>NW_028256551.1:0-453210 GCF_048593485.1 Apis florea | reverse complement strand
TACATGTAAATATATATATACATATACATATATATGCATTTATTTATTTATTTAATTATTTACTTATTTACTCATTCCTCTATTTCTTGATTATTTTTTTTTATCCATATAACTATTTATCTGTTTGTCCGGTGATTTATTTATTGACATATTCATAAATTTTTTTTAAATTTCTCTTATTCACACATCAATTTATTTATTTCCCTATTTTTTTCTTCATTTATTTATTTATATATTTATATATTATCCATCATATATTATATTATTTATTTAATTTATTTATCTACCGATTTATTTATAAAAAAATAATAATAACAGTATTTTTAAAACTTTTACTCTTTTACATTTATACATACATCAATTTATTTATTTATTTATTTACATATTCATTCTTCTAAATGATATACTTGTACATATTATTGCAAACTTCATTCTTTTGCACATTTATTTATATTATCAATTTATTTATTGATTTATTTAATTATTCACTTTTTTAATGAATAATTTATAGACATTGTTACAGACTTTATTTATTTGCACAATTATATATATATCAATCTATTTACTTATTTATATAATTATTCATTTTTTAAATAAAATATTTATATATATTATGGCAAATTCTTTTCCACATTTGTACATACATCAGTTTATTTATTTATTTAGTTATTCACTTTTTAAATGATTTAATTATAAACATTATGGCAAACATCATACTCTTGTTCATTTATTTATGAACAAATTTATTTATTTATTTGCTTATTCAACTTTGACTTAGTACAAATATTGTAGCAAGTTTTTATTGTTTTGCATATTTATATATATCAGTTTATTTATTCATTTATTTAGTTATTTACTTTTTAGATGATTTAATTATAAATATTGTTGCAAACATCATTTGTTTCATTTATGTATGCATCAATTTGATTTATTTCTTTGTTTCAACTTTCTAATGATTTAGTTGTAAACATTGTAGCAAATCTTAATCTTTTGCACAATTATATATATATTGTATATAATTATGCATTATACATATATCAATGTATTTATTAATTTGTTCAGTTATTCATTTTTAAAATAAATTAATTTTAAATATTATTCAAACATTGTTGCAAACATTATTCCTTTATTCATTCATTTATCATTTAATTTATTTATTCTTTTATTCAAGTTTCTCATGATTTAGTTAGAAACATTGTTGCAAACCTTGTTCTTTTATTCATTCATTTATCATTTAATTTATTCATTTTTTTATACAATTATTAATTTTTTTTGTGAAATAATTAAACATGTTTTAACAAATTTCATTTTTTTGCACATTTATTTTTATATCAACTTATTTTTTGATATTTTAATTAGTTATTCATTCTTTTAATGAAATAATAATAAAATTTGTTGCAAATTTCATATATTTGCACATTTGTTGCACATATATTTATACATCAATTTATTTATTGACTTTTATTTTATTTAGTTAATTTTTCTTAATGAGTTATTTATAGATATTGTTACAAACATGATTCTCCTCTTTATTTATTTTTTTATGAATTAATTAGTTTATTTATGCACATTTTTTAATGAATAATTTATAAATTTTGTTGCAAACATCATTCTTTTGTTCATTTTTTTATCACTTAATTTATTCATTTGATTATTCAAGTTTCTCATGATTTAGTTAGAAACATTGTTGCTAAATTTGTTCTTTTATTAATTCATTTGTTATTTAATTTATTCATTTTTTTATACAATTATTAATTTTTTTTGTGAAATAATTAAACTTGTTTTAACAAATTTCATTTTTTTGCACATTTATTTTTATATCAACTTATTTTTTGATATTTTAATTAGTTATTCATTCTTTTAATGAAATAATAATAAAATTTGTTGCAAATTTCATATATTTGCACATTTGTTGCACATATATTTATACATCAATTTATTTATTGACTTTTATTTTATTTAGTTAATTTTTCTTAATGAGTTATTTATAGATATTGTTACAAACATGATTCTCCTCTTTATTTACTTATGAATTAATTTATTTATTTATGCACACTTTTTAATGAATAATTTATAAATTTTGTTGCAAACATCATTCTTTTGTTCATCCTTTTATCACTTAATTCATTTTATTATTCAAGTTTCTCATGTTTTAGTTAGAAATATTATTGCAAACTTTATTCTTTTATTCATTCATTTATCATTTAATGTATTCATTTTTTTATACAATTATTAATTTTTTTTGTGAAATAATTAAACATGTTTTAACAACTTTCATTTTTTTGCACATTTATTTTTATATCAACTTATTTTTTGATATTTTAATTAGTTATTCATTCTTTTAATGAAATAATAATAAAATTTGTTGCAAATTTCATATATTTGCACATTTGTTGCACATATATTTATACATCAATTTATTTATTGACTTTTATTTTATTTAGTTAATTTTTCTTAATGAGTTATTTATAGATATTGTTACAAACATGATTCCCCTCTTTATTTATTTTTTTATGAATTAATTTATTTATTTATGCACACTTTTTAATGAATAATTTATAAATTTTATTGCAAACATCATTCTTTTGTTCATTTTTTTATCACTTAACTTATTCATTTGATTATTTAAGTTTCTCATGATTTAGTTAGAAACATTGTTGCAAAATTTGTTCTTTTATTAATTCATTTGTTATTTAATTTTTTCATTTTTTTATAGAATTATTAATTTTTTTTGTGAAATAATTAAACATGTTTTAACAAATTTCATTTTTTTGCACATTTATTTTTATATCAACTTATTTTTTGATATTTTAATTAATTATTCATTCTTTTAATGAAATAATAATAAAATTTGTTGCAAATTTCATATATTTGCACATTTGTTGCACATATATTTATACATCAATTTATTTATTGACTTTTATTTTATTTAGTTAATTTTTCTTAATGAGTTATTTATAGATATTGTTACAAACATGATTCTCCTCTTTATTTATTTTTTTATGAATTAATTTATTTATTTATGCACACTTTTTAATGAATAATTTATAAATTTTGTTGCAAACATCATTCGTTTGTTCATTTTTTTGCCACTTAATTTATTCATTTGATTATTCAAGTTTCTCATGATTTAGTTAGAAACATTGTTGCTAAATTTGTTCTTTTATTAATTCATTTGTTATTTAATTTATTCATTTTTTTATACAATTATTAATTTTTTTTGTGAAATAATTAAACATGTTTTAACAAATTTCATTTTTTTGCACATTTATTTTTATATCAACTTATTTCTTGATATTTTAATTAGTTATTCATTCTTTTAATGAAATAATAATAAAATTTGTTGCAAATTTCATATATTTGCACATTTGTTGCACATATATTTATACATCAATTTATTTATTGATTTTTATTTTATTTAGTTAATTTTTCTTAATGAGTTATTTATAGATATTGTTACAAACATGATTCTCCTCTTTATTTATTTTTTTATGAATTAATTTATTTATTTATGCACACTTTTTAATGAATAATTTATAAATTTTGTTGCAAACATCATTCTTTTGTTCATCCTTTTATCACTTAATTCATTTGATTATTCAAGTTTCTCATGTTTTAGTTAGAAATATTATTGCAAACTTTATTCTTTTATTCATTCATTTATCATTTAATCTATTCATTTTTTTATACAATTATTAATTTTTTTTGTGAAATAATTAAACATGTTTTAACAACTTTCATTTTTTGGCACATTTATTTTTATATCAACTTATTTTTTGATATTTTAATTAGTTATTCATTCTTTTAATGAAATAATAATAAAATTTGTTGCAAATTTCATATATTTGCACATTTGTTGCACATATATTTATACATCAATTTATTTATTGACTTTTATTTAGTTAATTTTTCTTAATGAGTTATTTATAGATATTGTTACAAACATGATTCCCCTCTTTATTTATTTTTTTATGAATTAATTTATTTATTTATGCACACTTTTTAATGAATAATTTATAAATTTTATTGCAAACATCATTCCTTTGTTCATTTTTTTATCACTTAATTTATTCATTTGATTATTTAAGTTTCTCATGATTTAGTTAGAAACATTGTTGCAAAATTTGTTCTTTTATTAATTCATTTGTTATTTAATTTTTTCATTTTTTTATACAATTATTAATTTTTTTGTGAAAGAATTAAACATGTTTTAACAAATTTCATTTTTGTGCACATTTATTTTTATATCAACTTATTTTTTGATATTTTAATTAGTTATTCATTCTTTTAATGAAATAATAATAAAATTTGTTGCAAATTTCATATATTTGCACATTTGTTGCACATATATTTATACATCAATTTATTTATTGACTTTTATTTTATTCAGTTAATTTTTCTTAATGAGTTATTTATAGATATTGTTACAAACATGATTCCCCTCTTTATTTATTTTTTTATGAATTAATTTATTTATTTATGCACACTTTTTAATGAATAATTTATAAATTTTGTTGCAAACATCATTCGTTTGTTCATTTTTTTGCCACTTAATTTATTCATTTGATTATTCAAGTTTCTCATGATTTAGTTAGAAACATTGTTGCTAAATTTGTTCTTTTATTAATTCATTTGTTATTTAATTTATTCATTTTTTTATACAATTATTAATTTTTTTTGTGAAATAATTAAACATGTTTTAACAAATTTCATTTTTTTGCACATTTATTTTTATATCAACTTATTTCTTGATATTTTAATTAGTTATTCATTCTTTTAATGAAATAATAATAAAATTTGTTGCAAATTTCATATATTTGCACATTTGTTGCACATATATTTATACATCAATTTATTTATTGATTTTTATTTTATTTAGTTAATTTTTCTTAATGAGTTATTTATAGATATTGTTACAAACATGATTCTCCTCTTTATTTATTTTTTTATGAATTAATTTATTTATTTATGCACACTTTTTAATGAATAATTTATAAATTTTGTTGCAAACATCATTCTTTTGTTCATCCTTTTAACACTTAATTCATTTGATTATTCAAGTTTCTCATGTTTTAGTTAGAAATATTATTGCAAACTTTATTCTTTTATTCATTCATTTATCATTTAATCTATTCATTTTTTTATACAATTATTAATTTTTTTTGTGAAATAATTAAACATGTTTTAACAACTTTCATTTTTTTGCACATTTATTTTTATATCAACTTATTTTTTGATATTTTAATTAGTTATTCATTCTTTTAATGAAATAATAATAAAATTTGTTGCAAATTTCATATATTTGCACATTTGTTGCACATATATTTATACATCAATTTATTTATTGACTTTTATTTAGTTAATTTTTCTTAATGAGTTATTTATAGATATTGTTACAAACATGATTCCCCTCTTTATTTATTTTTTTATGAATTAATTTATTTATTTATGCACACTTTTTAATGAATAATTTATAAATTTTATTGCAAACATCATTCCTTTGTTCATTTTTTTATCACTTAATTTATTCATTTGATTATTTAAGTTTCTCATGATTTAGTTAGAAACATTGTTGCAAAATTTGTTCTTTTATTAATTCATTTGTTATTTAATTTTTTCATTTTTTTATACAATTATTAATTTTTTTGTGAAAGAATTAAACATGTTTTAACAAATTTCATTTTTGTGCACATTTATTTTTATATCAACTTATTTTTTGATATTTTAATTAGTTATTCATTCTTTTAATGAAATAATAATAAAATTTGTTGCAAATTTCATATATTTGCACATTTGTTGCACATATATTTATACATCAATTTATTTATTGACTTTTATTTTATTCAGTTAATTTTTCTTAATGAGTTATTTATAGATATTGTTACAAACATGATTCCCCTCTTTATTTATTTTTTTATGAATTAATTTATTTATTTATGCACACTTTTTAATGAATAATTTATAAATTTTGTTGCAAACATCATTCGTTTGTTCATTTTTTTGCCACTTAATTTATTCATTTGATTATTCAAGTTTCTCATGATTTAGTTAGAAACATTGTTGCTAAATTTGTTCTTTTATTAATTCATTTGTTATTTAATTTATTCATTTTTTTATACAATTATTAATTTTTTTTGTGAAATAATTAAACATGTTTTAACAAATTTCATTTTTTTGCACATTTATTTTTATATCAACTTATTTCTTGATATTTTAATTAGTTATTCATTCTTTTAATGAAATAATAATAAAATTTGTTGCAAATTTCATATATTTGCACATTTGTTGCACATATATTTATACATCAATTTATTTATTGACTTTTATTTAGTTAATTTTTCTTAATGAGTTATTTATAGATATTGTTACAAACATGATTCCCCTCTTTATTTATTTTTTTATGAATTAATTTATTTATTTATGCACACTTTTTAATGAATAATTTATAAATTTTATTGCAAACATCATTCCTTTGTTCATTTTTTTATCACTTAATTTATTCATTTGATTATTTAAGTTTCTCATGATTTAGTTAGAAACATTGTTGCAAAATTTGTTCTTTTATTAATTCATTTGTTATTTAATTTTTTCATTTTTTTATACAATTATTAATTTTTTTGTGAAAGAATTAAACATGTTTTAACAAATTTCATTTTTGTGCACATTTATTTTTATATCAACTTATTTTTTGATATTTTAATTAGTTATTCATTCTTTTAATGAAATAATAATAAAATTTGTTGCAAATTTCATATATTTGCACATTTGTTGCACATATATTTATACATCAATTTATTTATTGACTTTTATTTTATTCAGTTAATTTTTCTTAATGAGTTATTTATAGATATTGTTACAAACATGATTCCCCTCTTTATTTATTTTTTTATGAATTAATTTATTTATTTATGCACACTTTTTAATGAATAATTTATAAATTTTGTTGCAAACATCATTCGTTTGTTCATTTTTTTGCCACTTAATTTATTCATTTGATTATTCAAGTTTCTCATGATTTAGTTAGAAACATTGTTGCTAAATTTGTTCTTTTATTAATTCATTTGTTATTTAATTTATTCATTTTTTTATACAATTATTAATTTTTTTTGTGAAATAATTAAACATGTTTTAACAAATTTCATTTTTTTGCACATTTATTTTTATATCAACTTATTTCTTGATATTTTAATTAGTTATTCATTCTTTTAATGAAATAATAATAAAATTTGTTGCAAATTTCATATATTTGCACATTTGTTGCACATATATTTATACATCAATTTATTTATTGACTTTTATTTAGTTAATTTTTCTTAATGAGTTATTTATAGATATTGTTACAAACATGATTCCCCTCTTTATTTATTTTTTTATGAATTAATTTATTTATTTATGCACACTTTTTAATGAATAATTTATAAATTTTATTGCAAACATCATTCCTTTGTTCATTTTTTTATCACTTAATTTATTCATTTGATTATTTAAGTTTCTCATGTTTTAGTTAGAAATATTATTGCAAACTTTATTCTTTTATTCATTAATTTATCATTTAATTTATTCATTTTTTTATACAATTATTAATTTTTTTTGTGAAATAATTAAACATGTTTTAACAAATTTCATTTTTTTGCACATTTATTTTTATATCAACTTATTTTTTGATATTTTAATTAGTTATTCATTCTTTTAATGAAATAATAAAAAATTTGTTGCAAATTTCATATAATTGCACATTTGTTGCACATATATTTATACATCAATTAATTTATTGACTTTTATTTTATTTAGTTAATTTTTCTTAATGAGTTATTTATAGATATTGTTACAAACATGATTCTCCTCTTTATTTACTTATGAATTAATTTATTTATTTATGCACACTTTTTAATGAATAATTTATAAATTTTGTTGCAAATATCATTCTTTTGTTCATTTTTTTACCACTTAATTCATTTGATTATTCAAGTTTCTCATGTTTTAGTTAGAAATATTATTGCAAACTTTATTCTTTTATTCATTCATTTATCATTTAGTTTATTCATTTTTTTATACAATTATTAATTTTTTTGTGAAATAATTAAACATGTTTTAACAAATTTCATTTTTTTGCACATTTATTTTTATATCAACTTATTTTTTGATATTTTAATTAGTTATTCATTCTTTTAATGAAATAATAATAAAATTTGTTGCAAATTTCATATATTTGCACATTTGTTGCACATATATTTATACATCAATTTATTTATTGATTTTTATTTTATTTAGTTAATTTTTCTTAATGAGTTATTTATAGATATTGTTACAAACATGATTCTCCTCTTTATTTATTTTTTTATGAATTAATTTATTTATTTATGCACACTTTTTAATGAATAATTTATAAATTTTGTTGCAAACATCATTCTCTTGTTCATTTTTTTATCACTTAATTTATTCATTTGATTATTTAAGTTTCTCATGATTTAGTTAGAAACATTGTTGCAAAATTTGTTCTTTTATTAATTCATTTGTTATTTAATTTATTCATTTTTTTATACAATTATTAATTTTTTCATTTTTTTATACAATTATTAATTTTTTTGTGAAAGAATTAAACATGTTTTAACAAATTTCATTTTTGTGCACATTTATTTTTATATCAACTTATTTTTTGATATTTTAATTAGTTATTCATTCTTTTAATGAAATAATAATAAAATTTGTTGCAAATTTCATATATTTGCACATTTGTTGCACATATATTTATACATCAATTTATTTATTGACTTTTATTTTATTCAGTTAATTTTTCTTAATGAGTTATTTATAGATATTGTTACAAACATGATTCCCCTCTTTATTTATTTTTTTATGAATTAATTTATTTATTTATGCACACTTTTTAATGAATAATTTATAAATTTTGTTGCAAACATCATTCGTTTGTTCATTTTTTTGCCACTTAATTTATTCATTTGATTATTCAAGTTTCTCATGATTTAGTTAGAAACATTGTTGCTAAATTTGTTCTTTTATTAATTCATTTGTTATTTAATTTATTCATTTTTTTATACAATTATTAATTTTTTTTGTGAAATAATTAAACATGTTTTAACAAATTTCATTTTTTTGCACATTTATTTTTATATCAACTTATTTTTTGATATTTTAATTAGTTATTCATTCTTTTAATGAAATAATAATAAAATTTGTTGCAAATTTCATATATTTGCACATTTGTTGCACATATATTTATACATCAATTTATTTATTGACTTTTATTTAGTTAATTTTTCTTAATGAGTTATTTATAGATATTGTTACAAACATGATTCCCCTCTTTATTTATTTTTTTATGAATTAATTTATTTATTTATGCACACTTTTTAATGAATAATTTATAAATTTTGTTGCAAACATCATTCTTTTGTTCATTTTTTTATCACTTAATTTATTCATTTGATTATTCAAGTTTCTCATGTTTTAGTTAGAAATATTATTGCAAACTTTATTCTTTTATTCATTCATTTATCATTTAGTTTATTCATTTTTTTATACAATTATTAATTTTTTTTGTGAAATAATTAAACATGTTTTAACAAATTTCATTTTTTTGCACATTTATTTTTATATCAACTTATTTTTTGATATTTTAATTAGTTATTCATTCTTTTAATGAAATAATAATAAAATTTGTTGCAAATTTCATATATTTGCACATTTGTTGCACATATATTTATACATCAATTTATTTATTGATTTTTATTTTATTTAGTTAATTTTTCTTAGTGAGTTATTTATAGATATTGTTACAAACATGATTCTCCTCTTTATTTACTTATGAATTAATTTATTTATTTATGCACACTTTTTAATGAATAATTTATAAATTTTATTGCAAACATCATTCTTTTGTTCATTTTTTTATCACTTAATTTATTCATTTGATTATTTAAGTTTCTCATGATTTAGTTAGAAACATTGTTGCAAACTTTATTCTTTTATTCATTCATTTATCATTTAATTTATTCATTTTTTTATACAATTATTAATTTTTTTTGTGAAATAATTAAACATGTTTTAACAACTTTCATTTTTTTGCACATTTATTTTTATATCAACTTATTTTTTGATATTTTAATTAGTTATTCATTCTTTTAATGAAATAATAATAAAATTTGTTGCAAATTTCATATATTTGCACATTTGTTGCACATATATTTATACATCAATTTATTTATTGACTTTTATTTTATTTAGTTAATTTTTCTTAATGAGTTATTTATAGATATTGTTACAAACATGATTCCCTTCTTTATTTATTTTTTTATGAATTAATTTCTTTATTTATGCACACTTTTTAATGAATAATTTATAAATTTTATTGCAAACATCATTCTTTTGTTCATTTTTTTATCACTTAATTTATTCATTTGATTATTTAAGTTTCTCATGATTTAGTTAGAAACATTGTTGCAAAATTTGTTCTTTTATTAATTCATTTGTTATTTAATTTTTTCATTTTTTTATACAATTATTAATTTTTTTGTGAAAGAATTAAACATGTTTTAACAAATTTCATTTTTGTGCACATTTATTTTTATATCAACTTATTTTTTGATATTTTAATTAGTTATTCATTCTTTTAATGAAATAATAATAAAATTTGTTGCAAATTTCATATATTTGCACATTTGTTGCACATATATTTATACATCAATTTATTTATTGACTTTTATTTTATTTAGTTAATTTTTCTTAATGAGTTATTTATAGATATTGTTACAAACATGATTCCCCTCTTTATTTATTTTTTTATGAATTAATTTATTTATTTATGCACACTTTTTAATGAATAATTTATAAATTTTGTTGCAAACATCATTCGTTTGTTCATTTTTTTGTCACTTAATTTATTCATTTGATTATTTAAGTTTCTCATGTTTTAGTTAGAAACATTGTTGCTAAACTTTGTTCTTTTATTAATTCATTTGTTATTTAATTTATTCATTTTTTTATACAATTATTAATTTTTTTTGTGAAATAATTAAACATGTTTTAACAAATTTCATTTTTTTGCACATTTATTTTTATATCAACTTATTTTTTGATATTTTAATTAGTTATTCATTCTTTTAATGAAATAATAATAAAATTTGTTGCAAATTTCATATATTTGCACATTTGTTGCACATATATTTATACATCAATTTATTTATTGACTTTTATTTATTTAGTTAATTTTTCTTAATGAGTTATTTATAGATATTGTTACAAACATGATTCCCCTCTTTATTTATTTTTTTATGAATTAATTTATTTATTTATGCACACTTTTTAATGAATAATTTATAAATTTTATTGCAAACATCATTCCTTTGTTCATTTTTTTATCACTTAATTTATTCATTTGATTATTTAAGTTTCTCATGTTTTAGTTAGAAATATTATTGCAAACTTTATTCTTTTATTCATTAATTTATCATTTAATTTATTCATTTTTTTATACAATTATTAATTTTTTTTGTGAAATAATTAAACATGTTTTAACAAATTTCATTTTTTTGCACATTTATTTTTATATCAACTTATTTTTTGATATTTTAATTAGTTATTCATTCTTTTAATGAAATAATAAAAAATTTGTTGCAAATTTCATATAATTGCACATTTGTTGCACATATATTTATACATCAATTTATTTATTGACTTTTATTTTATTTAGTTAATTTTTCTTAATGAGTTATTTATAGATATTGTTACAAACATGATTCTCCTCTTTATTTACTTATGAATTAATTTATTTATTTATGCACACTTTTTAATGAATAATTTATAAATTTTGTTGCAAATATCATTCTTTTGTTCATTTTTTTACCACTTAATTCATTTGATTATTCAAGTTTCTCATGTTTTAGTTAGAAATATTATTGCAAACTTTATTCTTTTATTCATTCATTTATCATTTAGTTTATTCATTTTTTTATACAATTATTAATTTTTTTGTGAAATAATTAAACATGTTTTAACAAATTTCATTTTTTTGCACATTTATTTTTATATCAACTTATTTTTTGATATTTTAATTAGTTATTCATTCTTTTAATGAAATAATAATAAAATTTGTTGCAAATTTCATATATTTGCACATTTGTTGCACATATATTTATACATCAATTTATTTATTGATTTTTATTTTATTTAGTTAATTTTTCTTAATGAGTTATTTATAGATATTGTTACAAACATGATTCTCCTCTTTATTTATTTTTTTATGAATTAATTTATTTATTTATGCACACTTTTTAATGAATAATTTATAAATTTTGTTGCAAACATCATTCTCTTGTTCATTTTTTTGCCACTTAATTTATTCATTTGATTATTCATGTTTCTCATGATTTAGTTAGAAACATTGTTGCTAAATTTGTTCTTTTATTAATTCATTTGTTATTTAATTTATTCATTTTTTTATACAATTATTAATTTTTTTTGTGAAATAATTAAACATGTTTTAACAAATTTCATTTTTGTGCACATTTATTTTTATATCAACTTATTTTTTGATATTTTAATTAGTTATTCATTCTTTTAATGAAATAATAATAAAATTTGTTGCAAATTTCATATATTTGCACATTTGTTGCACATATATTTATACATCAATTTATTTATTGACTTTTATTTTATTTAGTTAATTTTTCTTAATGAGTTTATTTATAGATATTGTTACAAACATGATTCCCCTCTTTATTTATTTTTTTATGAATTAATTTATTTATTTATGCACACTTTTTAATGAATAATTTATAAATTTTGTTGCAAACATCATTCTTTTGTTCATCCTTTTATCACTTAATTCATTTTATTATTCAAGTTTCTCATGTTTTAGTTAGAAATATTATTGCAAACTTTATTCTTTTATTCATTCATTTATTATTTAATTTATTCATTTTTTTATACAATTATTAATTTTTTTTGTGAAATAATTAAACGTGTTTTAACAAATTTCATTTTTGTGCACATTTATTTTTATATCAACTTATTTTTTGATATTTTAATTAGTTATTCATTCTTTTAATGAAATAATAATAAAATTTGTTGCAAATTTCATATATTTGCACATTTGTTGCACATATATTTATACATCAATTTATTTATTGACTTTTATTTTATTTAGTTAATTTTTCTTAATGAGTTATTTATAGATATTGTTACAAACATGATTCTCCTCTTTATTTATTTTTTTATGAATTAATTAATTTATTTATGCACACTTTTTAATGAATAATTTATAAATTTTGTTGCAAATATCATTCTTTTGTTCATTTTTTTACCACTTAATTCATTTGATTATTCAAGTTTCTCATGTTTTAGTTAGAAATATTATTGCAAACTTTATTCTTTTATTCATTCATTTATCATTTAGTTTATTCATTTTTTTATACAATTATTAATTTTTTTGTGAAATAATTAAACATGTTTTAACAAATTTCATTTTTTTGCACATTTATTTTTATATCAACTTATTTTTTGATATTTTAATTAGTTATTCATTCTTTTAATGAAATAATAATAAAATTTGTTGCAAATTTCATATATTTGCACATTTGTTGCACATATATTTATACATCAATTTATTTATTGATTTTTATTTTATTTAGTTAATTTTTCTTGTGAGTTATTTATAGATATTGTTACAAACATGATTCTCCTCTTTATTTACTTATGAATTAATTTATTTATTTATGCACACTTTTTAATGAATAATTTATAAATTTTGTTGTAAACATTATTCTTTTGTTCATTTTTTTATCACTTAATTTATTCATTTATTTATTCATTTAATTTATTCATTATTTATATATTTATTCATTTATTAATTTATTCATTTAATTATTCAACTTTCTAATTTACAAACATTATAGCAAACTTCATCATTTTGCACAATTGTACTCTCATTAATTAATTTATTATTTAGTTATTCACTTTTTTAGTGATTCAGTTATAATGTTATATGATTTAGTTATAATGATTTAGTTATAATAGTTATATTATTACTAATCTAATTCTCTTGTTCATTTATTTATAATTGCTTATATGAAAAGGCAAATATTTATAAATAACATTAATAATTTCTCTCAATTAGTTCAATTTTTTTTGCCTCAATATTTTATCTTCTTCAAAATAATTTACAGACTTATTTATATATTTTTCCATTCATTTGTCAAGATCATTTAGTTGTAGATTTTGTTGTACATTTTTATATTTTGCTTTTTTACATTATTTATATTCTTATAAATTCTCATATTTACTTACATAAATATTTTTGTTCTCATTTATTTATTTATTCATTTGCTTAGTAATGCAATTACTTATTTAGATTTTTATTTGGATAATTGTTTTTTTATTTTTTAACATTATTTATATTTAAGAAATGGAAATGTTGATATTACTTGGCAGAGAAATTATATATGAAAATAAAAATGAAACAGAAAATGAAAAATTAAATTCATACATATATAAGTGCCAAAAGAAAGAAGATTTTGCAAAAATATTTATAATTCAATCACTATAAATATAAATTAAAAAATAAATTATTAATTTAATTAATAATCAAATGAATAAAACAATGAAGCTTACAGTAATGTTTATAAATTATTATTTAAAAAAGTGTATAAACAAACAAATAAATTAAATTAATAATAAATGAGAAGAAGTGTGATGTGTTTAACAATTATATGTTTATAATTAAGTCATTAAGAGAGTGAATAAATCAATAAGTAAATTCATATATGTATAATTGTGCAAAAAAAAATTGAGTAAAATGAATTCTTAATCAAAAACGTATGCAAATAAATGGACAAATAAAATGAATAATAAATAAACAAAACAATGATGTTTACAAGAAGATTTATAATTAAGTCATATAAAAAGTAAATGTATGTATAAGTATGCAAAAAAATAAAGTTTTCTAGAATTTATATAGGAATTTCACTATTAATATTTAAAAAAAATTAATAATTGTATAAAAAAATGAATAAATTAAATGATAAATGAATGAATAAAAGAACAAGGTTTGCAACAATGTTTCTAACTAAATCATGAGAAACTTGAATAAAAGAATAAATAAATTAAATGATAAATGAATGAATAAAGGAATAATGTTTGCAACAATGTTTGAATAATATTTAAAATTAATTTATTTTAAAAATGAATAACTGAACAAATTAATAAATACATTGATATATGTATAATGCATAATTATATACAATATATATATAATTGTGCAAAAGATTAAGATTTGCTACAATGTTTACAACTAAATCATTAGAAAGTTGAAACAAAGAAATAAATCAAATTGATGCATACATAAATGAAACAAATGATGTTTGCAACAATATTTATAATTAAATCATCTAAAAAGTAAATAACTAAATAAATGAATAAATAAACTGATATATATAAATATGCAAAACAATAAAAACTTGCTACAATATTTGTACTAAGTCAAAGTTGAATAAGCAAATAAATAAATAAATTTGTTCATAAATAAATGAACAAGAGTATGATGTTTGCCATAATGTTTATAATTAAATCATTTAAAAAGTGAATAACTAAATAAATAAATAAACTGATGTATGTACAAATGTGGAAAAGAATTTGCCATAATATATATAAATATTTTATTTAAAAAATGAATAATTATATAAATAAGTAAATAGATTGATATATATATAATTGTGCAAATAAATAAAGTCTGTAACAATGTCTATAAATTATTCATTAAAAAAGTGAATAATTAAATAAATCAATAAATAAATTGATAATATAAATAAATGTGCAAAAGAATGAAGTTTGCAATAATATGTACAAGTATATCATTTAGAAGAATGAATATGTAAATAAATAAATAAATAAATTGATGTATGTATAAATGTAAAAGAGTAAAAGTTTTAAAAATACTGTTATTATTATTTTTTTATAAATAAATCGGTAGATAAATAAATTAAATAAATAATATAATATATGATGGATAATATATAAATATATAAATAAATAAATGAAGAAAAAAATAGGGAAATAAATAAATTGATGTAGATTGATGTGTGAATAAGAGAAATTTAAAGAAAATTTATGAATATGTCAATAAATAAATCACCGGACAAACAGATAAATAGTTATATGGATAAAAAAAAATAATCAAGAAATAGAGGAATGAGTAAATAAGTAAATAATTAAATAAATAAATAAATGCATATATATGTATATGTATATATATATTTACATGTATAAAATAAGAAAGTGTGCAAAGAAATGTACAAAGAAATCAATCGATAAATCGATAGTCGATTAATAAATAAATAAATAAATTATTTAATAAAAAAATATAGAAATTAAATAAATAATTAATAAATTAAAAATTAATAATATATAATTATATTAAAATTTGTTTTTTAATATATTATTAATTAATATAATTAAAATATATCATGCAATATATTAATTTTCGATGCGATTTCGATTATCGAATTTGCTTAGGACGCCAACCAATCAGAGAGCATCAAGGAGAATTTTGGCGCGAGGCGTCAGTCTTCTGTGGAAAGTCATAGTGACAAGACGTGTGTCGATTGTAACCGGCTTTGGTGATTCAACTACGCAGTAAGTAATTTTGTTCATATTTTATTATAAACTTCATAAATTATTATGAATTTCGTTTAATTAATAATTCATTTACTATTATATAACAAAATTATCTAATATTTTTCGCTTTTTTGTGCATTTTTCGTCGATCGTATATTTCGACCGTTGAGATTTCCGATATTTCGTACTTCGTTGAATTGAGATTTGCTTCATCCTTATATAATTTTTTTATGTCTCTGTTTTACGGTTTTATCGTATTCGTTTCGGAAAATTATCGTTCGATTGTCGGTATAGCTCGAAGAAAAAATTTATAGCATTTTATAATATAAGCATAGCATGACGATTCGGAATTATTAACTTTGAGATAGCTTATTTTAAACATAATCTAAAGAATTTGTGCTCAATTATTATTTTATTTTAATATAATCGATTAATTATATATATTTTATACATTTATTCGTAAATTTTTATTTTAATTTTACAGATTATCTGTTCTACATGGCATCGTCCAAAAGGAAAAATGGACTCGCCCAAAAGGATAAAATGGACTCGCCCAAACGGATAAAATAGACTCGTTCAATTTCAAAGAGAAGTTTATTTTATTTTCATATTATATTTTACTTTGTTTCTATTGGATTTTTATAATGAACATTTACTAATAAAAATATTAATATATTTTCTTAAATAATTTACAAATATTTATTCTAGCTCATATAGCTAGCTTACATATCTAGCTTATATACAAAATTTCTTATTCGTGAAAAATTGATAATAATCGGTTCATAGTTTTAATAAGTAGTAATATTTTCTGAAATAAATATATTCGATAGAAAGAAGAAAGAAACTATCGAAAAAATATTTTCTTTAGTAGCTTCTTTTTCTATAGATTCCCCTTGCCCCCTAATAATACAAATTTATTTTCAGAAATTTTTTTTTGTGATCGCGCGCAATGCGATTGATAGATTCAGTGTTTGCTGCGTAACAGTTTTTTTATATTTTTAGAGCATGAAAGCTCTAGTTAAATTTATTTATTATAATCGCGAAATTAGAGTCAGTGCTTGTTCGCCGATTGAGAATTAAACGGACGGGATAGTAATTTTTTTTTTTTTCTTTTTTTTTGTGCATGTGTGTGTATAAATATTCGTTTTCGGTATAAAGTAGAATCAGTGCTTGTTCGCCGATTAAAAATTATACGGACGGGATAGTAATTTTCGTTTTCTTTTTTTTTTTTTTCTGTATGTGTGTATAAATATTCGTTTTCGGTACAAAGTAGAGTCAGTGCTTTTCAAGAGAATAAGGCGATCATCCATCACGCGAAGAGGTAATTATTTTTACACATTTTTCGTTTATTTAAACTTTTTCAAATAATCAGTATTGTGTTTAAATTATGGTTTTGTACTTTTTGTTACAGTACCTGACGACTACTTCGCGACGACGTGCCCTGGGTCATGGATAGCATTGCAGATTCTTCGCATCGTTTGGTGAGTCGCATGCATTTATGTTCCTCCAATCACTCAATCATGTCGTAGGATGAAAGGTCCGAATCGACACGGGTGATCGGTTGTATACGTAGATTTTTGCACGAGCACAGTGACCGCGGGTATTTATCATACCCGTGAGTAATAACATTTCTTTTTTTTTCTTTTTTGTGTTTTATTTATTAGATCAGGATAGGGCTTCTTGCACATCGCGTTTTTGAAAAATAATATTGATAATTAATTCTATATTAATAATATTTTAATATAATATAAATAATTAGTTTGATTGGAATTGAAAATAGTTACGTTATAATTATCTGTAAAATAAAATGTGTATATACATTTATGAATATATTTATGAATAAAAATATATATTCGAATAAATGAGAAATATTGAAATGACTTGAATTAAGTTTCTTTTAGTGAAGAAATCAGATATCCTCTGATTTCGTTACAATAAAAATATCAATTATTATATAATAATATATAATATATAATATAACAATGAGTATAATTCATATTGAATATGAATATAATAATTCTTAATTTTATCTTTTGTTTCATAATGCCATTTGATATCATAAAGTTGAATGAATAATATGAAATATGAAAATATTTTATTTTTTTCGTAAAAGAAATGTATAAAAAATTATGTGCAAGAAGATATTTCGCGACAGGTAGATTTCTAAATCAGGGTAACAAGTTTTGTATATTGATTTTGCATTTTCGAAAATATACCTTGATGAAGAGATCGCCTGAGGTTATTCTTATTAATATTTCATTCAGAGTCAATTTCTTAATATTAACTACATATATAAATTACAATATACAAATTTATTATTAATAAATTTCATAATTATTGTTTATTCTTTTTAAAATTAATGACAATTAATTAAATTTGTAAAGTAAATTCATGAAAATTGATTAAAGTTTAAAATAAAATTAATAAATTTTGAATTATCGAACATTAGCCCGTTAGATACACTAATAATATTCTTTTTAGCTCAGGATTTTCAGGTTTAACCCCTTCCATGTCTATTGCCAGGATCTCACTCACGTGCCCAGGTGCTACTTGGGTGAGAGAGAGGTGATGGATATGATGATCATAGTTGATAAGCTTATTAACAATTTTTTAGCGATTGACGATGCGTTAGTGTATCGTGCACGATGTATTTTCCACATTATGTGTGTGTGGTTAGGCTGTGGAATTGCGTCGGTTCGTTTATAATTGCATACATTATTAACTTGAGATGTTTAGAATATGTAATTCCATTAATTCGATTAATTCCATTATTATTTCTAACAATAATTTATATGCGATATTATAATTCTTATTTTGAATTTACGACAATGATATCAAATTCTGTGATTATTCTAGTGATTTAATTATCTTAAAAAACGTATTTTTTTTTTAAAAATAAATTTTTATAACTAAAATTAAGGTATAGATATAACGCAATGGTCGCTAGCCATCGTCAGTCGATTTCAGGAAAATGGTACGTACAGTTAGAGTGTGCGAGTAGTGTGCCAAGCTCGGGTGTCGGAGGCGTCCCGGGACGTTTTCCCTAGTGTAGGATTTTGCGCCCGAGTATTATGTGTGAGAATCGTGGAATGAATGTGTTGGTATGCCTGTTTTGTCATTTTTTAAATATAGGGCTAGGTAGGATAGGTAGTATACTTCTGTGTGTTTGTTAATTATAAGTAGGTAGGGCCGGGCAGGTTGTCACAGTCTCTGGTCGGGTAGGCGCGTTTTCGTTGTTGGCAACCTGTTTCAGGAAATAAAATTTGAATAATCGAGGGTAAAGCTGAGAGGAATGGACAATGCTATTCGTCTCTGGCTTCACTTATCAATTTTTCGAATTTCGTGATCGCGATCGCGATTTGCTTTCGAAACGAACGTTGCGCTCGAGATTCTGTGCATGTACGGAGAATGATCATTGCGATCGTTGGTCGTCCATGTACTAAGCTTTCGCGATTTAGTCCTTTTTTTTTTCTTTTTTTCTTTGATTTGCGATTAGTGAATCTCGGGCCTAGATTTAAGTTTCAGCGGGCATTGCGCCCGAAGGAGGAAGACCGAAGAGGCCCGACAAACTGTCACGAAGAGGGCTGCAACGAATGGTTTCTCATTTTTTGGATCTTGCCTGGATCCAAAGAATGGGAAATCATTGTTATTACTTTGTCACTGTGCTCGTTTAGTAATACGTAGTAATTGTTATTGTATCGTCTGGCCGATTTGCATGCCGGCCCATCATCCAGATCCAGTCATCATGGGCATCGCGATTTTTTATTAGTGTTGCGATAATTGATTAAGAACGGTTTGAATTAGTGTTGCGTTAAAAATAAGAATCGCGTTTGCATTAGTATTGCGTTAAAATGAGAATCGGGTTTGCATTAGTGTTGCGTTAAAATGAGAATCGGGTTTGCATTAGTGTTGCGTTAAAATGAGAATCGGGTTTGCATTAGTGTTGCGTTAAAATGAGAATCGCGTTTGAATTAGTGTTGCGAATTATAAGATATGTTTTTTTTTTTTGTTATAAATTCTTATATTTTATTAAATTTTGTATCATTTCTCTGTTAAATTCTTACTTTCAATTAATAATAGCTTTCCAATCATAATAATAATGGTGATTTTTTTTTATTTTTTACTTTTGATATTAAATAATAATGTTTCATTTCCAAATAATCGCGATCTTTTAAGTAGTGTTGCGAATATTAAATGCCCAAATATCTTCTATGGAGAGTGTGAAAATATTCACACTCCTGTTCCTGAATCACTTTAAGCGGCTGAAAAAGCTGCAAAGGTGATTGTACGACAACAGCAGTCATGCAAGAAGAGACTGCATTGGATTCTCTTAAGTAATATCATTAGTGTTGCGTTATTTAAATTTGAGTGCATAGAGTAACGTTGCGTAAATAATTGATTCGCTTTTTACGGGAAATTTTTAGCTTTTTTTAAAAAATATATATATATTTTTTTTTTAACGTTTGTAAATTAATTAATATTGCAAATATAAGAAAGCACTCATCGTGGTTCATTTAAAAGATTTTTCATTTTGTAATATATATTAGTTTGTTAATGTCGCGATTCGAAATGAATATTCCACTCGCTGTTTGTTGCTCGGGTTTTATATCGAGTGGAAGATTATTTTTATTTTAGTAACCCATCTGGTTACTGAATTATTTTTTCTTTTTCAGCATCCCTTCTTTATCACATTCTGTATTTGTTGCAGAAAATATTACTATAATATGTATATTTGTTTTTTCCTTTTTTTACGTTTTTTAAAATAATGAGTTTAAATTCATTTGATAATTTTAATTTTTTTTGTAATATATACTGGTAAATGTTCATTATAAAATTTTTAATCTCTTATTCCAAATTGATAATATTTTTTTTTAATTGTTATACTTATCTACTGAATTGTACTAATTTTACAAAATTTGTTTCAGATTTATTAACTCTTGGAAGCAGCATTTATATATTTCAAATAAATGTGATATTTAAGTCATCAATATATATATACTATATACTGTAGTATACTAGTATACTATAGCATATATACTATCTTATTGAACTTTATTAATTATTTGTTAAACGTAACTATGCTTTACGCAATTGTTAATTAATCCTTGTAGTTTTATTTGTTTCAGAGATCAGTGTGAAATCAATAGAGAACCATTAAAGTATACTTGTATTTCATATAATCCTCTTCTCCCTCCTCCTATTTTTGTTGCGATTTTTCTCTAGATGAACTCCCTTGAATTATTTTTAATATATGAAAGTACTATTTTTAAACTTATATTAGGAAGCAAAAAAAAATGCATTTGTTTAATATGTAAGTAGGGATTGCAATGATTTGTAGGTTCAGATGAAAATATTTTGACGTTCCTTAAGAATCATATTATGTCACATTTATAATTAAGATATCTTTAAGTTTAATTTTTAAATTATGTTTAGTTTAGTTTAAGTGATTCGTGAAATCTTATTGGTTTATTATATATAAATAGAATATAACTAGTAGATGGCTTGTACTGAACTGCCTTAGAAATATTGCTTAAAGTAGAATTTATTTGCATGTGCATGCTTAATAAATGGTAGTAGTTTTGATATTAAACATGGTGGTGGTTAATATAATAATAACTCTGTGTGAAATACATTTCATTTTTTTGAATTTTTACTTCGTAATTATATTTTTATGAATGAAGTATTGTTGATATACGGAATATAAGTAATGTGTTTCATGTAGAGTTATATAGGATTAAGGTACAATGTTATTTTTATTTTCAGGTTTAGCTTGTCGCGTCGATTTTCTTAGAATTCTTTTTGCTGTTTGTTTTGCACAACGATCAAGAATCGAACGTTTTGCAAAGCTACATCAAAAGGAAAATTTATCATTGATTTTAAATAATTTTTTCCGCGAAGGAGGGTGGATGGGATCGTGGATAGGGAGGGTCTCCAATTCGCAGCAACCTCCACGCGGTGAGACCTGGAAAATCATTATTATTTGCTATATTATTCATAATTGTATCATGGATACGATTATAAATTTTATAGATAATAATATGAGCTAATTGGCTGCGCACGCGATTTAGAATTATTTTAGAATTTATTGCATTATTTGTTACATTTTCATTTTGATTATTGAAAAGTGTGATATTTCGTCTAGTAAATTATTGGCAATTATCATCCATTGTATTATCTATAGGTGATAAAATGAATAGTGAATTGAGATCATGTGCTAGATATAAGAGTTTTTTTTTGTTGTATGTGTGTGTGATAGGGTTGAATATTGTTGAGACTATTGTCGCAATGTGAGCTTTTGATGTTCTTAAATTTCAAGAGATGGCGCTGGTAATCAATTCTTATTTTTTCTATTATATATTGTCATTAGTTTTGGCTCAGTTATTCAAAATTCTAGATATGGCGCTAATTTCTGATTTTTTATTTTATATGTATTTTTTTAACATTTGTTTTTCTTATTTTTCATTTGGCATGTTATCACATGAGGCACGGAATGGGAATGGAATGTTATGTTCTTCATTTTTGATAGTATTTTTTTGTGGGGATAGTTTTAAAAAATATTGTTTTATGTTATATAGGTACGATGTAATATACTGTAGGCTTTATATCAGTAGTTGTAGTAGAAACACTTTTTTCAGATGTCGGTATTTCAGAACAGGGGATAAGGAATTCTTTTTCTATTTCATATTGAATTTATCCTTTTAAGATAGATTAGATATAAAAAATCTTATTCTAAATTGCTTTTATTCTTTGCTTATAGCTTCACATTGAAATCTTTTTTTTACGCTATATATCGATAATATTGAAAATGATATTAAAGTGATAGTGAAAGGGTATTAGCTTTCTACATTTTTAACCGATGATAAGTTAGTGAGATGTCCATGAACTTGTGACCTCTGTAGGAATATAGATTGAAGTTTTTGCTTTTTCAAAATTTCTTTGAAAAATTTTTTAATATGTAAAAACACATTTGTATGTTATAAATACGATGAATTTAGTCCGATGATTGATGAAATTGTAAAAATTATTATAAGATTTGTTTAAATAATAATAATTAATGTGAAATTATTTTACATATCATCAATCATATCAATATAATGAGTAGTTTTTATTTTTAATTTTTGTATAGAAGAAAAGTAAAATAAAAAAATAATATGAAATCGTACTAATTAAAGTGAATCAACATAAATTTAATTATATCATTATTAAATTGTTTAAATAAAATTAAATACATATTGTTATATTCCTGTACAAGCCGCGAGAAATTGCACGTATTATTCTTTATCTCGATTTCGAATTTCACGAAAGTAAAAGAAGTTTCGACGATCTTAAATTTTTCAATTTTCAAACTCACAGATTTCCGGTCGCGATATAGATTTTAATGACCGTGATTCCAATCCGCAATTCTCTACGAACGTAAAATAACGCCTCGTTAAATAACGGTTGCAAGAATCGTGGAAAATATATCGGAGAATAAAGGTTAGAAACTAGCAAACAGAGGGGACATGGGGTATCTCGTGGCAATTCTCGCCACTGAAATCGGTAGCACTATATTACGATCGTACGATATCGTCCAGAGAAGTCCTGATTGTCGCCGTGCGAGATCTCGCCGGATTTTCGTCCTTATCCTCGGACAACCGGCGAAAACTTTCGCGATAAACTCGATGGGAATGTCCTCGAAGCGTTCCTTCCGTTACCTCGCTACTTCTATCCTTCTACTCTCCACCCCCGCCGCAATCCGACCGCTGCCCTTTTCCCTTGGAAAACCGAAAACGCGATTTCCTAATCTCGAAGAAAGTATATAGTTGCACCTTCTTCTTCCTCCTCGACCCGATATCGAGATATAGATACGGTGGGGCAAAAGCTGGGTGAAAATATGGGGAGGGATATCTCATGGATTGCGAGAGTGGCCGCCCGAGGCGTTCAACCAATTAGCTAACTCCACGGTACTTTACCCCCGAAACCGCTAACGAAGAACCTGAGCGAAGGAAGAAAATCGAGAGAGAGGGTTGAGGGAAATCCAGATATCATCCCTCGCGGGGTGGATTCTGCTAGATGTGCCCGCGGCTCTTCACTACCCCTCCACACCCGTGGACATATGCCGCGTCGTGCTCGCTTTTACTTGCCCTTCTGTTTATTTTGGCGCGTGTCTCGACAACCGACTAAATTTCGAATTATCTTGATGATATTCTGTTACAGGTTCGGGTATAGTAAAATTAGGTATAGTAAAATTTGTGCCTCGAAGGATAAATACGGATTTTTAAGTTGAAATTGAACGACGCGTTCATTGTAGAAAGTGGATTGGATCCAATCTGAAACGTTTAATCCTTTAAGTGGTTATTTCGTGTTTTTAATGAATTTATTACGGTAATATTCACAAATTCGTAAAATAATTATTTGCTGCGTAGGAATTTTGTTATCGCGTGATCATTGATTGATGATGTATTCGTTTCTTTTTTTCTTTGTATGCTATGGTGTATTTTATATATTTAAATTTTACATAAATATTCGGATTTAAGCGATAAAATGTTATGCAGCATGTCAGTGTTTTGTTCAGTTTTTAAAATAATTTTGGAAATAGCTGTAGGAAATGGTTTTAGGGAATGGTTTTTTAGAGTCGTCTGTTTTCTTGACGTGATTAAATGCCGTCAAAATATCTTCCGTTCAAGGAAGTAAAAAATAATTCCCCTGCGTTGGAACGTTATTCCTTTTTATCAGATCTAGTCCCTAATAACTTTGTTCTGAAATATTAAAAGGAAGGATTCAATGATCCGCTCGAGGGATTAATTAAAAGTTTCTTTACAAAATTAGTTAGTCTGAATTAGTTTTTAAATTTAGGCGGGCATTTATCGACGTTTCAGAATTTTTATCGGTTCACGATAATGAATTCTTTTCAATTGTATTTCTGTTTCTGTTCACATTTCGACAAACATAGCAACATGCTAATTTGAATGGAATATTTATTTTTGTTTAAGCATAAGTTGAGCAAAATGTTTAATTTAACGAGACATTTTATGTTTTATTTACTTGTTGCTGACGCGAAACTTTCAGCTTGAGATATATTTATTTAGAGTGAATATTCCATTTTCATGTCGATGTATTTGCTGCGAGAACTACTGCCTCGTAATTTGTTCCATAAATAGATGTGGTAACGCGAATAAATTCATAAGAGAATCACAAAAATTACGTACATTCTGTGAAATATTTTAATATTGTTTCTAGAGATGATACTTTTATAACACTTTATAAATATTTTCTTGCAAAATTTTCATCGTTCAATCAATTAATCAAATCTAATTTATGCATGTGTAGTATATCTACGTAATTTATTATTATTATAGTTCGAGTATATCCTTATTCTTAGAGAGTATAATTCATAAAAGATCGTCGAGATTCAATCACTTTCTTTTTAGAATTTACGATCAAAAATTAACGTTATTGTATATAGTCAAATTTCGACTTTAAATTGGAATTATCCAATTCTTTTTCCTTCGTTTTTTCCCTTCCTGTTTCACCAAAGTTCAGTCCGCGGAACTGAAGGGTAGCTCAACGCTAAATTTTCATCTTGGTTGCCATTTAGTGCTTTGAAAAGTGCCTCGAGCGATGTAACTGGTAGACAAGCTGCTCGAATGGAAAGAAGGGAGAGAAGAAAGAGAATGGGAAACAAAATAAAAGAAGTTTAAAATGAGAAAGAGAACGTGAAACTTCTTAATGATTAAAAATTAACTTATCCTAATTACGTAATAAGGATAATTAGTAGAGATAATTCGAAATCTAGTTTTTAAATTCGCGAAACATTAATATTTTATGAAGTTTCGTAATCTTGAATAAGATATTTATTTCTTTTCCTTTTTTTCTTCGAACGAGTATATCTATTTTATCAAGAATTAAAATTTTAACAAATTTCGATCTTTCAAATTTAGAATAAGGGAAGGATCTTATCAAAACGATGCATAACATAATAGAATATCCCTTAGTTCCTTCATTTCTATTTCTAAGTTTCACTATCATTCCTATTCTTTCACTTCTCAAATTTTTTTCTGGCAATTTAATTCAAAGTCTTTGCTAGTTCATAGTTTGCAAAATTAAATTTTCCTGTATTTTATATTTTCCCATTTAAATTATCGAAAATTATATTCGAATTACACAAGAGAAGTAACACAAAATTTCGATGCCAAGAAATCTTTCGAAATTTCGATGCCAAGAAATCTTTCGAAATTTCGAAAATCTCATCCCTGGTATCAGAATTCTTCATAAATCAGAAAGATTGAAATTAACGAATTTTCACATTATCAGGAAAAAAAAATCGCCTAATTTTCTCTTAATCTTAATCCTCGATAATTACCAAAAATCTATTAAAAATCATTTCGACAAGATTACCCAACACTTGCAATGTTAAAAGATCTGCTACGTGAACAAACGTGTTCTGGCACGTGATCGAGCCACGGGGATGGTGCGTTTACACAAGTTGTCGCGATAGAAGGGAGAAAAAAGACGATTCCCTATAAATTCGCAGAGAAGAACCATACTCTTTCGTATTCGCGTCGTAGCTTATCTCGCGACGTAGATGCCGTGCTTCGTACACGGAGCCGAACGCCTTATCTCGATCACGAGATTCGACTGGAAGGGTTTGTACATACGGATGACGCGTAGGTGGCTCATATCGGTCTATGCAAAGTTATGCCGTCACGTCGCGGCCGACGTGAGAGCATCGCTTCTCGCTTCCTCGACACGAGCACGTGGAAAAGTCCGTGGAAAGTCGGCGGTAACGATAAATCTCCCCGCGACAGAGAGGCCACCTTCGAAGCCAATTTATCCGCGGCTTCGATAAACAAGAATTTGATAAACGCGCCGCGACAAGGATCGAAATCGCATTAAATTATATTCAAATGGAAATATCGAATACAGAGATTGCAATTTTACAAGTGTTTTTTTAAATTGAACTCCAAATATATTAACGATTGATAAAATTTTAAACTCAAGGGAAACGGAAAAGTTTATGAAGTTTTTATAAACTTTACAATACTAGGGATGAGACATTCGAAATCTGAATATATAGAAAAATTTCTTATAAATTTATCTCTATTTTCTCTCAAGATAAATATTGTGTATTCAGTTCGATGAGTGTAATTTGATTAGCGTTAAATTATATATATATATATAAATGGGAAAATTAAAGGTTATTCGTAGATTCGATTAATTTACGAGATTCACTCCCCGGTTATTTAATTTTCCTTCGAATTTTTTTTCCAACATTTAACGAAGACTTTAATATGCAAGAATTTCTTGGAGAAAGCAAATTTACGTTTCCCTGTGTACTCGACATGTAAATCTTGACCCCGAAACAATTTCGAACTTAGAGCTGGCTGCGAAAATGCAAATACATCGCAATTGGGGGTACAGTGTTCGAAATCGACTTTTGTAATTTTTATTGAATCGGGACTCCTTCAACTATCTGGCACGAAACTTAGCGCAGCAAAGTTAAACGTGGAACGTTACGTGTGAATTTTTAATGCACTTCCGAACTAAGTGTATTGCAGATATAACAGGCTGTGTATATTTTAAGTATTAAGATTCTTCAACTTTATTTATGTTTAGGAAGATTAATTATCCTGTTCTTTCAATCGCGTTGAATAATTTGTTCGAGGAAGGAAATTTTATCTCTTTCTTTTTTCAAAATAAAACTTAGGTACTTTGTTAAATTAGTATTAGATATTAAACAGAAATGTTTGGGTACAGAGAGAGAAAGAAAGAAAGGATAATAATCATCATAAGATTTGATTTCAATTCAAATTCATTAAAATTGAAAGTCTAGTATTATTATAATATATTTATTAAATACATGGAAGAGCTAATTAGACAGATCTTCTTCGAAATCACTAAAATCTTGCTAGAATATTTCTTTAAACAACGATTTAATTTAGGAATAATCTTTATTTATTTTTTACAACATACTGGTACAGCAATAGAATTTTACCCGTCTTTCTACTTATCCCTTCATCGATTTCAATAACGCATTTCAGTAACGCTCATTCCATAAACGCGTAACGTTAACAATATTAATCGCCGTTAATCCGTTCTGGCGTTCGATTAATCTTCCAGTAATTGACATCGAGTACATATAAATTTCTCGATCGCTTATAAATTGTATCGATAACGATTCCCACACTGTCGCAACAGAATTTCTAGGTCGCCTCGATATTATTCCCTCTCTCTCTCTCTCTCTCTCTCTCTCTCTCTCTCTCTCTCTCTCTCTCTCTCTCTCTCTCGCGTAATTTACGCATATCGATGTATCAACGCAATTTTTTCCCTCCCTCTCTCTCTCTCTTTTCCCCTTGTTCACGATCGCGAAATTTCTCGTAGATTTAAAAAATCCACACGTTACGTTTCGTGTACAAAACGCTCGTAGTTTGGCGCCTATCGACACGCGCACACCCTCTCACCCCTTATGCACGCGCGTGCAGAAAGCGGAGATGCGGTGCACTGTCGTTTATTTCGTCCCGCTAGGTTTGCAACGTATAAAAAAGAAGGAAAAAAAGAGAAAAAAAAAAGCCCTTTAGCACGCAGGTCGCAGTTGAATTTGGTTTTAGTACTACGGTGTACCACGTACGCGACAAGGAAAAGAGATTGAGAAGGGAGAGAGAGGAGGTAGGCGAAACGTACGTGTGTTGGAGGATACGTTTTGGATGTTCATACCCGCCTCGAAGTCCCGTACTTCTCGATACCACTTTTCCACGCATCGTCCGGAGATAGAATTTCGATTTGCCACACGTAGCGCGCGTGTACCGTGGGTACAGTAGTACAGTAGGCATGCGAAAAAGAATACGCGAATTGGGCCACTGGACCGATACCACTCGGGGTTTCCTGTCCATTCTTTTCTGCGTTTCCTATTTCTCTTTCGCTCGATACTTTTGTTAAATGACGCGTTGTTGTTGTTGTTGTTGTTGCTGCTGTTTTTCAGATAATTTTTTTTCCGTGAAATTTGATGCTTGTCAATGTCTCCGATTCGAATGAAAAATTCTTTTTCTTTTCAATACACTTTGATGGCACGATTCGATTGCATCTGTGTGATTATTAACGCTAAACCTACCAAATGGGTCAAATGACCGTTTTTGAAATTTCCTTTAAAATTTCTTGTATACAAAGTTACTGTATCGCCATATGGCTTTACAATAGCACAAAATTCGGTGTAGATATAACCGAATCACACATTATCGTAGCACCAGAAAAATATTTTCTTTAATATCCAATTAGCTAAAAAATCTCTTTCTGTATTAAGATACAAATGTTTTTTTGCAGCGGTCATTTGAAATGTCGGTAGGTTTAGTGTTAACGGATAGTAGAAATACGTAAGTGATACGCATATTTATCAACGCAACATGGTAAGAGAGAAATTTTCAACAAATTTCAATTGTCGCTCGATGATGTAAGCATTGAATCCCTCGATCTGTTTAGCAGTCTGCCAAACTTTCACTTGGTATTAGCTAGATTAGTTGTAATTCGAATTCGATGTCGGAATGCGCGTAATCCTTTCGAGCCGCATAATGCTACAAAATTGTAAATTAGCGATTCCCAGATAATTGTCGTGTTTTCGCCCCTGTTTTTCTCCCCTTTTTCGTTTCGAGGCCGAAGAAAGAGGAGGGCGAGAAAAAGAGAGAGAGAGAGAGAAAGAGGGAGAGAACAACGGTCATTGCTCGATGAAAATTCTCTCGTGAAATTGTATCGAAAATATCGATGGCAGCCTCGTGTTGGTGCTAATACGATTATCACGAAGTATGGGGAAAATTGATGCGTTTTTATTGTAATGTTCGAAAACTCGGAACGGCGAATTTATTGAAATTTCACGCTGAACGCCTCCGATTTTTCAACAATTTTCTCCCTATGTTTTCGATTGTGTTGTCATATTAATGGAAACGGGCCTTACTGCTTTTTCCACGACATTTTCGACAAATATTAATATCAATTTTGTGTAACGTGTAAAAAATAATTTCAAGATATTTTCTTTTTTTTTTTTATATATATCGTTTAATCGATCCCTGAACACGCGATAAGCGTTTATTTTAATTCCATCGTGTGTGTTTTCGTTGTCGCGTTAATCGTGTCGTTGATTTCACGATTCTGTATCGTCGTACAATCTACTCGAAAAATTCGTAATTCAATTTTCTTGTGTACGATAATAAATTCTTCGAACAGGATTGATTTTTTCACGATAATAAATAAACGGATTATATTTCTCAGTCTGAAATTATCCTTTCAATCCCGATTTTATTCTATATAACTGTTACATCTTAAAGTTATTTTTCTTAAACGAAGAAGGAGAAAAATCTTTGAAATTTTTGTATAAATTTCGCGTTTAATTAAATAAGAAGAATTAATTTAATTATCAAAATTACGATACGTAATACACGTCATTGTGCTTGCATCGCTCGAGAAAAATTCGCTCGAAGATAATTACAATAACCTTTTAACGAATCTTCGTATATTTCACGTGATATTAAAGAAAATAATTTAAATCGTTGAATTTACGAATATGGAAACAATATTTTCTATTAATTCATTCGTCTCGAGCGTTACTTATCGTATCCCATTTTCAATCATGGAAATCGCGACATAGTTGTTAATTGTGAAGCTTGTTATTAGCTGGTACATCGGTGTTTTAAGGGGATTATCGAGCAGCATCTGTACACGGAAGCATCGTATATAATGAATTTTACAAATAGAATTTTAATCGCGTATATGTACGATAAATTGGTAGCCTGGGTCAATGTGTTTCGAGATATTAAGCGATTTTCACCCAGAAACGAATGGTAGTTTCTATGCTTGTATCGGCATTATCGCGTCATTCGCGTGAATGGATACACACGTTTCCACGAATTGCTCGTATTCTCGATTAATTTTGCCCACGCGTCCTTATCATTCATCGTCAAACGATTTTTATTACGATTTTTTTTCAAGATTTTTCTCCTTGTTGTTTTGCACGATACGTGATGATATTCGCGTGAATAGATAATCAATCCTCGCGAATATTTTTGACAATTCGTGTCGATCAAAAAATCGGAAAATAAATCGTGAAATTAATTGTAAATTGTTCGAAGTTCAGTCAAATATTTAAAAGATATACAAATAGAAATAAAAAGTTTGAGAAAATGTTTCTACGATCACCATACATAAATATCGTATTCTCTCTCTTCGATGATTCTTCGAGGAAGCATTGAAAGAACGCGTGTAATTCGTCAGAATTTTTCGATTTGTTATTACTTTTTTCTTTCTCTCTCTTTCTCTCCCCTTCGCTCTGTCGCAGCTTCTTCACGGTTCTGCGAATTTTTATGGTCTGTTGATGATTATACCGACTAATGATGTGCTGAAGTGCGTCTTCCTGAAACTTTCCTGACACTTGACGTGACAGTCCGCCGTACTTCAGCACCCTGCTGAATCTGCCGTGTTCCTCCTTATGTTTATTAAAACATTAATGAATGAAGATTATTTCACCGGGCGTATAATTGAGTCGGTCGAGTGGCAAGAATCTGTAGGTGGATAACTGGAATTATTAAAATTCCGTACGTATATACAGTTACAGCCATCGAATTCATTCGTTTAATTGCGTTATTTATAATTGCATATCGAAATACCATCGTTGTGGTTTACTTTGGTTTCCTTTTTTTTCTATTCCATATATGTATCCATCATCCTCTCGAATCTCTCTTCATTTCTTACAAACTTTCCGTATAATCCAGCACGTGGTGGATCTCGTATCAAATCGTATCAATAATCACCGAATCAACGCTGTAAAACGAACAGAATGAAAAGAACAACTTCTTCTTCCATCGGAAAAATCATGTGTTTTTCATAAGATACAAAAGAAAAGGGGATGGGAATAATTTCGTTCGATCGTAAAAATCGTCACGAATTCGCGATGCTCGTTATACGAAATAGGAGCGAGAATCCGTTCTCGACCGCGTATTCATACGGGGAATTAAATTCTCGCAACGGAACGAGCTTTATAAACGATTCGTTATAAACAGAGGGGAAGAGGGCGAGAAACGTGGACACGATAAACGCGTCAATTACCGTTCCGCTCGTTCGTTTAATACAATCTGTCACATGCGAATAAAACAATTCACAACTATCAAACGCACTATGCCAACTTAAGTGCGTTTGTATTTGAATCGCCCTCCCCCCACCCTTGCCTACCACCACCCCTCCCCCTCTCTCCCTGAAATATATCGGTGAGAATTTGATTTTCAAGTCCCGGTGCATCGGTCAGCGTGAATTTCTGGACGCGTGTGTACGCGTGTATAAAACGGATGATTGTCAGAAGTACGTTCGCGCGTGTAGTTGAAATGATATGGAAATTAGCCGTAGGCTCGACGATGTGAAATACCAGCTTGCATCCCTCGTTTTTTCGCCTCCTGCTGAATGTGTTATGTATCTTTCTTTCTTTCTTTTTCGTGGTGTATCGTAATTGTGTTAATGTTCTCGCCGTGACGTAGACGAAGAAAATTTTCTTTTTTTTTTTTTTTTTTCGAATTACGAATTAAATCGTCGCGCTAGATCAGGAATGGAATACGAAAGATTCGAGTTATATTTTGATTAGTGGCTACGAAATACGCTATCTTCGATCAAATTTATTTACAATCATATTAATGCAACTCGTTTTAATTTCTCGCTGACTTTGAATTTTCAACTTGTACGTAATGTTCTCGTTTGGAAACATTCCCTCCTATTTTATACAAGTTAGTTTAATTCTCGAAAAACTGCTTAGCAAAGCCATGATTTTTTTCCAGGATTAAAGAATTCGCGATCGAAAGGGTTAAACGTGGCTTTAAAATGAGAAAAGTCGAAAGTTTCGAAGCTTCGATTACTTGTAACGATCAAAGAATCAATTTTGACAATTAACGTTATTATTTTGGAAAGTGATGGTGGCAAAAAAACGTAGGAATGGCTTAGGCCGACAATGTTTGGATTTTTCGATCGTTTCTTATCTTCCTCGTTCTCTTGGAATTTCCAAGGCAAAAGAGAGAAAGCGCGTCCAGTTAATCGAATTATTCGCTCGCGCTTGTAACTTATTCTGACGGATTGCCTCGTAGCCGGACGAGGTGGAAAGTAAAAATGAATTGGGCGGAGGGGAAGATAGATTGATAGGCGGCGGCGAGCAAGGAAATCGGGAGGGGAAGGAAAAGTTAAGCGAGATATATTGAAGCTGAAATTCGCGCGAAAGGACAGCAGTTATTTCAGGGGATTTTTCTTTGTGATTAAGTCATTTTATCGAGTGATGATGGTGGGATATTAATCGGCGTTATTAGTCATATCGACGTTTTCCGCGGGAGGTGAAGGACGAAAAATCGATCGAGCTTGTTAATAGTTACACCTGTATTCGTGAATCTTATTAATGGATTACGAGCGAAAAAGAAGAAGAAAGAATTATTAATCAGTTAGGTGAAATGTCAAGAGTATTTATATACAATAATATATTCGATCATTTTCGTTCTGGTAAAATTTAACGATCCGAAGGGAAAGTTAATTACAAATTTTAAGCTGATCTGAAAGGAAAAGAAATTCTGGATATTCGGCAAAATTAAATAAAGGATAATATAATGATGATAAATAATACGATGATATGAGACATATAGGAAGAGATATAGAGAGACAATTGTTTTAATAAAAATTATTATTATATACCCTTCAGAAATTATAGTTAGATCGAGTTGAGTATAATTTACCTCGAAAATATTTCTTTCAATCGTTTTATCAATTTCTCTCTCTTAGTTTATCCTGCTCTCTGAAATATCGATGCTGCGTTGCTTAAATCACCGATTTCTCCTAAAGTAAAATTCTCTCATTTATCCCCCTTCCAGCCAGGCGCGTATGCAAATGAAGGTCGATATACGTAGGATGACCTCGACGAGATTGCAGGATGAGAGAATTGCAGAGAATTGTGGGTGGGGGTGGTGATAGGTTCAAATGGTGGCGGTGCCGGTGCAAACCGCAATTCACTAATTGTTTTTCAATTCGCAACAATCGATGGTTCGCGGGCACAGTCGCGGTTACCAGTTTGTCGTCCTTCGTGTTGGGAATCTAATTTTTCTCTCGACCAACCTCGAACACCGGCTAACGTAGAATTTTTTTCTGCCCTTTCGTGCGAATATTCCGATCGTTCGATGGAAATGATATTTTTCAAACAATTGTATTTAATATAAATTTAAAATCGATGATTTCGGATGAAGAGATTAACTCGCGGATCAATCTTAAAAATTATTGGAATTCGTATTGTGTTATTTGATACAATTTGAAGCGTATTCCCTTTTTCTCTTTCGTATCGAATATACGAAAAATTAATTGGAAAAATTTGTAAATAAATGAAAATTCAAAAAAATTTTTATCAAAGTAATTTCGATTTAAATGTGTTTTCTTTTTTCTTTTTTTTTTTTTTTTTTTAGTAATAATTTTTAGTTCAATTTAATTTCGATTCAACTATTAGAGAGATTGCAAAAGCCAATGTGCACAGCGATTTGAATCTTATGCTTGCTTTAATTAATTAACGAAATTCAATTTCAATTGCATTTATACATCCAAAGTAATCAAGATGATTAATTTCTTGGTAACCCTTTCAACCCTTTCTTTTTCAAATCTTCAAGTCTTCACCGCAGAATTGTTCCACCATCTTTTTTTTTATTATAAATGGACAACTTTTTAATCAACCGAATAAAAATAATATCATTTCCAAAGTAGGATCGAACGATACCGTTTAATTAACACCGAAATTTGAAATATTTCCAGTTAATTGGACGAAATCGTGGAGCGAGAATTTCGTTTCGCTTCCGTATCCTGTCAAATCGGTAACAAATCGGACATAATTTCCACATGGGCCGGTGTGTTAATTAGAAAGGGCATTTCCGGATATTCGCGGCGACCCCCATGGATACTGCTGAACGCGGCACGGTTAAATTATCCTTCGTCAGTTAGCCACATCCGGACATGACCCGGCAACAATGGCTAATTTATAACATAATGCTTCGGTATATACGAATAGTTGCTGCTCCATTTATTCGCATTAGCCATCATATCCGTTTCCATATCTTGCGCTTTCGAAATATTTATCTCGTCTCGTTACGATTATCGTTTCGAAAATTCCTCTGCTTGTTCGCTTTGAAGCCTTTCCGTGTCATCCCTTCTTCGATTTAGCATTTGGGATTACACTGGGGAAGGGAATCTCTTTCTTTACTCACAAAGTTAATATTTTAATTTTTATTTTCGTTCTGCTCCAAGATTTTATCCTTCCTTTCTGTCATTTGGAACGATTTCTTGCGAGAGAGAATTTCTTTCTTTTATATTTCCCTTTTTTCTTTCTTTCTTTTTTTTTTTTTCCTCTCTATATATTTTTCTTTATCGCGAGAAATATAGGTTGAATTCGGTGTATTATTGTGGCAAATAAAATGGGCTGTCACATAAGTTATTACGCACGGGATTTCAAAAGAGTCTCGTATCGATCGTTTCGATTCGATATCGATTCGAATGCAATACGTTCATCCGCGTACGCGTTTTACGGTTTAAATTTAATTTCGCATCAGATATCCATATTAAACTCGATACGATATATTTCTATCTAGCTGGAAAGATAGAGCATTTTTATTTCCATCTCCATTGCCGCGTAACAAACTTACCTTTCGATTAGCTCGATGTCAAAACGGTAACAACGGAATTCAATTGTCACGGACATCGTGGCGTGGGAAACTTTTTCGCGGGATTTTATAATCGTTCCGGAGAAATGAACATTTATCGGAGGCAAAGTCGCCGTCGATATAGGTCGAGAAAAACGAGGAAAATACCGATGATGGAAGCACGATAGCGAAATCTGTCTTTCTTTTCGGGGCGGGCTGTAATCCCATCGATTTCGTACAATGCTGTAACGTTTTTCACCAGAGTGTAAATCTCCGTCAGGGATATTCGTACGGGCTTTCTCATCAAAATTCTCCCTCTCGTGTCCATCGTAATCGTATTTTCAACACTTCTACGGATCGACCGAATGTCCACTGTGTACACGATGACTTTAACTTGAATTGATCGAAGTGTGCAATATGGTATCCCGTATTTTTTCCTTTTTTTCGCGAGAGACGTATTGATACATTTTACGAGTAGAAATAATATAAAAAAGGAAGTCATACGTATAAATATTTTATCAAATATTCGTGCTTAAGCGATTGGATCGTGTGTTAGGTAGAAAACTTACGAGGAATTTGAAGATAAGAATGGTTAGTAGTGAGAATAGTGTTGTAAGGTTTATAAGAAGATATTTATAATTGTACTTGTCATTACATGTATGTACATATAGTTTTTATAAATATTTTTCTTTATTAAAAAGAATGGTGTAATGAAATTTTTCGACTTGATCAAATATATTTAGAAGTGAATATGTAAATGGAGGAAGAATTTAGGAAATTTTGGGATACATTGCATGTATCGAATGTTTAATATTTTACAGTATTGCGTGTTAATTTTTATATAAAATTTAAAAATACCACAAAGAATAAGGTTGAAAGAGGATAATACAGTGGCAAATATTTTTTATTTATAATTGTATCGAAACGACGGTATATTATAGGATATACTTTATTCTATTTTGCGAAATTCCGTGAAAAATGTTAAGAATGAAAAAGAACGTCAAAGGAAAGTCGGGTATAAATCACATGATTAGAATGATGTATAGCCCAGACATGGAATAGTGGTGTAGTGGATCTAGCATGATGCGGAAGGAATTCTGTTTAGTTTCGATAAATGGCATTTCCATTAATGCAATGTACCGTTAATACGTACTACGAATATGTAACTACTGATAAACGAACGTGTAATGTGTTAATGCATTCCCGGAAACCAGCCAAAATGGAAGAATATTCAGACTCGTTTTCATTATTTCTCATCTGACTTTATATATAACGTAGTGTTCATGGTCTATTTTCTCAGGAAAATGTAAATTCTGATTAGTTTTTAGACCGGTGTAAAATATTTTCAACGTTCGGTTGTGTTGGAAAAGACTACAAAACCCTACAACCCCGTGAAAATATCTTGAATTACGTATCTGTAAAACATTCCGGGAAATGTTTGGGAAATTTTTGAGAACAAAAGTTGAAAATTAATATACAAATTAGATAAGGATAGATTGCGTTGGAATTCCTCGTTTACGATATCGAATATTTTTTCAATATAAACAAATATTTCGATTGTATTAAATTAATTACAGTTAATTTTTTCTAAATATTTTTTATCATACTTTCGCGAATTTTTCGTTTCGAAATTTTTATTCTTATTTAAATATTTTTTTGTTTTTGTTTTAAAAGGAGAAAAAGAATTTTTCACTTATGTTAGGCGCAAATTAATATGATAAAAAAAAAAAAAAATACGTGGTAAATCGATTTATATATCGTGAAAATCTCTCTCGATACGATCCTCTAAAATTAAAATTATATCTCATATCTTGGAAAATTCGGAAGGATAACGCGATTCTTGTTTCCGTCACGTTCGTATGCTCTCGTCTTTGCTCCCTCTTTTCCTTTGATGCATTATGAATTGGAAATTACATTAGAATATCCTACACATACATATGAGTGCATTAAGGGAACAGGTGGCGGTATGGATTCTTTTAGCATATTTCAATAATCGCGATCGGTTTGATTTAGTTGGTAATCGTGGCCGCCTTGTAAAGATTCCTGGGGGATCGAAGATTGTAAGTTGGAAAAATAATCAATTTTCGTCGATCGATCGCAATTAGATAATTAGACGGTTTACGCTTGAGAGGTTTTTCAGATTTTTGCTCTTTAAAGGAAATTGCGTGATCAATTTTATCTTTTTTGACGGATTTACACAAAGAATAAAGTAATTAGTAAAATAAAATTTATACAGTTCAAAGTAATTTGCTGTTTATTTATTTATTTATTTTCGATTAATTTATTACACGAAATGTTGATACGTTACATCGAGAGTTATTTGGGTTAATTAACGGGTAGCGAGGATTAAATGTTTCGAAAGCAAATAGTAATTAATTATCACGTGATTTTTCGACAATTGAGGATAATTTGCTATTCATAACACAATTTTAAAAACGGTAAAAAATATCCAGTGCAGTATTTTATTCGAGCAAAGGATAAATCTTTCTATTCGTGTTCTCGTTTTTCAAACGATAATAAATTTTACATTCGAACATTTTCTAATATTTTCATAAATTGATAATAAATCTCAGAAAAAAAAAATAAAAAAAATAGTTTAACCAAACTTTTATATCACTTCAAAAATAAAATATTCGTCGAAGATTTATCTCGATGGGGGTTAATAACAATACGCACTTAATATTCGCGTGAGATTCACATTCCCAATATACCCGAAACATTTCCTCCATCGATCATTAGCGTAATAGAACCATCTATTACTTGGCATGACAGAATTCACCGACTGATTAATACGTCAAACTTTTGCTTTATCTCCATTCTCAATCCGAGGACTTCTTCAACGTTGGTCCCCTTTTCCTCTTCCCTCTCAGGCAGAAACGACTGCGATTATAGAGGGCCCTGACTCTCGATCATCTTCGAAAGTCGCGTGTAATCCAAGGGTCCCGGTGTAAGGAGCAAGGCGGAGATTGGCCGTACATTGGCTCTTCTAATGAGATAAGTTCGCTCGTCGTGTCTTACTTTTAATATTCCTTGCCCTCTTCCGGTTCGGGGGAGGCTTTTAACGAGCGAAATATTGTCTGACATCCGGCCGATTTTGTTCCCCTATCGCGATTGATTCGTTAATTCCTCCTTTTCCCCCGAATGTGGAAACGTTTTGTGAATATTCGATTGTTCCGTCAATTTTTCGTAGCATAATTAAAATCGAAAGTGTGTCCCGATTTTTAAAAAATTGAATTATTTGATTATACTGCGTGTCGAACGGGAATCGTGGAAAATTGATGATACGATTAAAAATTATTAATGTATCAGTTTTACGATAACGATTAATATCGATAGATTGTTATTAAAGGATGAGATATTACTTATAGAAATATAAACGAGAAGGGGAATATGTCGCGAGTGTTTCGGTTTTAATGAGCGGATGAACTGTTTCAAAAACTGGGGAGTAATTACACCCCGTTCCGGAAAAACGAAGGTTACTTATACCGGGACATTTTCCACGGAAAAACGTAGGAGCGCCATGTGTCGCGAAATATCAGCTTAAAAGCATGCTTTTATTTTTTGATAAATTGCATCGTTAATCGGCTCTAGCTGAGGTTAGCTCGCAAGCCCCCGGAGGGTTGAAATCTGCTTCACAGTTTTGCCACCGCCACCGATTTTTTTTTTTTTTTTTTTTTTTTTTTTTTCATTCCACCCTTCTCCCGTGTATATATTTACGTAAAATGGGAATTTCGGCTCAGCTTTTCGCCCGCTATCGTGTCTCCCGCAGTTTTTCCGATTCGTGTCGCATTAAAGGACTAACGCGTATCGGTGATACAACCAGTCATAATCGAACTTAAAAGTGGCTCTTGTCGAGGAACGTGACGTGGAAGAATTTATTGCTGTTCCGTTGAATGTTTTAGAAATCGAAGGGAATTGCATATCGACAGATGGATGATTTCGTTTTGTATATATTTTTAAAGAAATATTAGAAGATTAAAAAATAATTTATTGGAGTTATCGGATTGTTAAGAAGATAGAATTTTTAATGATTTTTTTCGTTTATTTTTATTTTGCGTTTGTCAATTTATTTACTTTTTTTTTCTTTTTTTTTTACGTCAATGGCAGATTTTTTAATGTAATCTTCTCGAACGCTTCATTGAATTTTAAAACTATCTACAAAAATATCAATTCGAATGAAAGTACGAAATAAAAATAATAATTCAGCATTGAAATATAGTTTATTACAAAATCTGCTTTTTTACATAATAATATTTGCATATTTGTGCGTAACTTTGCGATAGAAGATGAAGATGAATTTAACACCAGTAAACCATTTATATAAGTTTAGGATGAAAAATATTAAAAGGATAGAATATTATTATTAGAGATAATCTTCGGGTTATTAAAATTAAATTAAAATAAAGATAAGAAAATGCACAATTTAGGAAAATGTAATATAATAATTAATTTATCGCGTAATATTACTTTTTTCATTGAAATGAAAAAGAGACAGGATAATTCAATATTGAATTATATTTATTCAAAGAGATATAGATATAGATTTTCAATTAATCGAAAGAGAGGTCAATTTTTAAATGGTTTTTACTCAAATTGCCGGAAAATGAACTCTTTATAAATGCAATCTTTTTAATTGGTTAATTTCTATTAGCATTACGTAGCAATAAGTGATTTCAAATCGTAATATTGATTCGCGAATCGAATGGAAATGAAATTACATGAAACAAAGTTATATCGTTTTAAACTTTTGTTATGGAACGTGAAATCAAATGTGAAAAAAATAAATTTGCTATATCGGATTGCATGTTTTATTCCGTGAAAATATCAACGCGATTGAAGCAATTATCTTTATTGTTTGAAACTTTGAAAATACAGTAACTACAAAAAAAGTATTTGCACACCATTATTGTAATATTTACACCATTAATTAATCAAATCGTTTAGCATTACATGATTTAGTTAGTTTAATATTACGAATTATGAAACTTAGCATGATATTATGAATCAAATTAAAATTTGATGCTATAGAAATACACAAGAATTTAGAATCCAGAATCTAAAAGATATTTCATTGAAAAATAAAATTATGTGCGAATAATTTTTCATAGTATCATCATATTTTTAAAGAAATGTAAGAATGAAAACAAGAATAGTTCTTCCATCAATTTACATTTTCTTCCCTGAAGATAATAATTTAATATTTAAATCAGATTATCAATTTCAAGTAGTAGTCTGCACGCCGTATAATTGTCGGATCGAATCACCGGTTCATCGACGGTCAATGTAATAACAGTGAAATTTAAAAGCCCATTCATTCAGATCGAGGTAGTCTCAGATTTTCTCCGACACTGGTGCTGATACAGTGAATACGGGAATAATTGAATTCGAAGCCAATTTGTTTGATACGGTCAGCAAAAAGATTCCTCTTCTTTCTATTTCATTCGAACGATTCTACGTGTCCAACATTTTTTTCGATAACTATATAAATCCTACTTTGTTTGTAATAATGTTCATCGATACAAAATACGTTTGTGTTTGTTCAAATGCATATATTAATTGGAAAAAAGATGCTATGAAATTATATCGTATCGTTGACAATTATCGGATTTTTTTTTATTTCAATGATCAGAGTAATCTATAAATAGAATTCAATTATCCACATAAGACAAGTTTACATAAAATAAAAGATTATTCGTATCGTATTGATAACAAAATTACATTCTCATTCTATAAAACTAATGAACGTTTATTTAAAAGTATTTCTACTTCAGATATTCTATAATCGACAATTTCAATTCGATTTTTAATTTCAAATTACTTGGATACGTGTTACACAAATGCGACAAAATTTGCATACATGTTGCTTATCACGATACGTGTATAAATATCCGCTGTGTGTATTATCGGAAAAGGGAAATTAATTTTGGCAAATAAATAGATAAATTCGGGAATAAAAGTTGGGGAAAATAGCATAATTGTAAAACTGATCGGTGGGGAAGTAATTTGCAGTTTGTAAATTGAAGAGAATGACAACGTAATTAAAATGGACTCGTTGATCGAAACCTTTCTCACGTAGGATTTCGTTAATGGTTGCACGTGGCTCTGGATGCTCGCAGTAATACCTATTAACGCGTCGCTACGTAATTATCGTTACAACACTGCGATAAATTTCATTGATCTGATAGGTATCGCTCTAACCTGATTTTCCTATGGTAAATGTGATAAATAATAATCAATCAGTTGATATTTACTCTCGTGTAATTCGTTCAAATTAGAAGAAATAAGCGTAATAAATGGATGAAATTACGTCACGTTTGCATGTGAAATTCTATTATACTATTTTTTTTTTTTTTTCGAAGTTCTAAATCAATCGAGTTCGATTTCTTTTAACGAAGCGATATATGAAATACAAGGAAATGTAAGTTGCTTTGCTAAAAATTAAATTTTATATTTCAGTTGTAGAATAATAGTTTAATAATCCGTTTATTTCTTACACGTATTATATATTTATACAATCTGTTATGGCTCGAAATTATACGTTCCTCGATGAAAACGCGCCTCTTGATGTTTAATCGATTTTCAGCAGTGCTTGAAATATGGTCCAAAATGTTTGAAAATGATTCTGTAGCTGGCAGCTAGTGTTCAGCCTTCACTTGCATAACGATCATCACCCTGTTTGATAGAGAATTTTCAATGAGGAGAATCATTGTTGTATCTACTTCAAATTGTTTCACGAAATTCTGTTCTAGTTGGGGATTAAAAATTGTTCGAGTATGGGCACAGTGAAAAATCTTCTCGGGAGATTTTGTTTTAATAATTTTTACGATATGAATAATGCTGTTGAAATTAACGATGAAATAACGATAATAATTATTTATGGTTTGATCAAAATTTTAGAATTTTAAGAAATTTCAATATGTTCAAAATAATTTGATTAAGACACAGAATACTATAAGAATAGTAATTTTAGAATGTTTGATCGATATAGATTTTCAAATTGACTTATTTTGAAATAGATTAGGCGGATTAAATAATAATACTTTCATTGTATTTTCTTGATAATAAATACAAGTTTTTATAGAATTTTTTCACAATGAAATATACTTTCAACTGATTGGAATTTAATATCTTAAATTCCATCTAGTATTCACAAATAATACATAACTGTACATTTTTGTTCTCTCTTCCATTTCTCCCTCTTGTTAACTACGTGTTATGTTATACACTACGAGATATTGTATATTTCGAACATCGTGTTGCTTTGTATTTCGAATATTGCAAAACTTTTTAATCAAAATATTTTTGTTCTACGAAGCGAGCAAGTACAACAAATATTCATCGAAATAATATAATGGTATTATAAATTTACATTTGCAATATGGTAACGATATTTTTATAATGAATAATAATTATTTTAAATTAAATAAAAGGTAAAAAACATGGATAATCTAATTTTATATTTTTTAATACATCAAGGATTTTATTATTTTTTAAATGGAATCAATAAAAAAATTTACATATAATATCCATAGATTCGTCCATAGATATGCAGAAAAGAGATATTTAAAGATTAACACGCTTTATTGAAAAATACTTTTTACTTCGCGTCACAAGTGATCGCGATCAAAAAAAGAAAAAAAAGATAAAAAAAAACGAAATCATCCGCTGTAACTTTTTACGAATTGAAAATCGCTTGCATTAAAAAAAAAAAAAAAAAAAAAAAAACAGCCTTTAATCGATTCATAGGATTCACGGGGAGGATATCGCGTGTGTGTTTTCGAGCTCGACTATTCGGAACGAAAGCGCAAAGTCCTGTTAAGTTATCTTCCAAAATTGGTATCGATAGCTTCGGTTTTAGCTTTGAAGCCTCTCCGCTTTCAGAGCGTTCGAAAAATTCTACGCGGATTACGCATCCGCGCAAAATCCAACCTCCTCCAAAAGGGACGAGGATCGAGAGCAAATGAGAGATGTTTCACGATTGTTTCTCTTTTTTCCTCCCCCCCCCCTCTCCTCCCCCACTCCTCCTTTTCTCCATACTCCTTCCTTGTTCGTTTAATATTCGAAATTCGCGTGTATTCGCGAGAAACACGCGTGCATGCGCTTCGTTTCCTTGCCGGGAAAATTGCATTTCGAAAACCCATTTTCAATCCTTCGCTCTTTCTAACGCGCGGCCACGCGCTCGTTCTCGCGCGCGCACGAGTTGCACACGACGAATATCTATGCTCTTACGCGCGGATACGTGCACAGACTGGCGATGAATTACCTCCGTCCCATTGTTTACCATCTTTTCCGCGATAAGAGAGGAATAGCGGTGATGGAAGATTCGTGGCGATGGTTAATTTTGTCACGCTGGATCTTGCTTACATTCCGTTTTTGGATTTATTGGCGGTATTCTGTCGCGGAGGAAACTTACGTCTCCCAATTTGTAAGTCGTGAAACGTTTTTAGAGCCGACGTTGCGTTTAGTTAGTGACTTTTAACTCGATATAGTTACACAAGTACAATCTAATTATTCTGTGATGGAAACACTTCATTTTTGTTAATCTTCCTTTTCTTGCATGTTATTTTTGAATGGTACAGAAAGGAAAGGTAGTAGAGGTTGGAAATGGAAAGTTTTCTTCTTCGTAATTACGTATCTTTCTTATATATACACTGATTCTTAATCAGTTGATCGTTGGTTTGAAAAATAAGGTTCAATCCATTCGAGTAGATATTATACGCACCAAAACCCAAGCTCCCATTTTCTATTTCTCGCGCGTCCTCGCATTAATCTTGCTTCTCACAAAAAAATGTTCATCATTCCCGACTTAAAGCGCCGTGTTTAAAGAATCGCCACCATTCCCGCGGCAACGAAAAATAAGAATTTATCCTCCGCATCATATAAGAAAAATAGAAGAAGAAGCCAGCCACAGATTACAAAGCTTCTAAATCTGTCCACGTGGGGATACGATCGTTACAATAAAATACACGCTCGGCGAAAATCCGCGGCTTCGCTTTTTTAAACTCGACTCTTCTTCCTCGCGCGAAGAAGAAGAGGGCTCTCCCCCCTCTCTCTCTCTTTCTCTCTTCGTAAATAAACGTGTCCAATTGAATCGTTGCAGAGGTACACGCCTCATTTCGCGACTCGAGAACACCGGTGGTGAACGAAGCGTTGGAGAGTAGGTCGACGAGGGGGCGAATGGCCGAGACATTCTTGTTATTTTAGCGGCGGACCAAGTATAGGCACTACAGCACGCTTGGCCTACGTAGAGGAGGAGCCATTTCGTCCAAAGTTTGAGGCCACTCCACTCCCGGCCGACTCACAAATTGGACTCGCAGTTTGGTTAAAGTATAATTGGCATTCGTTTCTGATAACGAAGCGCGCCGACGTGTTCGCCATTTGTGCGCAGGTGTAGAAATGCGGCCTTTCTTCGCGGGAACACTTTCGGATCGTTAGATAAGCATTTTTGTATTTTGATGAGAGGGAGATTGTAGAATATTTTCGGATTCATTTCGGTGGAATTTGCGTGGAATTGTAGAGAGTACACATAGGCGAACGAGATATTTCTTTTCGTCGGATGTGGAATAAGAATGTAGTTTTTGTTGTGTTGCAGATGATGAAATATTTTTCATTCGTCGGTGTAAATGGGGTACACGTAGATTTATTATCGGCGTGTGGAATGAAATTACTTGTATCGAAAAATGGAGACGTACGAAAAATAAAGAAGAAAGAATAGAACAAGGAATGGGATAAATTTGCAAAATAATTTCAAAGTAAAAGATCGTAAAAGATTCGATATAAGAGAAATGCGTTCAAGAATAGTAAATTCGTGGAGTTTTTATTCAGAAAAATTAAATGTTTAAATTAAATTTCGCTCAATTATTTCTACGAGATATACTTCGCAAGGTCCTTAAACCAGATTTTTCTATCAAACATCGGATTTTGAGGAGTCGTGTCGGATATCTCGTGTCCTATCTCGCATTTGTATGTATCTCGGAGGACTCGATATGTTCCTGTACAAAAGCAGGCGAAAGGTAGTATCCTTTTGAGAATTCACAGAGGGTATGGAAGTCAGAGATGGTAGAGTAGCAGAGAGAAATAGGCGGAAACGCAATTGTGTGGCATACAGTTCCCTCCACTGCGTAGGTATTTTCTATGCACACCGGCTGGCGGTCTCCAGAAGAAATTGACATGTGTCAATTTCCTGCTCGTCTATTTATAAAAACTTTGAACACCTCGTTTCATTACGAGATAGAATTATGAGAAAAATTACGTTGTCACTATTTCGTTCTTCGTGACGTTAAACGTTATTTTATCTTCTTTGACGTGTTCAAGCGTACTTAATACAATTCTTCTGTTCTTTTTGAAACGGGGAATAACGAGAAATAATACGGAAAGAAATTACAAAACGTGTACAATGTAGAACAATGTGTAAGTTCACTCGTTACATTTCCTTTTAGAACTCTAACGTGCAAAATAATAATAATAATACGGCAACCTCGAAAAATAAGGATGTATAAAATAATTACATATCGTATCTTCAAATTTTAACCATTTCCTTTCGTTTTCTAAAATTTTCATCTACGCAAAATTACCTTTTTTTTTTTTTTTCCTCTATTCTCGAAGAATAATTCAATCGTAAAAAAGGTTTACCATTCGAATCGAAAAAATAAAACGGACCCCGTTTTACTTGGCCAAAGGGAAGATAAAAGGGTAAAAAAAGATTATCGAGTATCCGTTAACATTCCGTATGCATGTACGTACGAATAAGGTAGCAAAGTTTCCGGGGCGCATCATTACAAAAGTTGGAGGAAAGCGGCAGATTTGCGGAGAGAAGGAAGGGGAGGAGGGGTGGTGTATATCGAGGCGTGTTCGAGGCATGTTGCTGTCGGGAGTCATCTCGATGGGGATCGGGGGCCCTGCGCCTGACTGTTTCATATTTAAAGTATATTTTCGTCGATGGTACATTTATTGACGTGGCCGAGGATACGTCTGGTGGTACGTGCCGCGACAATATATACTCTGTACCGAGGAAGGAAGCATCATTTCCGGTGACTTCTCCGATGAAGAAACCTGCCAGTCAGAGCCAACCCCCTCCCCCTTCCTCCACGGTCTGCTTCGGCTTACGGCTTACTTACGGTTTGCTTCATGCCTCTCTACACCTGGTTGGATGTGTATAGGCATCGAATACCGACAGACCGCTTCCTCCTTCCCTTTTTACCCCGCCTCGAAATCTTCTGCCCGTTTCTATGAAACTTGCGACCTGATCGATCGTGCCACTTCTTCTTCGCTCCCTCTCCTTCTTCCACGTTTTCTTTCTTCTTCATCTTCTTCTTCTTCTCTTCGATTTCGCGTCCCTTTCTTCGATTCAAAATCAAGAAAGCTTTTGCCTCGTTCTTTCGGTCGAACGAGGGAATATCCGCGATGTTACGCCTCCGTTCGCCTGCCCGTCCGCGGATTTGGGTTACGATTCAATTACGAGCTGTTGAAGGAAGCCGGCCAACTGCTTTCTTCGAATCGACAGCGTTCTTAAATATATTCGAAACCTCTTTTCTTTTCGCCCATCATTTTGTGATATTCTACTTCAATTATAGATCTCTCTAAGTTTTAGCTCGAAAAGCTCGTTTCTGTTAACCGATGTGCAGTTTTATTAGTTGGTCGAGTCGTTTGAGAAACGAACAAATTGGAGCAATGATTCTTTCCAGTCCACATCCAGCAGCGTCATCGTCGTATCGCATTGCACCACGGTTGCTCGTTAAACGCATTATAAAAGCCACGGTTATTACATATCCTGCCGTTGAGGCAATCATTGGTGGGGCTGGTCGCGAGATTCGTGATTTCGAGCAAACATTTGCCATTGGCCGCGTGGTTGGGGAACGTGCACAGTCGCACCCATACTTGCACGCGTCGAGACGAGGCCGAGAGGGCTTTGCGCGGCAAGAGTTGGGCCGCGCAATCCGCACCCGGAATACTAACTCACCTAATACAATCAATTATTTCCCGCGGAACATTCTCTCCTTCTGTTTTACTTCCAAGTACCGATCCTCCCCTTCATCCCTTTTCAACCTTTATCCACGACCACCCAACTCTCGGATCTCTTTTATGTACGGCCATGCCGACACACCCACACACACTTTCGCGTGAATACCTGTTCTTGTATAGGTGTGTATAGGTTTTCATCCCTCGAAAGAGCGTTATACCGGTGAATATAGCGGTACACGTACGGTTCGCGATGGAAATTACTAATAGGTGGGTGTTGGTGGATGTCTACAGGCCTCGATGGACATTGTGCTCTCTGTGTGCGTGTGTAACCACCTGGGTTAGATTATGGTCGGACACTTGTACGGGGTGCTCATCGAAGACATGTGTGGCGTTTAATGAATTTTCTTTTGAGAGTAGGATCTCGCGGTTGGGTCGATTGAGGATATTATGTACGTGTATCGTTAGTATATCTATCGTTAGTTATAGTTGTCGACTCTGTATAAGTACGTGTACGGGGAAAAAAGAAAGGTTTGACGGATTCGATGCTGGGATTAAAGGGACGTTGAAAAAGACTGAGCTCGTGTTTCTTCGGGAGGGGAATTGGAAACAGTACGTGGTTATTACGAGACGTTTGAAAAATTGTTAATTACAATTGCTGTTTCATTTACATTCCACCTAATTCCATCCTTTATTTCCTTCGTCAACGAAATCTCGAATTCTCTCTTCATATGGATTTCCACTTCCCGATGATCAAGGGTCATAAAACACGAAAAGAAAAAAAAAAAAAGAAAATCTTTACTTTCGAATTTTAACGCCACCGTTATCGCGATTACTTCCGGCAAATCGGCGCGCGAGCACGAAGCATCTCGGAACAGGCGGTCGAAACGATAAATCAAAAAGTTTGCCTGCAGATTTAAGAAGCTCGAGCCTTGTTGGCCAGCTTGGCGAGGGGCGGGAGGGTGTTCAACCCCGATATATCGCGCATAATTACTTTCGTCTGCCCGATCCTTGGGATACTCGTTGCAGCTGTTACTTCTTGTTACGCTCGCGAAACTAGCTTCACGCTTCAAGTTCCAACGTTGAAGCCAACGTCGAGAGCCTTTCGACGAAGACTGGACGAAATGGCGGGACGATTTCGAGGTGTGAGGGAGCGAAGAAGGGGTGGGTGGGTCGAACGAAACACGTACATCATTACGTTTGCATCGTCGACAACTGGCAACTGCTTAATCCACCTTTCAGTTTTTCCATGGACGAGTGTGTATCGCGGGAATAAAGTATGTGGAACCGAGGCCATAATTAATGTTGTCGGATGCGTTGCTCGCCCTTTGTTCAACCCTTTCGGTGTGCAGACATTTATTTTCCAAGATGTTTTGTGGTGTGGGTGTATAACTTGTCTTCTTTTTTCCTTTTAATTGTATTTGGCAAACAACTTTTTCCTTTTTATGATATTCGAATAGGAGGAAGGGAGAATATTGTTATCTGTATAGTATGATTGTGACTTCATTTCCCAAAAACATTTCGAAAAAGGGACAATTTTAAAATTTCAAAATTTTTCTTCAATTGCAGAACTTTAATGATCTTCTGCCTCGAGATCTCTAAATGAATTTTCTATTATTAAAATTGAACGAAGAAATTCCAATTGCAAGATAATTGAAAGGAAACGTATATTATTTTCATCGTACATCTACATATCTTAAATTTCCACGTCCCTTCAGCTTGGAAAACGAACAATTTCACGTGTGGGTGAAAAGTTAATTGCGTCGATTTCTTCGAAACTTACGGAGCGGCTCGATTGCATCGAGGAAATCAAAGACGGCCGGAGACACAGAGGGTGAGAAGGAGAGTAGGAGGATAGGAATCAAAGGGTGGGACAGAAACGGTGGGAGGGGAATACAAATAGAAAAAGTTCAAAAAGTGGAACAGATCCCAAGGATCTGGAGATTGGTCTGGAATCAATTAAGCCTGTGGTGGCGTAATCAGTGTATTGGTGGGTTGCATCCGCATGGCCAAAAGTAACTTGGCAGTTTCGGCCAGGCACATACGTGGTGTACGCGGTATATAGATATATATATTTACTCGGAAGATTCACGCCCCAATCAACGGTGCTAGGATGCCTAGTATTTACGAGCCGTGCCACGACTCTGCTCGTTTTTCCTCTCGAAAATACACGTACATACATACCCCCGCGCTTCGTTTCTTTCTCCATCTCTCTCTCTCTCTCTCTCTCCACCGGTTTCCCTCCACGATTGTCTCTTACCTTGTCTCGCCCTTTCCAATTCAGGTATTTCGAGGAGTTGGGGTGGTATTGGCGCGAATCACCTGTCGATCGTACGTTTAGGGGAAATCGTGATCACTCGTGATTTTCGAGAGGGTAAAAGTCACAGGCGCTGGAAATGGGTGGTTTTACGATAAGGGAAAGCGTGTGCGATCTAGCCTCGAACAGAGGATTGTTTGTGGTGTTCACATTTTTGGAAAATTGGGAGGAATAGTAAAGATCTTTGTGGAAAAATGTTCCTTTTCTTAATTCATCTTGCGAGTTTAGACGTAGATAGATTATCTGAAAGATCGATGGATATATCTGTTTTAAGGAATTTATATCGTCGTTGTAATTTAGGAAGGGAATTTTGCATATCACGTAACAATATAATATTCATCGTGTTTAATGAATTTATTAATAATGTAAAAGATTTTATTAATCTTCGAAACAAAGTATCTTTGTAATTCATCTTCTTCGTCGCAAAGCGAGGTTAGTTATTTAAACTTGCTCCACCGCGAACTTATAATAAAACGAACAAATTTCTTCAATCATCGAGATACGATCGCTTCACCTCCCCAGAGACGCGTCAATTTCATAACATAATCGCAGGATTATTTTCGAGAATCTTCTTCCTCCCCATCCCTCTCCTATCAACCGGGTATATACGCATCTCTTTCATCCATCCCCTTCCCACCAACCCTCCGTCGAGCGTGTGCACGTGCAGGGTCAGCCGGCGCACAACTTTCCTGCGATCTTGATTTCATCAACGTGTCTCCTTTTATTGTTGCCAGTTTACCCGGATCTTAAATATTTTGTCGTCGATTCCTCGCGACCGGCCGCTCCCGAACGGGACAATAGCTTTGCCCACTGGTCGGGCCAATCAAGCAGCTATGAAAGATCACGTTCAACCCCCCAACCCCCTGTAACTATCCGTGCAACCTTCGAGTTCACCGCCAGGCCATCCCTTCGCCCCAATCCACGGCTTCGTGCGGTAGGATAGGAAGCGTGCTAGCCCCGAACCTTAGCCAGGGATTCTCGTAACTGTTACGGGGCTTGCCTTGTGTGTATCCTTGCCTCGTATCAGGATTCTCCCGGCTGCATCTCGGCCCCGTCACCACCTCTTTCGGTCCACCAATCTATCGGTCTATCTGGTAGCCGCGTTAAAATCATAACCGGGGCTTGTTTGAGTTACCGAACGGGCCAGTATTTCTTCCCCCTCGATACGTTCTTTCACCTCGTGCGCGGGATCAACTCGTGGAAACTTCGTTCCTTCGAGCACTTTGATTTTAACCTTCCCTTGCGGGGATACGAGAGCGTTATTCTTTTCAGAGAGAAAGGGAGAGAGAGAGAGAGAGAGAGAGAGAGAGAGAGAGAGAGAGAAATGTTGGATTTGGTGTTTTACATGGTCAGATTTACCGGAGATTTGTTTTTTTTTTTTTTTTTTTTGATACTTGTTTAACGTTCTTTTCAACAACATTGCTGCATTGAGATGGATGCATTTGATATGATGCGCAATTTAATCAGATTCATTGTTTCATCATAATTATTAATATTTGGTTTGTTTGTTGGAATCGTTAGATCATTTTTAGTTAGTTAAACGATTTTTTAATTGATGCATCGTTTGGAGAAATATCGTGAAAATTGCGTTCGATGAATTTCTTTGAACTCTAGCAATCTGAGAAATTTTGTAATCGGGAATAATGAAACTAATTGATCAAACGTTGAAAAAAAATGCATAGAATTACGCGAGACTTTTTTCACTAAATGTATGATATTTCGAAATATATTCAGAAAATTGAATAATCTATTTTTGTTTTTAATTTTATATTTCGTTCGTAATATTTTTTAATTCGGGAAAAAATTTAATTTGAGAATTGATTGATTTCTTTCTTTTTATTTCTTTATTTTTATTTTTTTTGTTCTTTAAATTTAAAGAGAGAATTAAAGTTTGTACCATCGAGAGGCGTTAGAATTACATCTCTCCTTTCCACCATTTGCATAGCACCATCTCAAACATTTCTCTCCATAAGTAAGTGCTGAGTAAATATCATCATTTCCGTGGTTTCGAAATCTCGGTGTAGTTAATGCTCGATCATGTTTGTTGCAACCTCATTTTCTACGTGTACTTTGAATACTTTCAACTTTTAACATAATTTTGATTAATTGATCGAAGCTCCTAAATCTAGATCAAATCGTTTTTTCATTTCTTGAAAAATTATTTTTATTCTATTATTTACATATTATTATTTATGGATTTATTTATTAATATTTTAATTGTACTTCATCTCTAATGATATATTTCTGCTCTCGCAAAAGAAATATCGCAAACATTTTCAGTAGATATATTTTTTGTGTTTCTTCCATTTTGTGTCATCAAATTGAAAAAGAATGGAATAAAAAATTGGCAATGTTCGATGCGATTGTCTATATTTTTATCATCAAGTGGATAGGATTTTAATATGATAAAAATATCAGTACTTTGAATTAACAAAAATTATTTTAACAAAATTAGAGTTAAATATAGAATCAAAATACAACCAATAACAAATATGTTCAAATAAATTGTATAGACAGGATGAAAAAGCAGATTTCAAAGCGCGAATATTCAACGAAAATCAGACGAAATCTTATAGAAGGGACCGCAAAATCTCTTAACTTAGAATCCAAGTTAATTATTCATTTCCGATTGCGTATCGATTCAGAGAAGGAGGAATCGCTCTAAAACTAAAATCTTTCGATTTACCGGTCGAAATCGCGTTTTAAAGGTTGTTCCTTAATACTATAATTCAATCCATCTCGCCGTCTCGGACAATTAAATATTCTCTGGGATCTTTTCTTTTTCTTCGTTAGTTTCCTTAAATCGAAATCAGCTTCCCTTGGCTATCAGATCGAATTATCACGGACTCGAGATTCGCATATTTTACCGGAAAGAACTTCTCGAATGGCATTCCATCATTTACGTACATATAGGTCTGTCTTGTTTAAATCGATCCAAATTATCTAAAAAAAATATTGAAAAACATTTTAGACAGAAATGGTTCGAGCCATAAAGGATAATTAATCGTCGATTGAGAACAATAAGTTAATCGAATCATTGTGAAAAACTTATATTTAAAAGAGAAATAGTTTTTTTTGCATTTCTATATTTTCGGATTTTAATTTGTACGCGACTTATATATCAAGCAATGGTATAATTTCATCTTCCATTTGATTGGAATTGTATCTCTATGATTTTTAACTCTCTGTTTGATGGTGAATTTTATTTTCATATTCAACTGGCATTATATCTTTTTAAGAATAATGCTTTTGAGAAAAAAAATCTCTCGCATCGAACCATTAAATTTCTCCAAAATATTTTTCAATAATTTCGAGGGAATTTTCAAAGCCTTTATGAAATATCGTCGGATAGAATTTAGAATTTAGCAGTAAGGTAAATGTATTTTTGGCCGATAATCAGCGAATGGAAAGGAGAGGGAAGGGGTGGGGGAGGAAAAAAACGGGAGCAGCTCGTGATATTTGCGCGGTTCGATATTTCGGGTAAACACGGGCGCTTTTGCATTCAACGCGGCAACGAAAAAGTAATTCCACATGATTTCGTGGCTCTCTCTCGTTTGGCCGCGCGGATTTCGTCGAGTCGGCAAACTCGTCTTTTCGTCCTTCAAAAATTTCGCCGGACATTCGTGACTCTACTCGATGATACCCCGACCAACCCAAGATTTCACGAGCTCAGCTTTCTCTCGGACGCGATGTAATTCCTTCGTGCTTTCGTTCCAACGTTGGAGCAGCATCGCTGAATCAAAAATTATCCATTTTTCCACCGGTGATACCTTCGTTCGGTGAATTTTTCATTTGAAGATCGGGGGATGAATTCGAAGAATTTTTGAACGTGTTTGAGAATGTTTGTGAATTCGAGAATTGCGATAGATAGAGGCAAATAATAATAGTCTTTTTCTTCTCTTCGTTCACGAGTGTTTGTCTTGTTTGGCGCGCAGAGTATCGAAGTGGAATAAAGATAGTTTCTCGTTCGTTAAGTTGGGAACTAATTACTCAGGGAGTTGAGAAACTCGTTTTTAGGTAGGCGTCTTCGTTAAGGAAGATTTTTTTTTTTTTCTTTTTGCTCTTATATTAATCGGGAGAAATTGCTAAATAGTTAATCAGTTTCGATTTCAATTCTGTCAAATCACTTTTTTGATTATTTATTCGAACGATACGAACGTTTTCAAAGATTTGAGGTGGATCTAGAATACGATTAATTATATTTAAACGATAGATATTTATCAATGTTCTTTTCGAAATTTCATTTCAACGAAATGAGTAACGCGTGTAAATATTGTAAATTATTCAAAAAATAAATGGATACCGAATAATAATGATATTTTACAAATTAAATTTAATATATAACACGAGCCAATTTCATTATCCTTTTATAACGATAATTAATTCAAGTTGGTGAAAATTTCCTATTAAAATTCATCATTTCTACACCATGCTTCATCAGTTTTAATTACAAAATCGATAATGATATAAAATATTCAAATTAACGTATGAATTATTCTTCGAAACGAAAGATCCGAAAAGATCCGAAAAGAATCCCATTTATTCGAAATCTTAAATGATTCGATCCAATGGTTTCCACTTCGATATCATAGAATCGTATGACGAAATTAACGTATACATCACTAACTCTTTCCAAGATACGATCATTTTCAACCTTTCATTCAAAAATCTCGATCGATATCCGTCCAAACGTTCTTCTTTTATAATTTTAATTTTCAAACTTCGATATTCATTCATCCATACCTTTCTTTTCATCTCCTCGATGAAATTCTTTCTCACTTTTACATACAGCCACTAGGTAAATAAATATTAATGATATCTTAAAAGAGAGAGAGAGAGAGAGAAAAACAAGATTTTGATCTATTATCACACTAAAATATTAAAATATATTCCTACTTTATCACGACACGATCAACGTTCTCAACGATTCTCCTCTCCATCCGATACTTAACAAACCTGACGCGCGACGAAGGAAGAAAAATTTGCAACCCCGTCGCATACAGCCTACAGGCAGTGATAAGGCTATATTTTATAGATGCAGGATGTAAACCGTACGCGTGAAAATGAGTTTCATCGTATGCAACTGCGACGAATACGTGGTTGTGAACGTAGACACACGATTCGATATGAACACGAAGAAAAAGTGGCGCGTAGGCGAGGCATTCAAAGGGGAAGAGAGGTAAAGGATGGTTTGGTATTCCGGTGACTACTTGAGCCGCATTGCATCACGTGTGGCGAAGCTAGGCTACATAACGTAGGCTGTAAGTTTACACGTTAGACATCTTGCACGGGGATGAACGGCTCCAGTTAGACACGTTCATTAAGATGCCTCGTCGATAGGGTATTTTGCAATTTCCTTAATGCATGCGCGATTTCTGAAGGCAAATGATTGATCGATTTTGAGGAAAATTTAAATCTCGTACGTTATTAAAGACAGATTTCTTTAGCGAGATAAATTTAATCTTATCGGATATTTCTCTCTTCCGAGAATATAGAAGAAAATTATTGGAATTAAAGAAAAAGAAATATCTAATTCTCTCACGTTTAAAGATTGTTCACCTGATCCCCTTTCCATTATACCTTACCTATACATTAAAACCTTGGTCCGAAAAATTGCGTATCGCAAGCGCAAACGAGATCGCCTGAGACGAAATTGAAAGCGGATGAGGAAAGAATAAATGGAAAACTTAATAAAGAATAGATTCACTGGAACGAGGGAGAGAGAGAGATAGAGAAAAAGAAGATGAATTCGAAGACACTTGAAATGGAGTTTCCTCCTTTAATATTACGATGCGACAGGTTAGTCGACGGTTACGAGAATGAAGCAGAGCGACGTCAGAGGTGCGAACAGAGAGGGATAGGTAACGTGGCAGTAGACAGTGGGGTGGTTCAGCATGGCGCGGGGGGTTAGTTTCCTGGTCGGATATTAGCTGTCACGCGGCTCACTGGACAGGACACCAGACACACACACGTACACGTGGAAGGGAGTGTAGTAGTCGGTGTAAAGGTGGTGCATCTAAGCACGGTGGACGGTCGTTGGAAGCTTGCCACATTTATGTATAGAAAAGTCTGATCGCGCGTACCAACAGACGTTACGGAAACCGGATCGGCGGCGGCCGTGCCACGACGAATGAATTCCGAGATTCCACCGAGAGTCTATCGTTCCCTTCTCCTCCTCCTCTCTTTTCGGTGCACGTTCTTTCGAAACCAGGCCTTGCTTCGCTTCGAAAACGATCGATCCAAAACGATTCGCGATTACCGCCGACTCGGCTTGGCCTTTCCGGTTAAGATAAGAACAGTGTGACACGGATAAGGAGACGTCGTCCGGGAAATCTGATTTCGAGGAAAATTTCATTTCTCCTTGGCAATGATCGTTTAAGGAATATTCTTTTTACGTGAAACCGAGTCGTTTTTCATTCGTATTTAATTTCGGTTTAAGAGTTTTGCTACAAATGACAACGTGTATTTCAAAGTAGTCTCTAATCCCTTCTAGAATTAGAGAGAAAGTTAAAATTTGCACACGTGATACGTGCGCAATATTGATAAAATAACTTAACGATTTGTATATATAAAAGACAATTGAAAACCGAGCTTATTATCGGGCAAAAAGTTTTTCTTATACGCGCGAGACGGAGGAAAATAGACGAATAACGTCGAAGATAGCTTTAAAGTTTAATAATTGCTCACGGCTATTTCTACTTCGATCTTTTTATACGTTGTATCGTCGGGAGCGTTGGACCAATGAACACTAACACACGTGTCGAAAACGTCGGTGAAAGGTGAGCGCAAGCCTTCGTTATCGGATCCCGCCATTCTGGACGTCCCCGATCGCGTCCAACTTGTAATCCTTTCGGTTTCATCCCTCTTCCCTTCGAGTGTTCGTTTTAATGGACGGTTGGATCGCGTTTTCTCGTCCCTGTTATATGCCGTTATTTCGCCGTATTGCGTGTCTCTCTATTACCGCGTTTCACTGTCAACTCATCCCTCGTGAATTTCTCGAATTTTCTCGACGTTTGAAACGACGGGTCGAAAATGAATCGAGTTACAAATATCTGATAATAGATCGCGGCCAGGTTTGATCTCTCGATCGTTATCATGATCGTGTCGTTTCTCGCGCGAAAATGAAAATACAGAAGAATGAAACCGCGCGAGCTAGACGGTTGAATTATTAATTGCGCGTTGATGAAGTTAATCTGGAACTTGCCAACTATGGGTCACCGTTTAATTTTAATGCGACCCCTTTTCAGCAGTTTTGTCAACCGCTTGTTTAAACTGTATTCCTTGATATTTTGTTCCCCGCCTCCGCGCGAATAACTCGGTCGACCACGAGGCAATCCTCTAATTTTAACACGACTCGGTTTTGCGTCAAATAAATTTGGATACAGTTTGTCAAAGGTTATGTCGCGCTATAAGATTAATTAATTTAGAACAATTTATTTATCTTCGAATATGCAGGCAGAGGAGGATGTTTATTGGTTTTTTAATTTCGTGTTCGATTTGTATTTTATTTATACGTTGAATTATCGATCTTGTTTTTTTTTTGTCTGAACATAAAGTAACAGTAAGTTTTTTTTGGATTGGTGATACGTTTTAAAATTAGTTGGATTTTTAAGATTTTCGCTTGAAACAATAACTTGTTGTTGTACTATTTATTCAAAAAGCAAAATTGAAATGTTACAAATAATAAGTTGTTGCTAGTTGTCGATGCTGATAATTATTGCACAAGTTCGTAATGAACAAAACAAATGAATTTTTACAAAATAATCCAGTTAATGCAAAAACTTATGAAACTTGTAAGAACTTAGAATATCGAACAATCAGCCGCGAAACGTTGCATTTCGTTTGTCTGTAAAAATTTACGTAATAATAACGCGCACGATATATTAGGTATAAATATAAAACATACACGAATCGTTTAAAAAATTATTATTCCCCACTTATAATTCTCTCAGCATCGTTATTGTTAAATCGTGTAAATCTATGATCAATAATGAATAATTCATATCGACATTTAACGATATAAATACTCGTAAATGTAAATGTTCCTTTAAGAAAAATAATATTACAAGTAGGGAAGGATTAAAGGAGCGCGTGTAATTGAATTGTTCCACGGTTCTGACGTAATATTAACGTCTCAATAAGCCGTTCCAGGGGATGGAGATGGAGAGACGAGATTTTTGCGAAGGTCGAAGACGTAATAACCGAATCCAATATTCGTTCCTTTCAAACGGCCGTTCGTTGACAAAAAGTGAAATTTGCTTGAGAAGACAGGACTGTCACCGACAGCCTCCGCGCGACTCTGTACTCACACGTTCTCTTTCTTCCCTCCCGCCCCCTATTTCTCTATTTCTTTACGTATGCCTTTCCGTACACACGTAAGGGAGGACACGCGTACAAACTTCCTCCTCAGAGATGTACACGAGGCAGAAGTTACGCGTTCAAATTGATTTTCTATACATATATATATGAATCTCGTTTCGCATCCGCGACCTTCTATTTCTCCCTTAATCTTTTAAATATTTATTCAGGGTAAAAATTGTTTTTTTTCCCTCCTTGCACACGTTGAATATGGATGGCGTGTTATACGTTACACGTTGAATAATTTAACGCAAGGAAAATAAATTGAGAGACTTAAAAAGAGTATAGTTTTTCATAATTATTATTGAATATATAACTTGAGGTAATGTGAGAAAATTGTCGATTGTCATTTGCGTAGAATTAATTTCAAGTAATTTTGTAATTTCAATTATAATACGTTACTTAGATTATTTCGTTATTTAGATTAATCATTAGCGTTTAATATAAAGTAAGTAAGAATTCAATTTATTTTTTAAATATTTAAAATCTTAGAATTCTATTCAATCCAAATCTCCTTTAATTTAAATACGATCATGATTCAATAATTGATATTGTTCAGCTCTTTTTTAATACCATTAATTTTTAATTCCTTGCGTGTCTTATATGAGATTTTAATAAAATGTCTTCTTTCATCATAAAGGAAAGTAGAAATTTGAATTTTCCCATATTATTTGTCAATCCTTTTCAATACCAATTTTAATTTCATAATTCATAATTTCATAATTAATTGATTTGTTAAAATATTTATCATTTACTCGATACGATTATGTTCATTGAATTTCGTAATAAAAAAAAAAAAATAATGTACGGATATTTAATTTTCACAAAATATTTGATAATCTCTACGACACAGTCTTGGAGCAAAGTTCGAGCTTCTCTCATATTTTCCATACATCTATCGAGCAAACAAAATATGTTTCATACGTCAATAACGCGTGAACTTTACATATATACACACACACATATATTACAGTACCTACGATTACTCCTCATTTAATCATGATATTTCTTGCTCATCGAATTAACACGTTTTAGCGGCACGTATACCCTGTCAACGTGTGATTTATGGAAAAGTCGGGGGCGGCGCAATGTCGACGTTTATATCGGTAGATATTTATCGGTCGTCCTTTCGTTTACACTGGTTTAATCGAACCGATCGGCGAGCCCGTTCATTAATCAATTTTGAGGGTTGCTGTAACGCCCCCTCGCCACCCAACGTGTTGAAGTCTTCATAAATCGTTGCACTATTAGCGAGCTAGCTATTCCGGATAGACGAATACTTGGGTGATAGAAACACTTACAGCATCATCAGTTTATCTTTCGATATGTGTTGAAGTATTTATTATCGTATATATCTTTTTTTTTTTTTGCCTTTACTATTTTTTCTATGGACGAGTGACGATATATTTATAGGATAATATATGATAATATTTGATAAATGGTAATTGTATCACTTAAACAAATCTAGTCTAGTAATTTTTGAAATTTGATGAGAGTAGAAAATATTTCTTTTTTTTTTTTTTTTTTGGAATATGGGTCGTATATTTAAAACATTGTTTGAAACGGAAGATCCTAGTTATCTGTATCTAATACGGTTAATAATATCATTACGGTATAATTGATATCATATTATTTCGTATGACGAGTAATTTTCTATATTGGTCGTTATAATTAATTTTCTATATTGATCGATCGAAGTATTACAGGAAGTCATATCTATGTGATATAATGATCGTGTAATTATTTGAGATTATTATTTGATGAAATTATATAGCAATATATATTTATAAGTGAAAATAAATTCAATATGTTGGTAAGATTTATAATAATAATTGGTGTGTTCGAAAACGTGAATTTTCATTATTTTCTCCGATACAAAGCGGCAGGGGGATATGTGTGTAAAGTAAATAAAATGGAACGATATGGAATATCAATTATAATTAACAAATCTGTTTAATTATCGATGTGATTCAATAAAATTATTATTACGCGAAAGTAATAATAAAAACGATCAATCGAAACAATAAAATACGAGTTTTAAAATAAATTCCTTTACGAGAGATTAATCGTAATATCTATCCCATTTCTAAAATCATAACGAAATCTTTATTCAACGAAGTCGAATCAAATATGATACTCTTTCCAACCAAGCTCGATAGTTATATGCAAAATTATTGAAAGAGTTTCTTGAAATCAACTCAGGGGCCGCAATATGCGGTACGGGCCTTACGACCCCGGGTTCCCGAGTACATGGGCCACACTGGCCCATGATAGCGAGTTTCGCTGGAAATTCTCGTGTGATTTCACAGTTTTGTCAGCTGAACTTGTCGTGGAAGGATGGAAGGTTTTTTCCGAGAAGGTGATGGCATTGCCAGAAACGTATATGGATATAGTTTTGAAATATTCAGGGCCTTGAATATTTTAGGTATTTTAGGTTTATTTACAAGATGAGTGAATGATAGGTTGATTGATAGATATCGAAAGCTCGAAATTGTAACGTGAGATGAGATTACTATGCATACGAATAAGTAGATATTTATTGTCCACTTTCTGAAATAGAGTTATAACATATCTGATTCAATTTGTCAATGTGACGAAGTTGAATTGGAGAATATTGATCCGTGACAACGTTTGTAAATTAACATTTAAAACATTTTGAAACATCATTGCCTCTATAAACAGACTTACATACGTAAGTTATAAACATTTCTCTTCGTAGAGATTAATTTCAGAAAAAAAAAAAGGAGGGAAAGAAAAAAAAGTTTCAAATTTCAGAAAGTTAACAATGTATCATAAAATCATACATAATTATCGTGCCACGCTGAGTGAAATTTGCACGAACTCTAGAAATTCAACTAGTTGCGAATTCAACAATGGGGGAGAGTTTACAAAGAGATTTTCCCTTCTATTAAACAAATTGTTGTCTCCCTATTCGAGGCCATTCGTATGAGGCGACGCAGGTAAGAGGACAATCCGCGACAACGTGTATTCCACTCGTGTAGCGCTTTTTGTTCCCGCAATGTGAAAACAGCTCGGAGAACAATACGCGCCACGGAATGCGTGACTGTTAATATGAGCCGATGACAGATTTTAAAAGCTGCCCCAGCTCAAAAACGCGCGCTGTTGTACCAACAGCTCGTTTCCCTTCTATTCTCGCTATAACGCCGAGAAATATGTATTTTGTTTTTTCTTTTTTTTTTTTTTCTTCCCTCTAATTCCCTCTCCACCATCTTCTCTCTGTTCCTCCTCTATGGTTCTAGTTTTTCTCTCCATTTTCAGTTTTTTCCTATTTTTCGTTCGATGCGATGATTTTCATGCTGTGCAATGTCGATTAAAAATTTGGAATTGTTGGAGTATGTTTTATGAAACTGAAAAAGTAGAAGGAAAGGTCGGATTAGAGGAATTTTTTTTTTTTACGAAAAAAAGCTTGTCGATTTTGTAGTTTATTTTTTTGCTCGAGATCTTTCGGATTTGATTTATCTTTTGCCTATTCACTTCTCTTAAATATAAAATTTATCTAAATTTCTATTTTTAAGATTGTAATTAGGTGTCTGAAAAAAAAAATATAAATTAAAATTAAGTTGAAATTACTAATTGTTACTCCTTTAATTTAGAATTAACAAGAAAATTAATGAAAAATTCGATAGTTTTTAGTTAGTACATCTATTCATTTTCCGATTTTTTATATCATTAATCCATCATTAATTCCTGTCTATGTTTTCTGTTAGAAGTATTTTCTTTGATATTCCATCAAGCCATGTCTTTTTTTTTTTTTTTTTTAATACAATTTAAATACAATATATGCAATTCTAGTTGTGTTACCTGGACACAACAACCGTTTCCTCGGTGAATGATCCTCGCCTCTCTTTTTTCGAACTTGCTTGTTTTCACGTGGTCTGACGCCGTTCGATGGGCAACTCGCTCTTGTCGACATTTTTAAAAACACGTTCGCCAATTCTGCCTTTTTTCCTTTTGCCCAAACTGTTTTATTAACCATTCGAGAAGTACTCGATTAAATACTTTCTTTGTTTCGAACTCATCTCGAAGTATATGATAAAGGAACGGTTACATTTGAGAGCAAAAGTTCAAGAATCACTCTCAAGAGACGTTTTTCAAATAAACAATTAATATTGAAAATTGTATTCGTTTAATAGTCGAGATAGCGATAGAATGAAGAAAAATTCATTCGCGAAAAGATAATGAAGAATACATTTGCAAGTGATTGAAACGAATATTAATTATCAAAGCTCGCTTATCAAAATGGACGATTACGAAATGAATTTAATCGAAGAAAGTGGGAGGGTAAGAAGAAGTCGAGTTTGTCACGGTGGGACAAACGAGGCGAAAGAAGAAAACGATGTGACAATCAGAGAACAGGTTTTGCCCGGGACACATCTGGTCCTCTTATTTTCATTTTCTCCCTGAAATCATTTCCTTCCGTTAACTGAAAAACTCTGCGCGTGACGTGTTGGGGGGGGGGATCGCGTCGCCATTTGCCCTCGCAATCCGGTCATGTTAAAGAAACCCACGAAAAAAGCAATTAAATAAGAACTTTTATGAGGAAAGTTCTCTCCAGGTCAACCGATCCCTCCTTCTCCCCTCTTTTTATTTTTCCTTCCTTTCTCCTCGAAAAGAAAATTTACTTTGCAACTTAACCACCGGTGGTTTTCAACGAATGATAATGACACGGATCCCTGTCAGTAAAATTTCCAACTGACCGAAAGTTCGACCATTCTTGAATGAAATGAAAGAAAAGCCACAACATCGGTTAATAATATATGATCGTTTAAAGGATCGAATCGAGCAATCTTCTTGAGAAACGTGGTGAATCGGCCCATTAATTGCGCAAACTCTAGTCTCCACTGTCATTGTTAACCTTTCTTACTATTTTTGTTTGAGGAAGTTCGATTTAACGTTATTTCGTTTAATATATCGCGTATCATTCACGAAGGGTGGTGGATGGACCACCATCACCACCTCGAGGATCGATCCAATCGTGTCGTCTTAGCTGGCAAGAGCATTATCTTCACCCGACCAGGTGAAGACTTGGACAAACAAAACTACGGTATAAGCGGCAGACAATCGCACTTCCTAGTCTCGGAGACTTTACAGCCAATTAAGGCTCAATACAATCAATATCAACGACTATTCAAACGATGAAACAATCGAAATGTAATTGCGTCGTCCCCGATCCCTCTGAATAGCAATTCATTCTCCAAAGGCTACTTCCTCCCCTCTCGATTCGTTCTTCTTCTTCTTCTTCGTTTTTTTTCTTGCTCATCTTTCGCTTCTTTTGTCCGCGTACAATCTTGTTATAAAATCTTATATATACTCTTCAAATTTCCAACCACTCCCAAATGCACCCTTTCATCAAACGAAATCCGTCGTTGGCGGTGTTGTAATTGCTGGCTTTCTATCTTGAAAATATTTTCCTGTTATGATTAACGAGACTTGTTCTCGTTAAATCCCCAAAGATCGAACGGATGGTGATAAAATTGAAATTGTTGTAATAGAAGCTCGATTTATTCTTTTAATGATCGGCCCCTGTGGAGAAGAGACGATGGATTGATGGAAAATGTTCAAGTTTAAGTTTCGTATTTACGATTTTAAATTCTTTAAGTTATCGTCTCGTTTAAGAGATATCGTTCAAATAAAACTTTAAATTGATTTGTGTTAAAAATTATCAACTTACATTTATCGTATATTTCCTTCCAAAGATTGAATTCCATAGCTTGAAATTCATAAAAATCATTTATTTTTGAATTGGAAAAGTGTGTAGATGTTCGATAAAATAATAATCGTAAGCGGTGGTAGGATGAGACAAATGGAAAACACGTGACAAAATTTCATATTCAAATCCACATCCTCTTTGTTTCTTCGAAATAACAAAGTGGTTATCTCCATTCGTCTTGACTTCTTCTTGTCGCTTAACTCGTACGACGAGACATTTCTCAATTTTCTTTACTTTCCCTGTTCGCGTCAAGTAATCTCGCACAAGTAATGGCACAGTTTCGTTCGAAATAATATTTTTTTCATCTTCCTCTCCTTTACTCCCAAGTGAAAATTCATCTTCTTCGAATCACGACACAAATCAATTTACGACTTAACACCTGCGTATTATTAAATACACCAAATAACAGTACCGTAGTAAAATCGAACAATCATCTCGTCCATTAAGATCATAAAACCGTCTTTATTATATTTCTCATTAAACGATCAATCTTAAACGATCGTCCACAAACCCACTCCCCTCTCCCCTTCAGAAAAATGATGAACGTCACCCGTTATTAAGGTGGAATAAATCGCGTCGCGATGACATCGATAACCCAGCGTTGAAATTATTGCCAACGTGACACCGGTTATCATTTCACAGCGTTGTAACTCTCTTAAAGATATTACCACCATCCGCGTCCCCGTGAAATCGCGCAAGTTTCTCTTAATGACGAAAGTGGAGCGAACTCGTATCAGAAGTCGATAGGAAGGGGGTGGCGGCTAATCGTTTCACCGCGAGGGAAAATTCCTTTTGCGCGATAACCACGTGGTTGGAAGAGAAGGGTGGTTGGTTGCAGGTGTACACGACGAAATCATGCGACTAAACGTCGAACGAACGATGGAATCAAGAGTGTCGGAAGAAACCCATTTTGGATTGAAGAACGGAGATGAAGGTAGATACTTGGACTTTGGGAGATTGAGAGGAGGGTGGTTTACCCTCCCTCGAGTTTGGAGGCTATCTGCGGACAAGCCCAAAACGTCAGACCCTACGAACCTTCAAACTTGCATCAACGAAATGAAAGAGCCCATCCTCCGTCGCCGATACTTCTTCCTCTCTCTCTCTCTCTCTCTGTTCCCGCGTTCACTCTCTTCCCTCAACCGTCGAAACTTGAGATATCCGTGGATTTGTGTCTGGATCGCGCTCGTATTAAGCGAAATTCGCGTGTTTCGAGAACGCAATGTTTTCACTTGGTTTGCGTAGAATAGCGATCAAACGAAACGGAGGTTTGAATGGACGTGCGTTATTGCTGTACGTGCATCCATGCGTGCGATACGTTTCGATCTTGCCTTAGGGATTTTCGTGCAGTTTATGATATGTGCTGCATACGTGAAACATGATGTTGGTATTTGTTCAAACAAGGGTGAAGGTGATCTTCCTTTTTTTTCTTTTTTTTTCAATTCGAGATTTTTATGAGTTGGTTCGTTACAAGTTGTTATTGAGGTTTAAATGTTTAATAACTCTTTTTTAATTTAGGATAATTGACAGGTTATAATTTTTGCAAATTTTTCATTTCGATGATACAAGGTATGTAAAGACAATGTGCAATTTTCTATGATTTGTAAAAAAAGGATAGTACAAATGTTATTGTCAATATTGTTTGATAATCACAGTAAAATTGTATCGAAATATATGGTAGTCGGGATAATAGAATTGTTATCGATCTTCTTGCGAACTTCTTTTCAAAAGAAGTGTGTAAAATCAAGTGAAATAACAAAGGTAAACCGGGATAAAGATTTCTATACGTCAACACGCAGATCAATCCGTAACAAACTCGTTCGAATTCTTTCTCTCTCTCTCTCTCTCTCGCATATTCACATAAACAAATTTACACAGATCTTCGATGCATATGTTCATAACCGGTTTCGCAAATATTTGGCTTCTACCCGGTGGAAGGACAAACTTGAGCCGACCGTGCTTTTTCAAATATTTGAAAGGTCGCGAGCATTTCCCGCCATATCGATTCGGGTTAATTTCTGCGCTACGTTTCCTTGACGCGTGTTCGGTAAAATATTTGTTGCTACATTTGTCCCGCGTTATACACCTCGATGCGCCGGGATGAAAGAAGGGAATACGCTCTCCAGTTACACGCGAAAACTTTCTTATCGAGTTTCGATATTTGGCCAAGTTTTTTGGAAATACTCTCCTCTCCCCTTCCTCTTGTAGTTTTCGAACAGAAACGAGATATTTTGCTCGCGACACAGCGGAAAGACGCCCCTTCCTTGGCGCGAACCGAGCGTAAAATCGTTTAAACGGACGCAGATATTCGAATCTTCCGTGAGAAATATTTAACAGTTTTTGGCCTCGAACGAAATTTTTGCGGTCGTTGAATTTGTGACTGTATTGTTTATATAGGCGTTTTAAATGAATTAACGCGAATATATATTTTTTAACATCTCATTTTGAATTTGTCTATCCATCTGTCGATACTACGAAGTAGAAATTGTTTTATCTCTAGCATTTTTTGTTTGTACGTGGCATTTTATGATTTGGTTAGATTCATGGAAGCGAAGAAGTAGGATTGTTTTTTATTCGTAGGGCGTAGAATGATTAATAAAAAAGTGTACGATTTAATTAATGATTATCGAGGATCACAAAAATTATATGAAGATTCAAGAATTTAGATAAGATTGGCGATTTTTAAAGATAGGAGAAGAAGAGTTTTCTCAATTCTTTCGATTGTTCGTAAACAGATACATAAGTCTTAACGTATCTACCTAGCCAATCTTAGCTTATCGCGCGTATCTTGCAAAATATCTATATTATTTTGGGATCTCGATATGGATTCCATCGAATTCAACTAGCTACATCGTATTTAAACATTATTTTACAATAAGTGGAAATAATTTCAAAAGAGCAAAACGAACAAGAGAATGTAAAATTTACACACGTTATATTTTTTAATTTTTATTCTTATTGATAAACAAATATATCTTATTGATTTAAAGAACGAATGACTGGAACAATAATTATTATTGCACATAAAAACTCGTGATGAATTATCATATCACAATTACAGCTTGTTATGCGACTATTCGAAAGAATTATCGATATGAAATCACAATTGGAAAGATATTTTTAGACAGAAATTTGTGATAGCACGCTCTATTTCGCGGCGGAAAACTCGAGCACAATTTTTCACGAAAATGAAATGTCATACGAAATGAGCATCCGCGACTTACTTTTGATAAAGGATGAGCAGTATTACTCTAATAGCGATGCACTAGCATTGTCTGCATCAATTCTGCATCAACCGTAAATATTCGTCTCGACTTTAACACTAAACCTACCGACATTTCATGTATACCTATTCCTATCCCATGAGCGGTCAAATGACCGTTGCAAAAAAACATTTGTATCTTAACATAGAAAGAGATATTAGCTAATTGGATTCGTAAAGCAAAGAATACAGAAAGTTGTGAATATTGAAAAATGGATTGCGTCTACATTATAGAAAAAGCCAATAAGTCATATGGCGATACAGTAACTTTGTATACAAGAAATTCTAAACGAAATTTCAGAAACGGTCATTTGACCGCGCCGTGGTAGGTTATCTAGTGTTAAAATTGAAAATTTGAAAAATCTATCTGAAATAGACATTAAACCTATCTAATCTCTATTCTAAACCCCATTCCTTTTTACGTTCGTTCGAAAATCTTACCTCGCGTAAAATTTTTCAACTAACCTCATCATATCATCATATCGTACACCGATTAATATAAATTTCCGAACGCGATGAATATCCGTAGCGTGCATTCGATACGGTCAGGACTCGAGTCGTCCTAATTTCCAGGCTCGTCAACCCTCGCGAAATAAGATGCCCCCGTTCGAGATACCTTGGAAGACAAGTCAAACAGACTCGAGGGGGGCACCGTATTTCCCGCAGAAGATCGGAATTAGCCGCGTGTCTTGGCGGTTTCCTTTTCCGTGCGGCCGGCACGTTGCTCGCATGTTGAACCGTGTGCGCGCGTGTGAAACGTAGCCGCGGCGAGATTCTTTTGATCGGAGAGAGAGGAGGGCAGCCCGGCTAAGAAAAGTCGAAAATCTTAATTCGGGGGCGGTGCCGCCCCCACGATGCGATAGGCGGCGACTCGTAAGCGGCGATTGGCTTGCAGCCGGGAAGGGTGAGAGATCCGTGTACGGGGGTGGAGGAGATATGCGCCGTGACGCCGGGACGTCGGCGTGTTCGCCGAACCGGGGTCCCCCGTGCGACCGAGTACGACAGTCGACGCCGGCCGTCCCGAGCGTGCACTCGTGGGAGCTGTTGTCGTCGTCCTCGTCGTTCCGCGATCTCGCGCGTGATCGTGCTTTTTTTTTTTTTTAAACCACCGGTGATCGAGCCAGCCTCCCTTTGTTCTTTCGATTCGACTCGCGATATTTCATCGATTCCTCGTTGAGATCGAGATATACAAATCGAGTTGGTGGAAGGAGAGGAGTGGAGGAGGGGGGGGAAAGTTTTGGATCGTTGGATCGATAATAGAGATCGCGATCGGTTTGTTTGTCGCGCGGTCAATTTGGTGACTGGTCAGTAGGATGAGGGACGTGATCTTTTATAAAATCTTGACCTAGAGGGGATCGAGTGTGCGGAATCGATAATTGTGTAATCGATGATCTCGCGCGTTTCGATGGAAGGGTATTCTGGAGAACGTTTCCGGTGGATGCTGGTCGACGATGTGGCCGATCATAAATCGGTTTTAGATTCGAGCGGGCGTGCGTGCGCGGGGGAGCGACGTTTCTGTGGATCGTTTCGCGAGTGGAAGGACGAGAGTTCGGGGGAGGAGAGGAGGGACGACTCTGTTGGTGTGTCTGTTCGTTGCGGATGCGGATCTTACGCGGGTCGTGATTGTGACAACGAGTCGGCCAATTTGCAGCCGAGAATGCTGGTGCTTGTTAAAAGGAGGAAGGAAACGGGTTTCAATCTTGTGACGAGGATGGCGGCCGTCTTTGTTATCGCGTGCCTCCTGCTGATGGACACTCGGCCGACGTCTGCAGCCTTTAACAATGGTTAGTCATTTTCATACTTTTTCCCTTTTCTCTTTTCTTTTTCTCACCCCTCCACACGCTTCTTTATTTCGTGACACATTTCGTTTTTTAACACGATGCGTTGAAATTATGGAAAATCGAATTTGAAATTTTCCTCTCGCCTCTTCGATTTCGAGAAAATTGAACTCGAGTTAGGCTCGTTGATGATCTCGTTTTATCTTAATCTTTGAAGACATACTTTTTATTCCAATTAGATGTAGTTAAATGTAATATTTGGATGTAATACTGCTCGATTCTTCGATGTTATAATTGGCTATTTCTTTCTTTCAAAAAGATAGGAGTGTTTCTTTACAATCTTTCGTTATAAAACGTAGATATTTACTGACATTTGGTGATTTCAATGAAACGGGCATTTATATCGTAGTAAAATCTATCTTAAACTACTTATCTCAATATTTGAAGAAAAACACGAGATTCATTTATCATCCAATATTCTCTGAAATGAATCTTCGTTCAAATTTTGATCAACACTCGAAAAAGTTAAACACTCGAAAGATTATACCCAGACCAATTGTCAATTCTTCGTTCGCGACACAATTTTCCAAATAATCATTCGTAATCGTTTCAAGACAGGGATACGTACGATTATCTCTCGCAGCTGCATCCAGATAGATAATTATCGGTTATTTCACTGGATGACGAGCAAGCTAGACGGCTTATATCATTGCTTCCACAGATCGGTGGTCAATCAATTTACCTATATCGTAAACTTCATCACGATCGACGTATAAACGGGTGGGTCCATCGTATATTCTGTCCCTCTTGCCGAGCTCATAGCACCACCCGTGGCTGTTTGAACGACGATTTAAATGGCGCACGGCTCGATCAACGCGTAATCTCGGATTTCATTTTGGCTACGTTAAATCAGGAAACCGACAACGGTGCAAAGTGTTCCCGGAAATTATAGCGTGTCCAAATGAAGCGCGTCAAAGGCGGTTTCGTTCCGTGGATGGGGAATATAAATTTCGATTTTGGAAAAAAAAAAAAAAAAACAAAACGGCCAGCTAATCTCCTCCCCCGAAGATTCGATTTGACGAAAATTGAACGAATACGATCGAAATTATAAAGCGAGCATTATAAGGTGAAAAGTCGAAGATTGATTTTACGGAAGTATTCGGAATAATTTTCGAGAAGAAGTTCGTTAGAAAATTTTTCTTCGAGCGAGATCGAAACGAATGATCGAGTGAAAAGGATTAAAGATCGAAAGATCCTTACAATTCTTAATCGTAGAGTTAGAATAATGTCGTAGTTAAATTATTCCAATTCCTTAATTGTAGGATGAAGCTTTAATTCGTTTCTTATCGATTTAATCATATTTTTAGTTTTAATTTATTATAATAATAATAGTAGTAATCGAAAACAATATGAAATTATCACAGTGAAAACAATTGAAACATAATAAGAATTTTGTTTTTATCCCCTGTGAATATTTTATTCGTCGTTTAATTAAATTTTCCTTTTATTTTATACAAATGAATATTTCATTTCAAACAAACGGGAAATTATTAAATTATTATTCTCCATCGATATACACGCATACACCATACGAAAGTGATAAAAAGGTTATTGTTAAAGCGAGTGCAAAAAAAAAAATACGATTCAAAATGGTTTATGTACCACATATGTGTACGTTCGAATTTCGAAAAAAAAAAAAAGGAAAAAAAAAAGAGAATCCTTCTGCCTGTTAGGACCCATCCACGCGAGAATAAACTCATCGAATGAATTCACGCGCGAGTGCCGCGTAAATCATTCGTTCGAAGTTTTACGTGCCTGCATCACGTATGATTTTCAGCAGAGGAGAGTATTATAACGCATGTCTCTATAAAAGTTACCAAGTAGTTACGTAGTTGTACAGTATCAAGGTCGTTGTTCTTCCACGACTGAATATCTCGTAAATATGCGTTCAAACGTCAAAGAGGCAAGGGAGGATAAGTCGAAAAAGAAAAGAAAAAAAGAAAATGTATTAAACTAGGATTAAATATTTCAACGAGCTTTAATGACACGTGGAACATTCCTCTCGTAGAATTATTCAAAGCCAAGAAGCGACCGAGGCAGCGCAAGCTGCTCCAACTTCCTCATTTCTCATTGAGATTCGCTTTCTTCGAGCCAACCTTTAAAAATTTCACGCAATGAAACTTTTCTCCCCTTTCTTTCAAACCTTCTTAAAGGATGTCAAAGCGGAACATCCTTGGAACATGGTGTTTCTCGCAAACTTTCCTCCCTCTTTCGAAATCTTTTCGAACAATGTCAAAGAGGAACATGATCTTGTAACATCATCTTTTCTGCGACGAGATGATATTTATCTTTGTCTTTTCCGAAAGAATCTCGGAATATTCTTAAAATATCCGCATTACGAAACATTTTCTTTCCTTTTCGAATTATCAAGTATTCCGAACAATTGTCCATTTAGGTTTTTACGAATATCGATTATTCCATTTATTTCAACTATCAGTCAAAATCTCTTCGTGACATTTCTTCCAATTGAATTTTCGATTCAAATCTAATCTAAACGATTAACTGTATAATAATTTCCAATACAATCCTCAAGTTCGACCGATTATTCAACTATACTTGGATTTTCAATGATCTAACCTAAATTAACCTATCTACTCTCAATGCCAACTTCTTGGAAAGTTTTCGAACCAGTCTTTCGAATATCTTCGAGGAAGAACCTCTCCCCGCCACGTCTCTGGAACATCGTGTTTCACCCCATTTACCAGCTCGCGTAAACACTCAAAGAGTTCTCCCGGTGATAATTCAATCCGGCCATTTTCCCGCGTTAAATTCATTCCGCGAACTGCGAAACAATCTCTGGATCCCCGGGTATCCTTTGTCCCTTGACGTGTCGGGCAAAGCCCCTTTGTTCTGCCTCAGATGGCCCTCTTCAACCCTATGAACGACACCTTCCCTCGTAAGCGGCACGCGCGGCGCAAAAAGCTCGTTTCGCTTCTAATACCCGAGTCCGGTGAAATTACACTTCAATGGCGAAATTGCGGCCACGGAATGAGCTACCTACGGTAGCCTGTTCTCCATGCATAATTCATAAGCGAGGCGTCACGGCCGATAAATATTTTTTCCAACCCTTTAAAAGTGCATGCAAATGAATTGGCCCTAATCTAAGTATTATTATACATTGCTCTGCCTATTGCTTACACATTTTTGCCACTTTTGTTTCTACGTACTAGTTTCGACGGGAAGTATAAACAAAATGATTGTATTCGATGTGCGATCGATCGGGTAGTGAAATATCGAGTTGAGGATCTTGTAACAGTTTCTTTAGCGGAGATATATTTCTTTTAATATGCACGGGTGTGAAAATTATGAATTTTCTGTCTTGTCCATGCGTCGATCACGTGGATATGTTTATATTTATAGTTTGTTTTTTACTCTGGCTCATACTTATTAAACACTCGAACAGTTTAACAATTTATTAATCAAAGCATCGAACAAGCGGAATTATTAACCGTGCTAAAGCTAGGTTGAGGTGTTGCGTAAAGAGGTTAATAGTTATAGCAGCTAACGAATAAATGTTATTCGAGCTTAAAGTAACTTTTATTCCGAAATTTTAATTAATTAATTTTTCAGTCCATTAGTGCTCGGCTCTTGTTGTTGGAACGACGAGTACTACTGATACTTTTTTCCCGTGCTCCCATCTTTGTTCGCTTTGTAGGAGAGGGAGCGCGATTTTTTATTGTCTTATACAAGCGGTGTTACCGTTGAACTTGCAACAATTAACATTTTTTTGCGGTCACTGGAATGAGAAGCGGCAAGGGAATAAATTTCGTGATAATATAGTGGGCGTCAGCGACACGGTGTGGCTCGTCGTTTAGAGTCCGCCTTCCGTTTCCCCATTGCCATCTTTTCTCCCTCGCTCTTCCTTCCTCGTTTTTACTTTTCATTCGTTTTGCTTCCACTTTTGTTTACCGCTTCGTTTTTTCCCCTCCTCCTTTATTTCTATTTCCTCGTTTTCGTTTTCTCTCCCACGTTTTATTCCCCCATTTTGTTGTTTCCAGTCGCGCGCTTCGCTCCTCGATTTGCCTCCTCGTTCTTTTCGTTTCCGTGTTCGATGATTTACCGATCGCCACCAAGAGAAACGCATGGCAATTTTCTTTATTCCTACCAGTTGGCGAGTTTTCCGCGATACATTGTTTCCCTCGTATATTGGATTAATACGGGAATTAAAGAAAGCAATATCGTTCTCTTTCTCTCACCATTGTCCACCCTGTGATTCATCGAATCGATCAATTGCACTGCAAACAGGTTCTCAGGTTCTTTCTTGAGAAACGGATATATTTGAATCCTTCGTCGAATCGAAAAATATGGTAAAATTGATTGGATAAGTGGTTTAACAAAAGTATAAATAACAATTTCGATTCGTCCCGCTCGATTTTTCCACAGGGATAAAAAAATCGTAACTTTCTATCCGCGAATGTATCAACTCGGCTCATCCTTCAAACACCGCGATCGCGGCGAATGGCCGCGAATCGAGGCAACTTTGGCGAAATAATGCGCATACATTTTGCGTTTCCCAAATCCAATCGTTTTTACGACCGTTTTTCACCGTATTGCACCGTACTTTTTGAAGTCGGAAGCGCAGGGGCCGCCATTATCATCTCCTCCGTCGTTGACCGCCCCGATCCAATGCCGATTTTATGCGGTGGTTATTCAATTCCCGCCGCTATTGCTCTCTCCTTCTCCTTTCTCTTTCGCGCAATCTCGGTCGAATAGAGATAGGGGATCGAGCATTCGGATAGATAGTTTCGAGAATGGATAATATGGAAAGGTTCTCATTGTCTCGATATCAGATCTCTCTCGAAACGACGAGTAAAATCGTTTTCCTCGGGATCGGGTCGTACCACTTGGCGCATTTAATACGGTTAAGTAGGTAGACGCGGTCTGAACGAGGAGGGGGGAGGGAGGACCTCAACCCCTTATTATTCGTTCGCCAGGTATTATCTAATTTCGATGAATTATTAAAGGAGTTTGATAACAAACGTCGCGAGTTCTCGGCCATGAGCATACATCCTCTGCCTAGAGGAGAATCTATTCTCAAGTTTGCTTATCTTTCCCTCCCTATCCTCCCCTTTTATCCAATTCTCTTTCTTCTCCTCCTGGTCGCCGTATTATTCGTCGCCACCCCCCCCTTCATCCTATTTCGCGCGCGTAACGCGTTTTCTTCGAGCAGCTATCGTTTACCCGCCCTCTTTATGGAATTATCTCGTCGCCCAGGGGCCGCCATCTGTTTCGATGGGGGAGCACACCCCTAATTAGGGGTACGCGCGACAGTTGTAAGCGCGCTAAATCTAATGCGATTCGAAGGGGGCGGTGAAAACGCGTGGCGGAAATACAACAATTGCGCGCGTTCATTTTTTTCATGGAATGGAACGGTGGATATGACTCGTGGCCCGTTTATATCTCGTTTTTACGACGAGGATTAGCACGTTTAGGGACGAGGGGTTGTTTAACGATTTCCACTTTTTTCTGGGCTGTTTCGTTTAGGATCGTTGCTGTTTTTAACGTTGTACGTTTGGTTTCGACGTCTGAAAATGTGGATATACCGCTTCTTTAAATTTAGATTTCTTTCTTTATGGTAATATTAACAGTTTGGAGGAATAGATTAGATTATTTGTTTGAATTTGTAATTTATAAAATGTATTTGTGAAGCATGAAGAAAATTTTGTATTCGTGAGATTAATGTGTGTATCTCGTACAATTTTATATAACAGCATTTAATTGTGCGAAAGTTTCATATTTTTATTTCGATTTATTTTGTGTAGTAATTGCATTCTTTGAAACTTGTAAACATTCTTTGTATCTTAACGACAAAATATTATTACTACCTAATTTTTATTCATATTTTAAACCATCCATTGAAAGTAATCTGTAATTTTAACGTTATTTCAATAATATAAATTATTTTTGAAACGTCGTTAATTTGGAATAATAATCGAAATGAAAACGAAAATAGTCATCCGTTCAAATTACAATCTCTACGTAAATTCTCGTTCAAGAAAATTTTCGCAAGGAAATTCAGATAAAATTCAGAGTAATTCTAGAAACCTCTTCGCGAAAGATTTTCGTATTCGAAATCCGCGTACCATCTATTATACGTGGTGTACAATACGCGTCGATACTTATGGTGTGCATTTCGATACTTGGGATTAACGGGGAAAAAAATAAGGAAAAAGAGAAAAAATTTCGCCGATCGAAGACGCGAAGACGTGTAACAACGTGTGGTTGGCCTCCAACGATGAAGGAAAAATCGTAAAAATTCAGAGACGCGGCACGGGATTATCCTATTTTTCCCATCGTGCACGTATGTGTTCCTGAATATTCATCTCCTCTCATCCGATTATCGCGAAATATCTCCGTTTCCACTCGTTTTCACCTCATGTTAGAAGATGAACGGTCGAACAAAAGAGGGTAAAAATTCGCGGCTGAATAACACGATGCTTTTCTCCCTCCTCGTTTGCGCTAATTGCAACGCGAATAATGGAGATCTGTGCAAGATGACCAAGAAGTGCGTTTAGCCGATCATATATGGATTTTCTTTTTTTTCCACTGTCGAACAAGCATATGGTAATCTAACAAAAGACTCGTTTAAATTTTATCGAGGGATGTTTTAACGAGGGATAGGATATGCTATTCCTGCGTGTTTATCCTCTTATTTTGTAATAACATTGTAAAATTTCGCGTGCTCGATCCTTGGTTTTTTTTTTTTTTTTTTGAGGGATAATAAGATCATTTACATACATGAATGGAATTATTCAAAATTAAATTTCCTTTTTTCCACACAATACTTTCGTCACACGATCAGAACGCATATCCACAAATTACAAAAGAACAATATGAAAAATACAACAAAATGCGTAATTAATTGTTAACGTACAATATTCGTTTTTTCGAGTTGGCACGTGCGCGTACAATGCAACCCCCTTGTAAAGGGTGTGGAATAACAAAGAAGAAAGGAAGACGCACAGAGGGGGTGGGGTCTCGCGACGGATGTCCTCGAGGGATTCTCGCTTCATGCATTTTATATTTTCTTGGACTTTGATTCGTAGACGGACCACGTGGCCCACGGGAGTAATCCTTAATCTTTGATCGGAAATTATCTTTGATCATGGCTCGGTCATCGCGCGCTCTTCCTCCTCCTCCCCTCTCCATTTTATTCCGCGTCTCCCTTGGGTCTCGAACGACCGTTTCGAGCCGTCCCCCCTGTACTCGAGGGCCGTTCGAGGAATGGGCCGAGCAAACAATGGGACAAGCTTCTGGGTGGTGGAACTCTTAATCTCGTTCTTTCTTGTGAAGTCCTGGAGAGCGGATATTTCTTAATAAGCGAATAATTTTTAGAGGAGGAGCGATACTTTTGCTTTGAATTCAGAAATTTATTATACGAATACGTTGAGAAAAATTTTCTTTAATGATTTTTTTTTGAATGGAATTTCTAAAATTCCTTAATTTAGATCCTTCTTTTCGCGTCATGATCTCTGGTGCAACATAAATATACGATGTATATTTCAAGATTGTTTATTCTCTTTCGAAAGTGGGAATCTTTAAAGTACTTGCCACAAAATTGCACACTGGCAACGATTCGCAACACGCTTGAAACTTCAAAATGGAACATCCCAACATCAGTCGAATCGATAAAATTTCATATTTTCAAGCTCGTCTCACTCCGTGAATAAACTCATCCCCCTTTTCATCCACTTAAACGCTTGAAACTTTGAAAACCGCAATCGCGAATATCCGTGGGAATCCAAAAGTCCAGAAGCGAGAATCGAACCAGAACGGTCTTTGCAAATCGTGGAAAATCGCGCATCGTTCGTCTTCTGGCGTCGAAATGATTTTCCATTACCATTCGTAGGGAACTCGACGTTTTGGCCCCGTATCTGTTTCCTATTCGAGTTTCCTCGAATTCCGTGGCCGTAAACATCAACGGATCTCGGTGTCGAAACACCGACCAACCCTTTATTTCGGAAGTGGAATAACGCTTTCGCCCCTATCGTCCAAGTTGCGTTCCACTTTTGTCTTCGACTCATCGTGCTGTGCGGAACGTCGTCCAACTATCTTTAATTCGTTGACGAAAAAATAGCAACCGTAGCGAAGGAAAAATGGATGTTGAACAATCATCTTTTGGATGCTTTTACTCAAATTATTTCCATGGGATTTTCGATTGTAAAATTTTCTCACGACGAAAAGTTATCGAAAGGAATGATGTTTATTATGTATCAACGAGTCGCGTTGATCCTTGATATCGTAAAAAGCTCGTTTCACTCTTTATTACATCTAATAAAATCAGATATTCTGAAAATCTTCGTGACAAAAGTATTTGCCTATCTTAAATTCTTCGCAACTCTATCTATTATTATTATAATATCGTCAAATTTAATAAATCAAAAGATACATTTTTACGACGAGATGATGTTAATTAAGGGTGTTAATTAAGTTCAGTTTTGCAAAAGGGGATCTCTTAAAAAAAGGTTAGAGAACGCTGCCCACGTGGTAAAAAGAAAAGAAGAGAGCGTGTATACTTCGAAAGGAGGAATCCTCACGCGGGTGATCTCAACTCGGCTTACCAAGTTGGCGAAATACTCGAAGGCTCCTCTCATCCTCTCCTTTCCACCTCCCCTCTCTTTACTTTCGCCGCCAGTCTTTTCCACCTTTGCGCCTCTGTTGACCACCAGTTTCCTCTTTCTTTTATCCGTCTTTTTTTTTTTATCTTCCCTTCACTCCTGTGCTTTTTCTTTTCTCTTTTTTTTTTTTGTCATTGCCTCGTCCGCCACACCCCGATTGCGTACGTGTGGCCAGAGGAAGCTTCTTCCAGTTTCCCCCTCTTAGGGCAACCTCCGACTTTGAAGTTTCTTCAATCTCTCTCTGAGAGTCGCTGTTTCCACTCTCGTTCTTTGTTTTTCTTCCGCAGGTTTTTTCGGTTTACGTTCCCCACTTTTTTCTTTGTCTCTTTCTGATTTTACGCGCCACCGTTTGACTTGGATGGAGGGTGGTGTAGGTATTTGCGGAGAAGTTGATCCGGAGGGATTTTGAATGTTTGAATGGGGGAAAGGTTTGATCTGCGTTTATCAAGGATATATTTTCGTGATTTTATTAATATTGAGAATATCTTTTTATGTTTTTCGATGGTTGATGGAGAAAGTAGAGTTCGTAGAGAGTAGAAGATGGGAATCATTTTTGAATTATCGTTACTTTTATTCTTATTTTTTTATATTATAATTGAAGAGTTACGTTTAACAAGCATGATTTAATTTTCGTTTTCACTTTTTTAAAAAAATCTTTTTAATAAGTAAACGAAATACAAATTTTAATAATAATAAATAATAATTAAGAAAACAACTTTTATTAAAATTAGGTATTGTTTCTATATATATATATTATAATTCAACAATTGTTGTTGATTTAATTTCTAAATTTAACGCAAAGGAACGATAATTTTTGTCTTTCTTCGAAATTTTCCCCTCGATCGCGTTCCGGATTAATTTATTTTTGATGAGGGATCCGTCGTCAAAGTAAAATCTCGGCGATAACACTCGAAAAATAATTAAACGGTGCGATCGTGGTCCAATAATAGCGCGGGAGATTGTATCGCGAAATTGCGACGACGTAGTAAAACATCATGATGGCGGCATTACAGTTTCTTTGTCCACAAAGTACATCCAATTTAAAATAAATTTCCGGATGCCTCGGTGAAGTCTGTTTCGTCCGACTTAACAAAACTGCTGAATATTTTCACAGGGGTAATCACCCGTAAAATTATAATTTCTCCAGTCCCCGTGTCCAACTTCTCCGAGTTTTCTTCTTTCCTGTTTTCGTTTTTCCGCTGTTCATCCCATATACATTTATCATCCGTTTGGATTATCTCAAGTAGCTAATATATATATATATATATATCGTTTATAATAATATATCGTTATTAATAATATAATTTATTTTACTTTCCAAGATCTAGTGAAAATCAAGATATTTAATGTTATCGAATCTCTTAGATGTTATAAAATCATTAATGCTATAAATTAGTATTTTCCTGCTATTTAACATTTGACGATTTTTCCATACATCGTTTCAGTCATCGATCGATAGCCATCGATAAGAAATCATTTATCGATATCTCGTCAATTGCTCGAATCAAGCAAATTTTACACGCAATTTGTTCCATTCAAAAATCCCTTGATCCTAATCTCTTTTCCAAAGGTCTAGAGACAAAGTCTAAGGAGATCCCCGGTTACTATCCTGCGACAAGACGACTCGACTCGAACAAAGAGGTCTGTGGGGAATTTTCGAATCCGTTCTTCGCGAGTCGTGGCAATTTATTGGCTGTGTAAAAGGACGTAAGTGTTCTCCGGTCGTCGTTCACCTCCTCGAAAAGTTACGTTACGAACGAGAGAGGGGAGAACTCGTCGTGTCTCCTCGAATATTATTTCCAGATTCTCTCCCTCCAACCCCTTCCTGTTGGAGAGTGCTTTGAATCGTATCCGTCGCGCATTTAACGTCGTTACATTGAAATTTCACGAGGTCTCTTTGAGGATTTCGATTACACGGCCGATGTGCGTAGGCCGATCAATTAAAATATGTAGATGTCGCGCAAACATGGACCACCGGCCTGTCGAGTTCCGTTTTATGAATCGACGAGTTTCGAAGGGGGAACGTAAACGCGTTATTTGTGCTTCGTTGAAACTTTGGATTTTGTTTATTGGAATTTCTTAATAATTAGATCGATGTGGAAAAGAGCAGAGGAAGAATATTTTTGTATAATTGTTTTTTTATTAGAAAGAGAATAGTTTTGCTCGTGTTCGAGTCTAAGCATAATTGTCGTGTTATAAATATTTAATCATAGACTGATTTTATGATACACGTTATAGAAAGACGATTTTTTTTAACTCGATGATACATTTCTTTTTCTAATCTCAGAAGGGAATCGTGTATTATCGAATTTACAATACCGTACAAAATTTCATCGTATTTGTATAAAATACGAAAATACCTTAAAATTTTTTAATTCCTTGGCCACTCGTCGAACAGCAATATTTCTCGGCGAGAGGATTAATTTTTCGACCAATCGGAAAAGCCTTGAATAATTTTCGTTTATGAAAAGTCGAGTGGGTGGTGGTGGTGGAGCGTTGTACCGCGAAGGATTAAATTACGAGGGATCCAAGGGGTTTGAGACAAAAAGTGGCGGTAGCAGTAACGATGTCAGAGGTAAAGTATAACGGTTGACAAACATTAGGAGGGCGAAATGAAATTTATCGGGACAAAGGGCACGCGGTTAAAGCAATTACAAGGACAGGGCGTGACGTTTATAATTCGCATCTCGAAAGCCGCTTACAAGAAAACCATTGATGCCGGTGGATTTATTAATTACACGCCATCTCCAGTCCTTCCATCCTTTTGTCTTCAATCCTATCGTCGTCGTCGTCGTCGTCGTCGTCGTGGCGACACCGAGACGCGAGCCAACAACAACGTTTCTGCCAATCTGTAAAAGCCAAACAGGGAGGGGGATATTATACCGTTCGAGGGTATAATTCTTATTACATTATTAACGGGGGTTTCGGGGAAAGGAAGTGGAAAACCGAGGCTATTGATGATGGAAAGTGGTAAGAGAGAAAAAAGGTGGAAAAAGGTTGTTTTCCTTTGAGGCTTGCTCGAAGCGATAATCGTTTTTAAGAGGGGCGAAGAAAGGTGGAAAAATTCATTAATCATTGGGTTGCGGTGTCATTCTTATTGGAATATTGCAAAATGTGAGGATTATAAAATTTGTCGTATTTTTAAATTCGAATTCGTGTTGGGTGTTCTCGACATAAGTTTAAAGTCTGTGAAAAATTTAGTTCAAAGGATTTATTTTTGACTTTTATCTCACTTCAATTTTAAGCAACTAACTATAGAATAATGCAAGTAGAAAATAATCAAAAATCAACGAAGATAAGGGAAAGTAAAGAAAAAGAGAGTAGAGAGAAAGAAATAATGTAAATTTTTAATTTTTAATTATTTATAATTTAATTATATATAAATTCTTAAATTTATATATTTCATCTTTGTAGAAATCTTTTAAGAAACCTTTGGGTTAAATATTTCGAAAATAATTGTGAAATAAAGTAACATTTGTAGTAAATTTATATGAAAAGTATCTTATCCAATATAAAAGTACTCAATTATATTTCGTATTCTAAAGGTTAAAACGAATTACATGAAATAGCCACGGAATACCTCGGAGGCAGGTACGAGTTTTAAAAGGTACATAGCTGCAATCAGATATTCAAATCGTGTTTACTAAATCAAAGCTCTCGCTGGCTTCCTCCAACCTTTCGCGTTTCTCTTCTTTTCTCTCTCTCTCCCTCTCTCTCTCCACTTTCTTTTCACTTCGCTCTTTTTCTCTTTACTTTCCCTTATCTTCGTTCGTTTCGCTGCTCTTTCTCTCTCGCCATCGAGTTAACCGATAAGTTTGCTTCTGTCTGCCCGTCTGATGCTGCTTGCTGCCGACTTAACAATTCGGTTAGAAAGTTAGAGGCCTTCGTTGCTTCTTTTTCTTCTTCTTCTTCTTCTTCTTCTTCCCTTTTTCCCGATCTTTTCGGCGACGGACAGTTCGATGGTCTTCTCCATCTCGAAAAAGGTTGCTCTCTCGTTACGAGGCGAGCGAGAAACGTTGAGACTTCGTGCCACGAGTGAAAATCAGGAGTAAAATCGACGATCCGTGGCCAAGATAGAGGGAGAGAACGAGCTACGTGTTGAATTTCAGTCATGGTTAGACGATCGACACGAGGTTTTGTTACGTCATGAATTTAGATAACGTTTCGGTGAATTTTGATTTTCATCGAATACTGGTGGATATCGTGGTAAACAGAGAAAAAAGAAGACAATGATTTGGATGAATATATATATATATATAGTTTCTTTTCATAATTTTCTCAAGTTGGGAAATATAAAGTAAAATAAATTCTTCGTAATATGATACTTTAACGCTTGGGAAATTTAACGTGTATATTATAAACCTTTTGAATAGACGAAGGAATTTTCACTAGTTTTAGAAATCGACTTTATTCCAAATTAAAAACTTTCTAAACTCACCCCAACAAATGAAAATAAATTGTACACAAGTAGTTCGATAAAGTGTCCCCTTTATCATATACATCAATTTCGTTAAAAATAAGAAACAACTCCGATCCAATTTAACGACAAACGACAGATTCCTAAACGATCACATCGTTAAGGGAAGTTTTCTCTCTTTCTCTCTCTCTCGTAAAACGAAAGCTTGGGGCGAGATAAACACGCCACATCGAGGGTGGTCTCGTACGTCATGGGTGGCGGTTTCAATGCGAGGAAGGGACAGATCCCTTCCAACTGCGTGTCTATACGTTTCGTGACGCGAATAACTGCAGTTTCCCTCGAGCGAAAGATTAATCAAAAGATAATTTTCGTTAATATATCGTGGAAGAAGTCTGGCGCCATATGTGAATTATGCTTCTCGATTGTTTAATCCTGTCGATGGAATAAAAAAACAAAAAAAGAAGGAATGCCCAATTTCGAAGGGAGGAAATGTTCACACAAGAATGTGTTATGGCCGCGATCCGACCGACGTTTTACGACATGGATCGTAAAAAGAGGAAAGTTTTCATCGCTTGCAAATTGAAAGGGAACCGACTGAAGTGATTAAACGGCGGCAAGGATTAATTTTCTTTCGTTTTTTTTTTTGTCCCTTTTTCACTTGGAAAGAATTATGTCGTGAAAACTTGATGAACTTCGTGGGCATTGGAATATTAGATCGGCGGTGTAGTAAAGTTGTGAAACTAAGCGAATTAATGAAATATTGAGATTATCCTTTACGTGGAAGAATTAAAAATTTGAACGACAATTTTATATCAATTAGACGAGCACATAGATGCAAACGAGATTATTTTTATCGAATTCCGGTACACGATCTCTCGAAATCATCCTCCTCATGGATCATCCTCCTCCTTCCTTTACGTCTTCTTTTTCTTCTTCTTCTTCTTCTTCTTCTCCCTTTTCATCCCCGAGGAGAGTCAGGCTAACTTATAAATATGATAATACGCGAGGAGACCAGGCAGCAGTCACGAAATAACCCCTTGGTCCTCCCTCTACCTGTGGAGGAGAAAGAGGGGAGGATTCACCCTTATCGAACGCCAAGCATTATCCACCTTTCTTCGCCGCGTTACGATATTGGAAATTCGAAAATGGGAATTAAAGTCCCATCCTCTTCTTCCCTCGTTTCGCGCTACTCTCGAATCGTTCTACTTCCGTTGGAATCGAGGGGTGTACGTAGGGATGCAAACACCGTTTGGAGTACACAGAGAGGGAAGAAGTGCGTGTACGTTTGTGGAGGGTATATCGAGGGTATATAAAACGATGACTCCTCGGTTGTTTGCAAATCGAATTCACCAACTTGGTTAAGTGGTAATCGAAATTCAACAGTTTTCTGGATTCTTGCTTTTCAAACGGTATTCAAAGCTCGTTCGTGATCTCTACTGTTATTTTTAGGGGATTTTAATAGTGTTGGGGGGAGGGGGGGGGGGTCTCTGTTCGATAATGCAGTATTTTTCAAGATAAATTTTGAACGGTATAAAATAATGATTCTTTTCGATTGTAGGTAATAAATCGGTTGAAGAATTGTTGAGGAATTTTAATAAGTGTTGTTCTTGGGATTTCGTCAAGATCAAATTTATAATAAAGTATAATTAAGATTTATATCTGATCGAGAAAGAGTTGTAAAAGAAACGTTATCTTATAAAAAATTTCGAATAGGTTAAGTTTAGGCGCGAATCGAGGTTAGTAATTTCACAAGTTATATCGTTGCACGTTTATATACAAGACATTTCAGGCTAATCAAATTTTTCTTTCGATTAAAGATATTTTTCTTTACTCGACTATAAATATTCGATGATCAGTAACGCGAGAGTAGGTTGCAAAGTATAATAGATATTATCGAGGATACGATGCTTATTTATGCAGTCATATAGTTTTAAAAGCATTCTTTAGGGCGCATAATTAATGAGAACAAAGGCCGCGCTTGCTATGCAACCGTGAGACTAATTAGCCTGAGAGCATGTTAAACTCGCGTAAAGGCGTAACAGAAAAGCGTAACAGGTAACTAGAATTATTGTCGTCGGTGTGGTCGTGTGGTTAAGAATCTCGGTTAATTACACAACACACGATAAGCATTTTCCACGGTACACGCCATTCCAAATTACAAATTATATCCTGATATTATACTTCTCTCTATAGAGATTTGTGCATTCGTTTCTTTTGAAATCGTTCTTGCATAAAATTAATACAAATTCAAATTAAAATTTAATCGATCAAATGTGATGGAATATGTAAATGTCGCGATACGAATTTCATTAAATATTATTTTAGTTTTAAACGAGGGTGGAGGAAAAAAAGAAAACGTAATTTTTCAAGGAAAAAGATTTAGAACTGTGATATTTACATTTATCACAGCACGAACATCGCAAAGGACTAATAATGCGTGTTATCAGAAATCTCGCGGCTAAACCTCAAAGTCTATTTCCTTAACTTTAAAAAAGCTTCGAAGTAAATCCACCTTTTCCTTATCCCCTCGGGATTTGTTTCCTAACTAAATCAATTGAAGTTTTCCCTTTAACATTACAACACGACGGAAAAGAATCACATCTCGTTCTCCCGCCTCTCTTTACGATACCTGATAGAAATACAAATATAGTACTAAACCAAGATTCTTATTCGTAACTACGATATCAATATACGTAATTTCGTTTATTTGAAAAATGATATGGAGAAGATGGTGATTCTCCTTAATAAAATTAATTATCGAGAACACAATGAAAGGACAATAAATATCGTAATTAGAATATAATCAAGATTTTCGTTTGGAAAAATGGCGGGCGAATTTTCATTTCAAATTAAAATAAATAAGAGAAGAGGAGAAAATGGATTTTTGAGAGAGAACAAAGGGTAGCAGGAGCACGCGATCGATTCGATCATGCTTCCTCGAGACCCTGCGGTGGAATATAGCCGAAATGTGGATGGAGAGAAACCACGAACAAGGGTTTCCCTGACCGAAGCTAATCCTCTGTAGGTAAGCCAAATGTAGTCGGAAACAAGCCACGGACTTTGCATCATCGTTCTGTGTCCTAGTTCGAGGCAGGATATGCTGATCCTGTCGACGCCGCGTGTTGCCGTTACAGTTCACTAGCGATGAATAACCGAACGTGTTTTTGATAAAAAGAGGGGAAACGTCATAGTCGATATTTTAACATCTCGAGATATTACGAGGAATTGAAATGTTAGAATAGATAGAATCGAGATTAAATAACATTTACAACGGTCAAGTTAAATACAGGGGGAGATTAGAAATGGATCAAAATGTTTTTGATAATTATAATACATTTCCCCCGTAAATGTCTACCTTAATTATTATATTATCCCTTTGAACAAGAAACATTCATAAAATGAATCGTGCACGACTTTATCCTTTGTATCTTTGTTGTAAGTGTTATGCACACTGAATGACAAACATTCGTAACGATATTTCTTTATTCATATTCTATAAAGTACAATGTGTAGCAGTTTCACAAAGCCTTATCACGTAGAATGCTCTCTCTCTCTCTCTCGAGAAAGAGAGATTATTATACAAATAAAACTTATTTAATTACCATATTTGCCTTACCTTTCAACAACGAATATTCGCAACAATATTTATTCATCCATAGAATTTCAATATTCTGCATAAAACGAGTTAAAATCCGCTTTTAGAAAAATATTATTTCTAAAATTATCTCGACAAATGCCGAGAACCAATACGTTTTTCTTTTGAATATCATCAAAATAATGCGTGCCAATAACGTGGATGAAAGACAAGAACAAAGAAGGAAAAACGAAAAAAAAAAAAAAAAAATATCGAGCAAATCGATCGGCAACAATTAAGAAAATTGCTCTTGGTTGTGTCAATATAGTTGAAAGCTAATAATTCCCATTGATCGTTGTTCGTTCCTTCGTTACGAGTTGTCATCGTTACGATGTACCAACAAATACACACCTATACATATAGGGAAGATGGGTCGTGGGCAGAGTATAGAGATCTCGAGCGTGTTCCTAAGTATACACAGAGGGTTGTGGCGATCCTTTGAATGCGCCATCGACACGGTAAATACAAACAGCGGCTGGCCCATTAGAATAATTATCCATGCTTGTCCACGTGAACGAACGAACGAACGGCGACGACTTCTAATTAATCCGAGTACTTCACTATGGAAATTAATTCAACGGTATATCGGCCTCCTTTCGGGGCGACACCTTTATAAGCTGTGTGGCATCCTGTAACCACGGGGATGCAGCTGCGCTCCTCCCATGGAATATTTACAAAGCTGTGCTTGTAATAATGTAATTTCAGATGTGTTTCGAACGAGAGACTCGAAGATGATTCTGATTTTTCTTGCCGTTTTTCATTTGGACACGTATGGATTTTTAATTTACGAAGAAGAGATGCGAATCTCTTTTTTTTTTTTTTGTGAAGGATATATTGGCGTGAAGACGTTCGAGAATTAAAGTATTTCTAAAGAGTTATTCTTCGTTTCGTGATGATGGGATGATAGATGATAAAAGTATTTTTATCTGATTCGAATTATCATTCTTTTAACTTATGGTAATTAATCTTGAAAATGTTATATTAATTATGTAAAACTTTTAAAAGTCTTTTTTTTTTTTATAAGATATATCCAAGTATTGTATTTAAAGTTTAGAAATTGATAGGATTTATTAGAAGAAGAGTCGAAGAACTATGTTTTAAATTTTTTATTGAAGAAAATTTCGGTATATTATAAATATTTTCGTAAAAATTTATATTGTAATGTAGTTTATTGTATAATACACGTGCAAGAATATTATAGTTCTTTATATCGAAAAGTTTAATTATTATTGAAAACTTGTAATTTCGAAAATATATAGGTACTTAGATCGAAGAACCCGACTTTAATGTATGTAAAATGGATCTCAAAGGGGTTATTTGTTACATGTACAATGGCCAATAAATATGAGACATGCAAGGGTTGAAATTCGTTTTAGGGTACAATAATTTCGGATCGATTCTTGTATACTTTCCACGTACCATACCAGCCAACGAAAATAACTTTTGAGTAAGCTAGGAAAGTAATTTTCAGTCAAGAGCAACAAAATAGGTATTTTAGATTAGATAACAATAGATTCTTAAAAAAGAATAATTTCATATTTTCAAGATTAATATGTATTAAAAGATATAAACGTGTAAGGATATAAACTTTACACATCACAGATTATTCACATGGAAAGAAATTATTCTTCGATATTTCATTTATATCCAGACTTGATCGTGTAATCGTGTGTAGAGTCGCATGGCCGTCCATCACCGTAGACGAACGTAATCCTTCCTTTACCGTTCATTTCAATTTCATTAGCCGGTCTATATGAAGTGGCGCACTCGCAGTTGTAATATTCTCGGCTGGAATATAGCCCCACTCTATTTATTCACCCGCGTAATTCACAACCGGAAGGTGGCCGCCAACCGGAAACATATACACGGATGTGGCCATTGTTATTCGGTCTCGCGTCAGGATGCACCACACCGCCTATACCAGCCACCAATCACACCCTTACATACCCTCCTCCCATTCGTTCTACTTATTTTTAGAGATTCGTGGAAAATATCGATTTAAAGTATCGTCAATATTGGTTGTTTTCAATGTTTGAACTTAATGGTAGTTGTTAACTGTGCCGTTGTTTATTAGGAAGATAATGTTACAGATAGGACGAGGTAATATCGAATCTTTTATTTTTGAACGGGTTACATAGATACTTTTGAAATCACGAGGAGTAGAGTTGTCGAGTTGTTGAACTTGTTGGAATTGGGTAGATGTTATTTGACGATGAAAAGAGTACTTTTTTTTTTGGTGGTTGGCTTCAACAGAAGCTTTTCGTATAATTAAAATTACTCGAGTTCAATGGCAGAGAAATAAAACGAATCTTTTATATACAAGGTGTTTCGAGTAACTTTCTCGCCAAAATTACAAAGAGAAGGGGGATCATTCTTTACAGGCTTAAACCAGAATTCGCAATTTAAACGTACAATAGAACAATATTGCAGCCCCTTTATTCGGCCAGCTTCATAACAGTGCCTGTTTTCATCTAGACGATCCGGGAACGTCCGAGATATAAGTCACGATGATTCGTTAAGATTAAACGTTTAATAGAATTACAACGCTGATGTGACCAACGCTTTTTCGCAGAATTAGTTTTGCTAGTGACTGCTTCGTATTTCGGATTGAAAGTTAGTAAGTCATCTTGTTCGATTATTTAATTCGATATTTAAATAAATGAACAACACAAAAGAATTAAATAATAATACAAAGTTAAAATGAAGTTCGTTTTTTCTAAAATACCCACGAAATCAACACTTCTTTTTCCATTAATCCTATTTCTAAAAACTTTCTTTTCTTCTTTGCAAAAGAAAAAAAGATTATATATTCAGTTGCAATTTTACGCGTTATTCCATTCAGAATTCTCTTCTAAAATTCGAGTCGCGAGCGAATATGGAAACCGCTGGACAAAGAAAAGAGTCCAGAAAGTCATTTCGACATGATACGAGAAAATTTTCATAGATAATAAAAGAAGAGAGGGCAACGAGATATATCGAACGCGAAAGAAAGAGACGAATTGAACAACGTCGAATATTCAAAAGAAATCGTGTTATATCTAATGTGTTTTTGTTAGAGTTAAAATCTTTTGATTCAAATGAAAAATTCTGAATAGCAGCTTCACTGAAAATAAACATTACCTCGTAGAATATTTTGGGAGGGGAAAAAAAAAACTGTCGAATTGAATAATGCATAATTATGCCTTGTATATATGATCATCCCTCATGAATATTCTCACGTGCACGCTTATCCCATTATTAGCTGGAGTTTCGAGACGAAAGGCGGCGGAAATTTTACACAGATTAAATGAAAATTAGAGTCAAGGTTCCTCGATTCTCTTCCCGAGTCGAGATATGTCTTCTATTCTAGAACGAACGAAAAATAGAAAGGAAAATTGTGATGGTCGGTTGGATGATAAAAGCTTCTTGAAAAAAGAGCATTTGCATTTAGATATTTGATATAACATGGAAGGAAATTTGCACAAATTCATACGCTTAATGTCGTGGATACATAATCGTTATACATCAACAGGATAAATTATTATTAAATTATTTATAAAGCATTCTCGTGACGAAGATTAATCCCTAAATACTTAACTTCCACGCTCGAACTTTAAATATTGGCCGGCACAAACAAGCAAAGAGAGAGAGAGAGAAAACTGGAAAAAACAAAGAAAGGAGAAAGCAATTTCGCTGGTTACAATCGTCATTCGAAACGAAAGCTTGATCGAAATATCGCATCGAGGAGGAGGAGAGTTAATGAAACCGAGACGAGGGTAGACGAAGGCCAAAATTCTCGGATGTTTCTCGCGGATTCCAATCCGAGCTGGGTCCGAATCCCAAGGGCGAAAGGTTAATCATCGGCTGGAGGGGGGTTGGAGACGTGGAATGGAAAGCGCGACATGAATATCGAAGTATCCGTCTGCGATTCGCGAGCCTTGCCAGTTCGATTTTGTCGGACACCGGTGTTTACTCGGCCATTGTTCAAACAATGGACTTTGGTGTCTTTTTTCTTTCACTCTCCCTTTCTCTCTCTCTGCCCGGCCTTCGTTTTGGTCAGAGAGCACCACGCTTCATCCAGCTGTGCGCACCATCGGTGAAAGGGCAGAGGCGAAAGGGGATGGGCGAAGAGAGAGAGAGAGAGCGAGATAGGATGAAAGAGGGTTGGAAGACACAACAAATATAACGGGTGGGCGAGCAGCTGGCGAGAGTCGCCCGGTGATTTCGCAGGATTTTGTAATTGAAACGCTTCTGGAGGCGAGCAGGGGACACGGCGGATAAACGCCACTCTTCTCCTTCTTCGTGGCCTTCCTTTATTTCGCGACTCTGCTCAGCCAAGCCGAGCCAAGAGGAGGCAACTTAACGGAATGTCCAAAGCTATTTTGGTCCCGTTTCTTGTCCCCTTGTCTTTGCTATACGTGTCCTCTGTTTCGTTTCTTTCGAATTCTCCGCTCGTTCTTTTTTTTTTTATTCTTGTTCTTTTTCATCTCCGCTGCCTTTTCGTTTCACTTTCTATTTCGATTCATTCTCGTTCGAGATGAATATCTTTGGCGAGATCGTTTCTCGGATAAGTTGATATTGGATCAGGCTTTTGATTAGATCAGGATCGGAAAAGGGTTAATAGCTGTGGTGTTGCTTCACTTTGGATTTACATTTAAATGAGACCTTTGTTCCGTTTTTTTTACTTTAAAAACGGATCCTCGTTTCAATTGTTTTTCTTTGATTTAAGTCGAAGAGGTTAGTCTAATTGATTATATTTTTTTTTTCTTAGATGAATACTCGCAGAGCGTGGTAAATAATTTAAAGTAAAGTCTTGTTGTTGCTCTTTTCGGTTCAGTTATATTGCTTTGAAGTTTTTTAAATTTATTTAAATTGTTGGGCAATGAATAGAAATATCATTAATCGTGTATTTCATCTTCTTTCCAAGCTAATTCAAAAATTAATCAATATTTCGTCCAACGTTTCAATTATTCCATTTCGAAGTCACAAAATATAAAATTAAATTAATTACAAATCGATTAATTAAATCTATTTTCAAAATTTCACTCGAGTTCAAAAAACACTTATAAATATATCAATTATATCTATATATTCTTCAATTTTACTCTCTTCACTCAATAAAAATCCAAGAATAATAGTACTCGATCGAACGCTTCATTTTTCGGAGAAAGATCGCTTCCGATAGTTTCGCTGTCGAAAAATCCACTTGCAAGATCGCAGTTTCCACAGCCTTCACTTCAGACGATTCTGTCCCGAGATACACACCTCGTAAAATCGTATTGCGTTTCATTTGTCGTGCTTTATCGGGGCGAGAATATCCCCGGCGATACGAGCTCGCGACAACTCGATATTGTTCGTCGCATATTTTTAGAGCGTACACAGCTGTGCCCGCTGTGTCCCTCCCCCCTCCTTTTGATTCCCTCTTGGAATCCTCCTGTCCTTATTTTCCTCCTCTTTCTCTCTCTCTCTTTCTCTGACGATGATAAACCCTTGCTACGTGGCGTAGTAGGGAAACACAGAACAAAGAAAGACCGACAATTTCCTTGGCACGAAGTCACGAGTCGCTAATGAACATCCCTCGCCGATTTTAGATGCTGGTCACTAACAAGCGTGAGGCAAAAAAGGGATGGAAGGGAAACCGGAACAAGCGTATTTTCGCTTAGAATAGAAACTTATCCATCCGGTAGAACGGTTGGTCCTTAATTTCCAACCGTTTTCGAAATATCTCGCGGATCTGTTAGGCTGTTTATCTTAGTTGCATATCGATTTTGTAAGTTTGAATACGAATGACGTTTGGACGAGACCAGGGGGTTATTTTGTTTTTATCTTCAATTCGAAAAGTTTTGGATCGGTTTTATTTTAATTAAGTTTCTCGATTAAATAAAATACTTTCAAATATTCATCCATCCGATCAACGTGATCTATATTGAATTGATAGAAAGGAGGGGACAGAATAAATCTTCCTTCCACGTAGAATCGCCGACTTGATAATTGAATCTAATAATCTATGAACTTAAACCGCGACCCAAATGTAATTTCCGTACAAAATATAAACAAATAAAATTACGCGCATTTGAAATTTATAACAATGAAATAATTCTCCCTCTCGCGTCAATCATAATTCATCTTCAATCCAGTTCGATTTAGTTTTAAACGTCAGATCTTTTCTTTCCTTCTATTTTTTTTTTTTTCTTTTTTTATTCCAAGCTTATCGTCGACCGAAAATAAGCGCGATATTCGCGTCCCCCTTTGAAGATGACGCGCGGGTAGATCTCTCCTCGTTCAGAAATAACGTACAATCCTCGAAAGTGCAACGTGACGCACAACAGCAAGCGCGTATCCATAAACGATTCGCGGAACAAGCGTTTCACCCCGTTCAAGTGTAAACGCAAAAAACGTCTGCTTAAGCGGTGCGGTCGCGCCGGGCGGAATGAACTCTCCATAATTAAACACGGTCACGGTAAATTAAAACAATAAATATCGAGGCAGGCGCGGGACGAAAAAAGGGGGAGGGGGCGAATTTGCGTGGGTTTTCATCGTGGATGTTGTTGCACGTGCGCGGTGAACTGCGCCCGGCATAATGCACGATCCTCGTTTTTCCCTTTCGCGCAACGATTTCTCGGTTCGTAAATCACCCCATCGGCGGACGAATGGCGGCCGATATTTTACGATCAATTCGGCGACAAGCGGCGATTAATTGCGAATTATGCAATCGAGGAAGGAAGACGGCGATCGATGATGAATCGATTTAAATTTTTTCGATATTTCTTTTTATGTATAGCATATAGATTTGTTTATACATTTTTGGTTGTTATCTTCTTGAACGGATATTACGGATACTCGACGAATCTTTCAATTTTAATTAATTACGTATGGAGAGGCGCGAAATATTACGCTCTACGCTTGCTTGCTACGAATAGAACGAATAAATTTCATATTCGAAATCGTCATATCAAGTCAATCCGGGACATGTGCATTATTTCTATTGGCAAGTCTAGAAACGTGGAGAAATCTAAATGTGGAGGATAATTTTCGGAAATTCGTGGAAAACATGGGACAATTTTACTATCCTATTCTCGGTGTTATATACATAGTTGCAGGGTTTTTCTTTTCAAAAATTTTGAAGAAATTCAGAGTTACGAGCATCCTTCCACTATTTATAAATCCAACAGGTTTCCCTCTTTCCACTGTTATTCCTAAATCAAATTTAACTTTCAAAGATATTTCAAATAACCTATTAATGTAGTAACCATCGTTGGAAATAACAAATACTAACCCTTCAATTAAAAGTAAAAATGTTTCATCGAACTCCAAAACAAACATTCCAAGAGAAAATGAATTTCTTATACAATCCACCCTCTGGAAACAATAGTCGGGCCGCGTGCACAAAGCTCGATTCTAAACAATAGTCAATCCAGGGTGGTGGAGAACAGCGGGTGCATAATTGCCACGACATTTCTACGTCCGTTGATTTCATGCAACCTACGTTGGCCAGCATCGATACATTTAATCGTCCCCGGGCTTCGTCGCTCGTGAATCTTTCATTATTCCATCGCGTCGCGTTTCATCGTGGCTGTCGAGAATATTAGTCGTCCTTTGTCCACGCCGCGCCGTTGTAACCGGAAAATCGACGTCCCGCTGCTCCCCGGCGCGCAGTTGCGCTTTTCATTCGATTATCGATTCGCATTCTTGAATTGTCCGGCTACGAAGTGCGCGCGTTTTGTTTCGAGCGTGGATAATGGTGAGATTCCGCGTGTGGATTGCAAGCATCCCCTGTGTGTACGCGCCAAAAATTTTCTGGGATTAATGCAGGCTCGTTCGGCGACCCATCGGTGGCTCGTGACGTCGACGAAATGATTGTAATTTTGACGTTAGATACGAGATAAAGAGAGTACGAATCTTTCATTGTGCGCAGAACAAGTCTATGAAACGATCGAACGAATTTGAGCCTTGGATCGATCGGTTGTTCAATCGGTTATTATAGGGACTCGAAGTGTAACGTTTAAGAGGTTATCTGTTTCTTTTGCGTTAACGTGCTCCAATTGTTTAAACAGGCAAATTTGATAATTACAAATAAATAATTAGCGTTGATTAGGGTGGTGGGATGGATTGACAATGTAATGCAAGGCTGTTGGATGACGGTGTCGGTTATGAGGTTGATTTGTGGCCAACTCGATTGTACTCCTGGCCAATTAAATTATTGAAACGATTGAAAATACGTGGTGTGCTTAATTGGTTGCGGGATGTGTCCTCGATTAGTTGCGGGTGTTGCGGATAAATAGTTTATCCGTTGCTTATAGTTTGCGTATTGGTTCTTTCGAAAGGGGTTGTTACGTGAAAATGAGCAAGATGATAGAATGAAAAATAGAAAAAATAATCAGATATACGCGTGTCCTAGTTTCTTTTCCGATTTAATTATTTAGATAGTATTCAATAGTGTGACAATATTATAATATTCCAACAATTTAAGAATATATTTTATATACTTAAGATTAGGAACGAGAAATTTAGCGATAAAATATTCATTCTTTGTAATGTAAATTTTGAAATCTGAAAAAATGATCCACGTATTATAGATATTTAAAATCAATTTTACCAAATATCCCATCGACAATTGTGACAAGAATTATGATCCACGTTGACAAGAAGCTCTTAACTCTCCGTCTACAATCGTATTACGTTTGGAACAAATCTTACAAAGATTATTTTTCCTCGCAATTTCATTTGAAAAAACGCAATTAAAATAATTGCCCGGATACTCGTATCAACCTTTCCTGCCTCCCTCTGTCTTTTTCATTCGACAAACGAATTGTCAATTGAAAAATAAACCAATTACTCTTCGATTAACGGCGCAGAATATTTTCTGCCATTAACACATTGTACAATCTCTCGCGAACAGACACATCGTCGTTCGTGATGGTGAAACGAAAAAAAAAAAAAAAAGAAAAAAAAATTTAGTTATAAATTGCCCGCCACGACTGTTTCCGATTAAATCTGAATCGTTCTCGATCTCGTAGCACTTGAAATTGAAAATTACGCCCGGGTCATCGGCAGTCATGGCGTTTTTCGGGGCGCCTGGCCTCGTCGATTCGAATCGGCCGGCCAGTGCAAACATTAATTTTCGCGGCTGGACGTGGAGGTTGAGAAAAAAAGAGAGAGTGGATGGAGAGGCAAAAGTATTCGCTGCAAATGCGAAACGGCCTTCCGTTCGTTGGACATTTGTGTGGACCGTTGACCATTGAAATAGAAAAAAAAAAAAAAAAAAAGAAAAAAAGAAAGAAAGAAAAAATAAAATTTACTCGCACCGATGCAAGCACTACAGACCGTGCAATTACATTTGCACGGCCACAAGTTTCTTCCGTTCCTTATAAACAAACAACATTATTTACTACGTGGCATTGCGTGTATTTTTTTTCTTTTTTCTTCTTTTTTTCGGAGAATTTTAAAATACATCTGTTTCAATTTTGTTTTGAGATTTTTCCTAGAATTAAATCGATCGAGTTAAAAATATTAATAATTCGAATTGACGATATTGTATTCTACGTTGTGCGCAATTGAGAAACTAAATCCGAAATAATGATCGAAATGAGGAAAACCGATTAGTTCTCTTTTTCAAAAAATTTGATTTCAATTTCGTTATCTTTCGAAATAATTAATAACTAAAAAAAAAAAAAAAAAGAAAAGAAAAAGAAGAAGAAGAAGATAGATGTACGTAATCCCTCATCAAAAACTCCCAACTCTAAGTCTCTAAATTAAACTCTCGTCACCGTTTCAAAATCGCCGATTTCTCCTTTCCGTGGCCGACACCCGGCCACATCGCTTCGAATTAACGTTCCTTATCGACACGAAACAACCGCGCCATCCAAAGATTCCGATACAACAAATTCCCTCGTTGATCCCCGCCGACCTCTCATCGCGCCAATAACCGTACTTCTCCCCGTCCAAAGAATCGTCCCGTTTCGTTCCGCGGAGACCATCCCCCAGGATAATTGTCGCCGATAACGACCGTTGCGATACCGATCTCGACACGATTGTGTTTTCGCCATTGCCGATCGTAGATCGTGAAACCTGCACCATGCTAATATAACCTTGTCCACGGTGTTCTCGCGATTAACATTCTCCTGGATGCCCTCTGGCCACCTACCTACCCCTATCCACCCCTTTAAAATACGGCGCTGGCACGAGCATAGCGAAAGCGCAGCAGTAGGCTCTCCGCTATTAACTTCTCGCATCGGCCGATCGGATCGATAACGGTGTGTGCCGATGCACCCCGTTATCTTCTCGCTAGGCTGCATTAATGCACCTCCAGTTATTGGACAAAATGGTTCCGGCCTGCGAAACGTTACTACGCTCCTCCCCCCCCCCCCCTCCACCGTCGGCTTGATACGTGTCCCGGTGATCTGTGACGCATTCCGTTCGCCTGGGATTGCTCTCTCGCCCGGCTCCGGGTTAATAGGATGTGACGGGGCACACAGTTGAGACGAGAGGTGGTGTGGAGATGGTTTTACACAGGTGGGTGGGTGTTTCGAGGTGTTTCGAAATATGATGACACGAGGAGTGTTGCTCGAGGAGGATGGCGTGGATGGTGGTGGAGGCTGTGCTGTCCATGTTATCGATTCAAGGGGCTGGGGGGTATTTTGAGACGGATGTAGATTGTAGAATTGTGCAAATTTTAGGGTCGTTGGTGATGATTTTTATCGATTGGTGAATATAGTTAGTGATCGAAATTTTAGAGGGTTTTTTTAAATCCTTTATTCGTATTTTCAAAATTATTAACAATGCTCTATAGTATTTGTCGTAAGAAGAATCGTAGTATGAGCGATGCATTTACGATCTAAGTAAATAATTTCTCAAATTAGAAAAATTCTCGTAATAATTGTTAAGTAATTGACATGTAATTGACTCATCCGTTTAAAAAGAAGAAAATTGTGAATACGTCGGAGGAGATTGATGCGAAGGAAGATTTATTCGAACAAAAGGGAAGGATATTTTGATACAAAGATATCTGATGAGAATGAAGAACGTAGGATGTGTGTTCAAAGGCGAGAGAATTTAGACAGAGATTATCTAGACACAAAAGATATGGGTATATTTAGGGAATTATAAAAGAGACAAATATTTTCCAAAAAAAAGCATTTTCAACGTTTATCAACGATAAAAACCACAATTCTCTTTTTCGATTTCGATTCTCAGCGTGGAACGTGATTATAAATCTAAATATCGCTAAAACAAGAATATGTAGTATTGCTTTGCGAAAATTGTACTAGCAATTCAACCTCGTATATATCAAAATTTAATTGATGATTTGTAACAGCGGATGTTAAAAAGTAACGCAAAATAATCGACGTTTTTTTTTTTTTTTTTTTTTCGAAATCACGAATAACTCGATTCTCTCAAGAACAAAATTGACTTCGAACTAAATTCCGTGGAAACCCGATGACCCCATAATCCATTTCGTTAAACTGACAGCTCCGCTTCAGAGTCACGTCGAGTCTGTAAATCCTACGTCAATCCCGTCACAAACTGGCTTTTACCCGCGCGTGTCGGCTTAATAGCAGCGCGTTAGTTGAATCAAGTTAACAAATAGGCTATACCGCGCCACTATAGCCAAGCGAAATCCTGCGGTCCTGCTTCCTTCTAATCGAATGTCCATGCTCTTCCTCTTGCCCCTGATTCCACGAATATATATACATCTCGATCACTTTATCCCAAAGAAACATTTCTTAACGCCAATCTATCTTTCTTAACGCGAACTCGAGACACATAAACACACTTCTCCGTGTGAAATGAAATACGATCGATCGTTGAGAGTCTCCAGACTCTTTTATAGACATTCGATCAAAAAACGCGAAGGAATTTATTGCGCGGCCCTGATTCGACGGCGCACAGAAGCGGAAGGGAGAGGAGGAGTAGCGGCGTATCGAGCACGACACTTGGTCGGAAAATGGCGTATCTCGGCGTATAATCAACGATATGAGGCTACGATTATTAAGTGTAGCCTCGTTAATGGAAGCCCTCGCTTCCACCTCTCTTTTCCCTCCCCGGATTCCTCTGCATCCGTTTACACGTGTGTATCACGCGTGCGATTGTGCACGCTCTCGACACGTTCCCTCGCATAAACTGGCCGCGCAATTACGAAATGTGTCGTTTTCAACGTACGCCACAATGGCGCCAGAGCTAAGCGAACCGAGAGGGAGAGAGGATGATCCGCGTGTACATACGTGTCCGACCATCGCGATACGAACGCATCCGGCGCATCCCTCGAATTCATTACGCACGCGTGACACCCGTGCACCGTGTGTGTGTGTGTGTCACGCGTGTTGTTGCACGGTTGCGTGCCACGTGTGCTTCTCCTCCTCGTCGAGGCCACACGTATGCCGAGGAGACCCGCACGTGCCGACCCGCGTACCACCTGATTGCCATTTCCGTGTCGAGCTTCGTTAATATTTAGCTAGCCGAAAACCTCGAGTGGGTATCATCGTCGTTTTCTTTATTCACCGCCTGATACGTTGCATACCGGATGAGAGAACGGTTGGGGATGGACCCGGGCAATATGTGGACCCGTTCAGTCTGGCACGGATTGCGGGAATGGTGAAACGGGGAGGGAGTATGGACGAGGGGATGGCGAGATGATGTAATGGAAGCGTGTTTGGCTTTGTTTCTGGATTTGTTTTTTTTTTCTCTCTCTCTTTTTCGTTCTTTCGCTTTTTCTGGGCGTGTTTTCTGGAAACGAGGATCGTGATATAGGGTATTAGTTTTAAGGGGATGATGGAACGGGGGAGGAGCGTATTTTTTTTTTTTTTGAATGAATCGAGAATTATTTTGGTTTTGGATAATTCGTTCCATCCGTACCTCGTGCAATTTCAATTTTAGGAACGATCAATTTTTGTGAATAAATCATCGCTGTATAGGGATACGTGATATTTCATGGGAATGTTTATGCTTTATGCAATTTATTATTACGATATTATGTGATCAAGAGATAAATTCAATGAATATTATTGAATTATAATCGTCGTCGTGTTTTGTACACAATTTTATTTTTACACGAGTGTTGTTCGATATTACATTTATGTCGTGCGATGAATTTATCTATACAACGTTAATGTTCACTTAATATCGTAGAGGCGAATTTTAGATTATCGTATAAAATTATATCGACGCGAGAGAACGAACGATACAAATGAATAATCGAAAAGTTTTTTTCTTTTTATATTTGAGTGATCATTGATTCGCTCGTTTTTCTATCCTTTTCGAACAAAAAAATTTCTACACGTGCCATTTATCCCTCTATTTATTCCGTCTCTTCAAAATTACAAAATATCGTCTCATTTATACGAAATGAAAGGCGGATTTGAAGCGAGAATACTTTGTTTAGCGATTTTCGTTCGGGTTTCGATTTTAATGTAGCCGTGTATAATGGCAGATATTGTTACGACCAATGAAAAATCGTAGTGCAGGTAGGAACCATCGTGATAAATATCTGATATCCGATATATTGTCGCGCAACCGTGATGACGTGATAGACTTTTCATGCTCGTTTTTCCATGCCTGATATGAATATTTAAGCGAGAATTTGAATAAATCAGAAATAAGAAACTTTGAAAAAATAACTTTTCCAATTTATCGATCGAAAATACATTTTGAAAGTACAAAAGCATTTGGAATTGGAAATCAAAACAGAATCGCGTAGAATTCTACGATTGATGAAAATTTTAATTAAAATCTAATTCAAATAATTTTTATCGCAGTTAAAAATTATATTTTCGCTTATTTTAATCTTATTTCTATCCCCGTGATACAACTTCTTTATTTCTCGATCGACCATTTATCCACTCCAGTGAAAAACTCGAGCTCTCCAAGCTTGATCGACGCTGTTCCTTTCATCTTACGATATCGGTGGACGACGATAAACGCGGTGTCGATAAAGTGTTCCCGACGATAAAACGATGAATTTTCAATGGACGCGGGCACAGATAGCGGACTGGACGAAAATATACGACGGGCAGACTCTCCTTACAATCGTTCTTACGTGGCTCTTTACACGGCACGGCCGAGCATCTTGGAAAACGGTCACGTACGTGCAAGAATGATCTCGCTGTCCAACCCCACTCAACGTGGACGATTTATTTGCGACATCATAAACTAACGCGTCACACGTTATGGTGCTTTTGTGATTAACGAATTTTCGTCTTTATATCCATACAGTTAACCAGTCGTTTCTGCAATTTTATCTTCTGTTACGAGCTCGTATTATTCGCGTGCATGGTTAAAAAAATATCGAATATCGTTCGAATGTTTTCTTGATACGATCGAAATGAAATGATCGCAAGATGATCTAAAATGTTATCGATTGTTGTTGATCAGAGAGGAAGATAAATTAAGATATAAAGTCGAAAGAAAAATATGGAGGGTTGTTTATTTTAAAGAGGTTTAATTAATCGAATTTCTACGAGTGTGGATCGGAAGATAAATGAGTGATATTTGATATTTTTTTTTTTGTAAATACACATCGATGAACGATTTCTTTGAACCGTGCTTTTATGCTATTAGCGTTTTTATTAAATGGATCCTAATTATTTACAAATTTGATATTTTTGGAAACGAGGCAATGGATCTAGAAAAAATTTATCGGGAGTCGTTGGTTTTATTTTTTGACATTTTTCCTTTCCTTGATGCATCCTCTTGATGCATCATAAGTTTATATATATATATATTTTTTAATTTCTATATGATTTTCCTTAAAGATTTAAATTTTATATATTTTCGATGGATAAATTGGTTTATTGTTGTATAATTTCTTATTCTTATTTATTTCCAATATTTTGTAGTATTTTTAGTTTTTTTTTTTTTTTTTCTTAAAGAGGATTGTCATTTGAAAGGATACAGATAGGTAACAAGTTCGATTGGTAATATTTTATTAGTTTATTGATTTTCGATAATATTGCCTGGCATTACAATTCTATTTTAGTTACTTATTTAGAAATCTCAGTGAATTTTTAATCGTGTCTTTACTCGTTTTTCTACGGATGCATGAAACTTTATAAAATAATTATTTATTCCACGCTTCTTTTCGTTCCTTCTATTTAAATAGAATTTTATTTTTTCGAGGATATTATTTATATTCATCATTAACTGTTCCGATTATCGAGCTTCTTGGTATCCCGTTATTATTTAATCGTTATTCTTCATGTAAAAAGAAACTTTCAATCATTTGCCCAATCATTATATTTTATTATATGCAAACATTGCTTGGACGAGACGCGAACATCTGGAATTAATCAGGCAGGCATGTGCGTCGAGTAAATTCGGCTCGTATTATCGTTCTATCAATGTTTATCTCTTATTAACTGGGATCATAGAGTTAACGGTCGTGTTATTAATCGCTTTGCCCATTATTTATGCATCGCGCATCAAAGCATTTAACCTGTATCACATGTACAGTTAATATCTGCGCGTTGACGAACAGAATATGTGATTTGCGAAATCAGATATATGATAATTGAGAAAATTACACCTGTGAAAATCGTAAATCATATTTCCACTATATAGTATATATATGTTCTTTTTCGGTGGAATATTTTATTGATTGGTTGGAATAGTTTGTGCCACGAATAATCGATAATTCGATAGATTGAATACTTTACAGGGATAATTCTAATTATTATGGCATAATAATATATATGGGAAATTATTATAAATATGCATATATGAATATTTAATATGCTATTTATAAATTAGAAATAAGTTTCAGTTGGATTAAAAGTGGAATTCTTTTTAAGTAGAAAATATATTTATATTTATTGCCAGAAATATTTTATTTTACGACAATTTATTCGCAGAAATAATAGTTGTACTTTTTTCTTTTCGAGAGTAAGAGACTAAGAGACTTGTACCCTTAGTTTTTATTTCAACATTTCTTTCCAATTGAAAACTTAAATTTAAAAATACTCTTTATTTTATTACGTTGTTATTCGATAATTTTATTTTTGAAACAACGTGTACAGAAAAGGAAACATTGATAGAATTAACAAAGCATTTTATTTATTGTTAGTATAATATTTTTAATTAAATTCAATTCGCGTTTATTCCTTCGATTAATTATATCCAGTAATTATTTATATTTAATTATCCTTACGGAAGTATGATTCTCATATAATATAAAGATGTTTACTTTTGTAAATTTTACAATGGTAAAACGATATATTCAAATGATTGATTAAAAGGAAAAAGAGAATTTATCCTGTTATATATTTTATAAAACAATATTTTGAACGTAAATTTTAATTTTGTATAATCCCTGCTTAAAGAAAAACGGAAGGAATCGTTTAGATTATAATTATCGTAATAAACACGATACTACAGCTTTAGGATCACAATTCATTGCATTTTTAAGAAATACGTGTATTGAATTACCAATGAGATTATGCGTTCTAATTATTGTTCTTTTTAAAACATTCTAACTTGCAAAGTAAAATGATAATGGTGGATTAGATTGATCACAAATTCAAATTTCTCCATTAGAATAATCCCTCGAAACCAAGCACCAAAATTGATAACGATTTTATAACGTACATCTTCAACATTCCATTCGTTAAAAATTACCCATAACATTCATTCTTTCATTCTCTCCACCATTGAAACCACCATCCCCTCTCTTAGTCATCCCTCATCCTCCTTTTACGTATCATCCTTCACCATCATAAATCTTAATGAATCAACAAACGTTCAATCCTCCCATCAAGCGTGTCGAAACACGCTTAACCAGCCCCGAAACGAGAAACCAGGAAGCCAGCCCCTCCGTGTATTCAGCAGATTTCGGATGCGACGTTAACTCAACTGTTGGTGCAATTTCTCGAAAAGAAGCAGTCAGCAGGGAAGCGTAGGTCCGTGAAAGGGAAGGCCATTATATGGACAATACCGCATTAATGGTATTAAATCGAATTTAACAGCCTACGAGGCTCCTCTCCTTCTCTCGGCCCCCACCCCTCGCCAGGGCTCACCCATCCTTCACCCTTGAGCACAGGCCCTTCCATCCATCCCCCTTGCACACCGACACGCGCAAGGACTAACACATTGACCGCGATACCGCGGAGAATTTGATTGCTTTACGGGTTAGCCGTGATTAGGTAATCTGCCTGTCTCATCCGATCCGACCGTCACCCCTCTAAGGGGTGTATCGTGATATTGGCCGCGGATTTGCCAGAACGACCCGTGCGGATTTGCCGTTGATTGTTGCCGGTGTCCATGCGCGAGCACCCATTATGATCCGCGAAATATGGCCGATAAGGGCGAATGAATTCTGGTTGCTGGTTGAGGAATTTGCGAGAGACAGGTGTTGCTTGCGATGATTGGAAGTTGGAGGATGTATCGAGATTGAGAGAGGAATTCGTGTGCATTTCGTGAGCGTGATTTTATTAGAGTTGTGAGACGTTTTGTCTTTTTTTTTTTTTGTGGAGCGAGATTTTTCATTAATGTACAAATAATTACGTTATAATTATTTATTTGTTATATTTGCGCGTAATATCGGTGTGCTAATAATTGGTTAATTTGATGAAAGAAGCACGCTTTCAAAATGAAAATTTAAGTTCGATTAATTATACAATATTTTAAGTGATAATCCAAAAATGAACGAATATAATTTTACGATTAATAATCTATTAAAAATTTCGCTTGATATCTCGAGGGCGTTCCATTTCAAGCAGTAATTGAATTTCATCCAAGCAACGTTTTCTCGAATAATCAGCAATTTCAGGGAAAATCGCGTAGAAAAAACTAAAACCGGGGCACCCTTCCTCCGCGGACTATATCGGGATTTTTTCGTATCGTGGATGAGAAATATTATTTCGTGAAATCAGTGGGAGCGAGGAACGCAAGGTTTAAATCGAGCCGGATCGCTGGCCGATAAATTGAACGCGTAATATGCAACGTTGTTAGCATATCCGTGTTTTGATTCGGTCCCAATACGATCACTTCGTGCGATCCAATAATTCTGCCACTTTATTCGAAACCGAAGAATTTCTTTGTGCACGCGATTCGTAACTTTCGCGATATAACCAATCGAATCCTCTAGCACAAATATTTTCTATTCATCCTTTCATTTCGTCAATCGATCCTGGAACATCAATGCAATAAAATTATTTTATTAATTAATTTCGAAGCATAAATTTTAATTTCCAAAGATTTGGAACAAAGATCGGAAAGGATATATTTTTTATTTAGGAAGAGTAAATATTTTTTTATTCGAATCTTGTTGAATATTGTCATAGTTGGAAAAGTAATTTCGGAAGGAATATCAGGATTAAGGGAATAGTCGAGATTAAATTGTCGTACGTCTTGATACCAACATCCGAGGATAAGAAACGACACACCCTCATCTCGCTTATAAATCATTTTATCTTCGTAACGTTACCCCTATGAAGAAAAATGCGCCGCGTCGTGGAATACAAAGACCATCAGTTTTTCATTTAACCAGGCTGTCTTTTGTTACGAGTTTTATAAGCTCTTCGTGTAATGATTAGATACTGTAAATTGGTATACCTACGTTTTTTTGTTATTCGAAAATAAATTAATCAATGTCAGAGGGTACACGTAAAACACGAAATATGTGATGAATATTAATTTATAATTTTTTGTGTATAGTTTGTATATAAATGTTATCGTAACTTACGTTACGATATAATTGCACATAATATTACGATAATATTTGTTAGTTGTGTCGATTAAAAATTCTACGAATATCTACGTAAAAAAATATAGATCGAAATTACTAGAATCCACAATTCCATTTCGTAATCGTGTGCATAACTCGGAGCGAATAATTAACTCTTTTAACAAAAGACAAGTATTTTAATCATCAACGTGCTTACTAATTTTCACAAACGAAACTGGTTTTCCATTTTCGACGAGGGGAGCAGAGTTGGATTGACCGCGAAATGTTGATCGTGCCAAAACGCAGGTCTACGTAGCTAAAATCCTTAGGCTCGTAACGCATTATCGAAGTTGCGGGGATTGGTGAAATGCTCGGTTCGCGAATTACAGGGCCGGCGTGTGGCCATTGCCTCGTTCCATCGATGATCCATATATGCCGCGCTTCCTGCAATGTGTTTCCAGTTTAATGTACCGCATCGCGGTAGTCCGAACATTTGAAAAATGCATGCTACTCCAACAGGATCGATCACGACCGACCCGCCGCTTGTCCGCCGCATCGTGGCGTATCGACTTTTAAATTTTATCGATTCTGCATTCTGATAATACCGATTCCGAGTCGTCCGTCTTCGTGGCAGAAGTTTCGACCGGATTGGGTTATAGATCGTTTCGTGTTAAACGCGTGATTTATGGCTGACTTTGTGCTCCTGATGAAAGAATGTATGCGCAATAAATAAATTGTGCGGGTAACGCGATTTTTTTACGAGCTTTTTGCTTTTTTTTTTTCTTCCTTTTTTTCTTTTTTTTTTTAAATGAAATAGAGCTCTTACAGTATTTTAGAGTATTGGGAACATTTTCTTTGAGTTTATTGATCTTCAATTGGAGAATTGGGTACGAGCGTGAGTATTCGAGTGTTTAGATTTGAATCTGAGTAATTGAGTATCTATTTGAATTTAAGATATACGAGTTTGGATGAGACTATTTTTAATTGAGATCTTAGGCTTTTATAATAGAAAAAGAGAATTTGATAAAAATTAAAAAATATTATTTCAAAAAATAATTATTAGGGAATTAAATTCGAATTCGATTATTAGATCATTAACCATTGTTAAATATTATTTTATCCGTGCTAATTAACAATAGAACGAGATCGAGTTGTATTATACGTATATCTGAATAGATCATAGTGTAATGAAAATAAATAGCCATCATGTTTCTATCTGAATAAAAATCGACATTCTAGTTATATCGCGATATAAAGATAAAAATAAAAGTAGTTTGTTTTCAGACATATGTTCCATTTATATCGATATTTTATTCCCCGATATTATAGTACATTCGAGCACACGATGTAATAAATATTCTATATCTGCTATATTAGAAAATATAGTTACGTTGCTAAATAGACGAGTTATCCAAGCTTGCCGATAATTAAGATAAAAATGGATTCGACTCTATATCCCGATGAATTTTATCTCTAAAATAAATCAATCACGCGTAAAACGGATTTATAATTTATAATCTATACATTTCTTATTCGGTATAGAAGGAAGCGTAAAAATATTTAATGATTATAAATTTGCACACAAATTTCATAAATTCTAAAAATCGTATTCATTAAATTACCTTCGAAACTTAAACTAATTTCGATCGAAACATCATTCCTCGACCCAAAGATCCGTACATAATCATTTGAAAATTCATCCTCAAATTCGCGTTAATCGAACCAAATGTTGATAAACTGTGTACCAATGTCCATTAAACATTTCCTCCACTTCATTATTTCCGCTTCCTGTATCCTTATTCAAAGAAACCAATCTCGACCTATTCAACCGCTTCACCAGTCCGTTATCAAACAAGAAATTAATCCATATGCGCGTCCATCGCGCAACATTCGATCCAAACAGGGGAACCAATATCACCCCCTTTTTACTCGGTGTAATCTGGCCCGAATCGCGGTGCACCTATGATCATCGGCGCTAAATTACGCCATGCCTGGTGTGCGTCCCTCTTTCATAGTCGGCTGATTGGGCGCCGCGTGTAAGTTGTTGCCGGCAGACAGCGCGCAAAATCGAAAGCGGCAGGTATATTGCGTTTCGTACACAGGTAACACACCGTGCACAGCTTCGATTCTTGCGTGACACGCGTGTGTTGTGGAACACACGGTATTGGAATATGTGGAGGATCGTATACCTCCCGATATTACTCCCCTCCACCACGGAAGACCGCAATGCATACTGAGCAGCCTTTTCTCTATTACACCTAACGTATATAGAATATCAGATTCGCGAGTAATAACGAATCTATCATCGGTTCCATCGGTAAAACGAGGCTGGTTGTTCGATGCCTGGTTGACACCAGGGGATCTGTCTGGGATGAGGAATCGTTGGAGGACGCTGGTTTCCATTTTGCGTGTCCCTTGTTTGGGGGCGGGGAGAGGGGCACATAGCCAGTGGTGGCGCCAGTGTCGCGCCTCCCTGGTACACTTTGAATGTTAATATCGAGATGCCGGTGGTTGGATGGCGTTTGCCCGCTCGTCGTTCCGGTTCCACGCGTTCCGGTGCTACGTGATTGCATCTGGCAACAGATGCTAGACGTAGCTCTCGCGTTTCCGTTCTTCTTTGGGTAATTTTCGAACCGTCCGTGGTGTGAGAGTTTCCCGTAATAGGAAGGAAATTCAATCAGTGGAGAGACTTGAGCGGTGTATTCGAGAGTTTGGCGGTTTCGGGAGAGGGCTGGTTTAGAATGTTTGCCTGCGTTTGAGGAGTATGCCTGCTCGCTTTTATGAGAATTACAACCGTGATCGAAATAGTTATCGCGGTTATTATATTTGTTCGTAAATTTGGCCTAAATTTGGGACGTTGAAATTCAGGATTTTTTTAACGTTCTTCGCTTTCTTTTTTTTTTTTTTCTTGTGCAATGGTAATTGTAATACATAAGATTTGTCACTCGTGATCGTATAATTCATACATTTTAACCGGCAAAGTATGAACTATGAAAAAAGTGATGTTGGAATGATTTGTTTGTCGATCGAAGAAAAATTCATTAAATAATTTTATGAAAAAATGTATCTATGAAAAGGTTTGCGAGTTTTTAAATCGACTAATCATTCGTTCGTGCATGAAATCTTTTAGGAAAGAAATCATTGAAGGTATGTTTTAATCGGAGGAGAAAAGTATCGCAAGGATGGGACAAATAAATGTTCAAATAGAAATTTCCATCAATACGATCTGTTTTTCCTTAAAAAAAAAAAAAAAAAAAAAAAAAGAAAACAACAAGATTTTCTGATCAATTTTGATCGAACATGCTAATTAATATAATTTTACGCTCGGAAAAATTCGTGCTCTTATTGTAATCATCATAATTCTGAGTCTTCTTTCGATTTCAATTCGATATTCGTTAATTTCTTCGCAACCACGCGATTCACGAGCGAAGAAAACTGTCTGTTTATTTCATCGAAACTGTAGAGGGACGCGCGCACACCTGTTGAGCGTCTGTTTACTCTGTAAAAAGGTATAATCTTTGTTCTGAATCACAGATGCGTCGTTTATCGTTCTGTTTCGACTCGCGTCAACAATCGAAAAAAATTGATCCTTCTTCTCAAATTTTCTTCTAATGTTCAAACATTTCGCAGATTCGAGAGAACATTTTAAAACATTTCTATGCAACAAGAAGAATTTGAAATACGAAATTTGAATCGTTGTTACGTAACTTGGAACGAATGAATCCAAATCGAAAAATGCTGGCTCCTCTTTTTTTTTTTCTTCTTCTTCTTCTATCAATACCAATGAAATTGGAAGTTGGAAGTTGGAAGCTCGAATTCCCATTAACATTTTTTGCCTGAACTTTGTTAGCATTGTTTGAACTTCGAACGAGATCAAATACTGTCCTGCATTAACGATGAATGTGAAAAATAACAGGGGATGATGTAGGAATTTTAAATTGGATCTTATGAAATCTACTACGAATATATTTCCGCGAATTTTTCTATGGACATGAATGGAATTGTAATTTTCATGTATCGAGTGGATGTGTTTAAAGATGTGTTGCAAAGTTATACTTTTCAACTTTAACGTCGAGTTTATAGTCGAATATTTTCTTTGGAAAATTATGAGGCAAAATAATAATAACAGCATACTTGAATAGTTGAATTTTTGTAATAATTGAATTTTAATTAATTAATATTTAAGTATTGTAATTTAATTTTGGAAAAAAGTAATTTTTTCACAAGTTTCGATACTACAACATATTCTTAAAATTCGTAATGTGTATGTTTGCAATTGAAACACAAGTAAATGAATACGCACGATTATAGTTACGCTACGATAGTTTTGAAAAACGAGGAGAAATTTCGAAATTTCGATATCGAGGTGACTCCGTGTCCGATCTTTGCAAAATCAATAAACCATCCAATCATAATCACGATTTAACGGTGGAACGCGTGAAAGCTGATTTGTGCATACTGTTTCATCGAGCCGTGGTGAAAAAGAGCCGGTGATACACCCCGGCTGACGTTCCGCTAGCATGTTGGGGAGGGGGGGCTCATAAAATGCAAATGTTGTTAGCATTCCCTTATATTCGCTTATACTTTGCAATCCTCGCGATATATGCACACCCTATATACGTACGTACGGCCGCGTTTGATATTCAAACGCCGAGATTTACGAGCGAATGAAAAATACATATAGCGTTATACATTGACGCCTCGTCCACGTTGGCCTCGATCCGCCATCTTTTCATACGAATAATTTCGAATTTGCAATTGCTATTCATCTGTCTCGGCTCAAACGTTCGCGAAATAGAATAATGTTGGTAGCACGGGGTGATAATAGTCTATTAAACGTTGATAAACGAGATAATTCTAGCAAACGTTTATCGCATTATATCCAATTCCACTGTCGTCGTTGATAAAATTGAATAATAACATCGATTTATTTGTCCTATCTCTCTCTCTCTCTCTTTCTCTCGTTTAATAATAAGATTGTTAAAATTTGCTCTCTTTTTTGACGACGCGTTAATACTTGTTGATTAAATTTTTTTTAATAGTACATTGTTTTAGTACAATACATTTACGTAATATGATAATAACAATTCGTCGAATCAATCTTTGAGACGCAGTGATTAGAACGGGAAATAGATTCAAGACTCTGTTTACCGCCTTTGAAACCGATTCAAGAGAAGAATTGTATTTTCGAGACTCTTTAACTGCATCTCTCACAACATCGAAAGCATTTTTTCCAACTTACTCGATCATCGAATCGATCACGTTTCCTTTCTCGTTCGAGCAATCGTTCAAAGTTTAATCCTTGAACGATTGGTGGGGGATGTCAGGGTTATCTCAGTGTCACGGATACATGAATATTCACGGTTAATTTGTAAGAAGCTCGGGGCAACGACGGTATCAAAGCGAGTCGTCGTCTCGTGACTAGGATTCACCTTTAATTAGTGTACAAACGAATAGACAACGCGTGGTGATCGTTGACACGGAATGGTTAACCACGATGGGCGCCACGGTGTTGCGGTGAATGTATAATTAGCAGCGCCGAGTGAACTGTCGGTGCGTCGCTTTGATCTCTGGGACGTAATGCATTTTTTCTTCTTCTCCTTTTTTTCTTTCTTTCTTTCTTTTTTTTTTTTTTCACCAGCCGACCTTTGACGCGATGACAAAACGGGCGGGATATCGCGGCAAATATCGAAAACTTGTCGAGGGTGCGGTCGTGATGGCCGGCGCAAATGATGTTTGATAGTTGGACTGGAATGAACTTGTGTACTAGAATGTAGCGATGTAGCTCGTTTTAATTAGTGCCCATTGGAGTGGTAGAATATTATGTGGTTAAATATTATTACTGCAAATACGGAATCGTTCGTTTCAATTAAATAACATAATTTTGCATGACTTTTTCGCGGAAAAGTTTTTCTCGTTTGCTTGTTAAATTAGCTTATTAATAATTGTTGTCTAATTTATAATGATGATAATTCTCATTGGCGTAATATTATTATATATTTTGATTGAAATGTTATTATTTTCTTGTATATGATATATACTTTAAATATACATGATTCGAAGTTCTTAGAAGTTACGTAAAATACTAATGAAATTTATTTTCGTTGAAAAGAAACATAAAATTTCTCGGATCATTCATCGATTATAAATCGTTTGGTAAAAGAAAACCAAACAAGAAAGTGTAATTCTTTATTTATACGGAGAAGAAGAAATCATTTCATTCGACTCGATAATGCACAAAGATGAACTCTTAACCTTCGACGGGAGATTTTATACAATAATTTCAAGAGTCGATAAAATCAGCAACAGTCGACAAGCGAATAATGATCAGAAGGCGTGCATAAGTCCGCCTTTAACGTCTTGAACGAATAACATCGCTTTACGATTCGTGAAACAACCTCGTTATTATATTGGCGTGAAAGTGTGCCAGTGACTTTTATGAATAGCTTTGTGCAGGCGAAAGAAACAGTTGTTAAGACGACGATGGATTCTCCGGGGTTAAAGCGTAATGTAACATTGCCCGAGAAGAAAGAAGCTGGTTTCACGCACGTGTGTCGTAAAGAAAATGGAGGGGAATTTACGTCAATTTGTAAAAAAAATCTGTCGCTACAAGGAGGTATTAGCCGACAATTTTCGTAAAATTTTCTTAGTATTCCGTTGGATTTTGAAGATTTATTCAGTGTCTTTCCTTTCGTACGAAAGAGGATTCGAGTTTTAAATCTCGTTATTCGGATTGGGACAGCTATAGATTTACGCGATAACATTCGCATCGTGCGAGGTGAGATTTTGTACGAAACAGCGAATCCGATATTAACTGAAATTTCGTGTTTAATAGATCGCGATGAATTTTTTAATTTAGAATAGAGCTTTGTTCATTCGAACTCGTGGAGAAATGAAAATTTTGTGCAATCAAAGTTGCGCATATTATCTATAATTTCTCGTTTAAATAAGTGAAGTTCATTTCATTCAGGGGAATTCATTTTAAATTTCGTATTAATAAATAGACTTTGGATAAATAGAGTTCTACTCTGCAATTATAAGTTATGTACAGACGGTGGTATGTTTATACATTTATGCGAAATTTAAAGGTAAATTATTCACGACAATATTTACATGGAATTTATTTAAATTCCATTCCTTCGATTATATTCGCGAAAATATAAATTCATGTAAAACTTATTTCATTTATTATTATTATTTTTTTTTTTATATAAAATTTATTTCACGTCGAATTTAAAGAATCAATTCTATTCAAGATTCTTCGAAAATATTTTCGAGTTTGCTGTTACTTGGCTACTGTAGCTTTAACATTTCCATTGCAGAAACGTACGTGAATATCGATGATACGTTATGCATATGAAAAAGTTTTAACCCAAGTTTAAAAGACTAAATCGTTGCGTGCCATTAGATCATTGTAAGCAGTATTTTCTAAAAATAAACATCATTCGCATAATTTACCTTTAAATTCGATTAAAAATGATTAAAACTAGAAAAATAGAAAACTATAAGGAATCGTTGAAAGCACAATTTATTAATTACTTTTCTAAATTTACAATTTTCACCTTACTTTGACAATCGCTTAATCGAACAAAGATAAAAGAGATCGAAATGGAAGATTCTATAAATCTTAAATAATCTCGATTCGCAAATACGTTTCTTCTTCTTCTTCTTCTTCTTCTTCTTTCTTTCTTTGTTCGAAGTTGCGCATACGCGTGTAATACACGATCCGCGGGATGTTTTCATTATACGGGATAGGCTCATTTGCTCGAGTGGCAGGGCTGTTTCGAAAGCAAACGCACAGCGGAGAAAGTTTGATGGTTAATTGCACGGAGCGCGCGAAATGACAGGACGTTCGGTGGAAGCGCGGAAACGGGCTCTCGCCGATTGTTGTTGGCTCGTTGCAATTATTGACGATGATGGAACATGTTGATGTCCATTATCGAGGGTTCGTTTCGAACGAATCCGAAGGGAGTGTAATTTGATTTGGTGTGTTACGAGCGTTTTACAAACTCTGTCATTTATATCATCTCTTCGATTATCACATCTTGCAAATATCAATTTTTACACAATTATATGATATTTCTTCTGAAAACGAACTTTCAAACATTCGAATGAGAAAGAGAAGAAATAGCCATTCCAAAATTCTCCAAATTACTTAATCCCGATCAAATCTCCAAAATCAAAGGAAAAGAAGAAGAAAAGAAAGATCGTGAAAATCCAGTAGGAACAAAATCGTGTAGAACGATGTGCAAGTAGTGGAGATTCGAAGGAAAGGGGTGAGGGAAGGAGGAGGGGGATGAAGCGGCGTTTTTCATTTCGTCCATTGTCAGGGTACACAATTCAGGAGCCTATTATGGCTGTTATTCTTTCGGTGGCCGACAGCTTCGCCCGCGGTGTATACGCGACAGACAGTCGCAGCAGTGACGCCCGTGCACCGATACGTTATTGCGTTCCGTAGCGATGCAACAAGCGGCGCAATATACTGCTTGACAGCGCCGTTCCTCCCCCAACATCCACCACCGGTGTTTATTTACTGCCGTGGAACGATCGACGGATCCCTTTTTCTCCACCGAGACAGTGTTGCGTGGACAATCACGATCGCGAGCGATAACGAGCGAAACGGGCCGGTCGTATTCGCCCCCCTTTCACTCCACTCCTTCCTCCCCCTTTTTGCGGCCGATCGTATAAATCATAGGCGCGGCGAGATCGGTTTCGATCGAGGCGCTCTCGAGGTTTTCGGGCCGATTTTTGAGGATGATTTGTCGCCGAGGATAGGGACGACGCGCGCATAGAGTTGGCCGCAAGCTGGTGGAGCACGGTTTACGATCCGATTGTAACTCGCCCCGTTCCTTTGTCAGGGATTGTGTAATCGTTGTTTCGTTTCGGGTGACGAGATTTTCGACGAGGTTTCTGAAGGGTTTCAAACTTTTCTGCGGATTGTTTTTTTTTTTTTTTTAGGCTGGTTTTGATATTTCGATTTATTTATTTAACGTAGTTTTTGTAACACGAGAATCAGTGAATTTTATCCAACACTGGTCACCTAATCGCTAGCTGATTTTTAATAATACGTCAATCGTGTGTAAGCTATATTTTTGGGATAAACACGAAGCTGCTTTAATTGGACCGCGAGACTTAGGACAGAATCGCGAGCATCTCAAGGCCGGATTTTGCCTTTTAGCGAAGGCGTCGTACAAAAGCGATTATCGGGCGACATGTCGGCTCGATAATTGGCCCGAGAGGGGTAAGAATCGATGTCACCGGCGTGGACAATCGTCATGGAACAGGCTTTTAACGTGGCGAACGATCGTCATTGTTGTCGTTCGCCGCGTTTCACCCACGGCTGCCTTCCACTGCCCTACCAATTCTATGGAGTGTCGCCGTCCTTCTCTCCCCTCTCTCTCCAACACGCGCAACCCCTTCGAACCATCACCGATTCCATCTCTTTCTCCGCCACCAACCCTCGATTCAAGTTCCATCCCCCTTCCTCTTCCTTCGCACTCGCGGCTCTCTCGTTTCAACGCGATCTCTCTATGGTTGCATCGGCCACAACGAGCCCGTTGTATCGGCGTACAAGCGTCGTACGAGGGGTGTGGGTAGAGATTTACGAGCTATGCGCGCACGGACAGAGAGGGGAGGTATAGTAGGTAGCCGGTTGTGCTTTTTCTATAGTTGGGTGATTAAACAGTTTAATATCACAAATACCGGGCCGGACAATACGTCGGCCTCTCGATGGTGTGGGTGGGTGCCGCAACCACCCACGACACCCTTTGTTACGCCTGCTCCATCACCCCTTTCTCCTTCTTCCTGTCTCTTGGAACGCGGAAGAATGTTTCGTTTTATTTTGCTCTTCTCTCTTTTAATTGATCACATTTACGATACGTTCGAGAGTACAAACACATTTGGCATTGAAACCGTGATTTTGCGAAATTCGTTGTTGCGACAAATCGTGGTAGTAAATAATTTTTATTCGTGGAGAAATCATCGCGTACTTGAAAATTTGGCAAAAGAGAAAAATTTATTATTCATTTGCGGAAAGCATCATCATCTATTTTAATATCGAAACATTCGACACTTCTTTTCGACGATGAATGGATACGTAATATAAAATACGTGGCTTCTTCGAAGTCGTAAAAAGACTCTGTCGTCGTAAAAAAAGAAAAAAAAAGAAAAAAAAAAAATATCGAAATCGGTGAATGCGGAAATGAAGCGTAGAAATCTCTTGTTTCGTCCGAGATTAAGAAGATGCAGCGGCGAATGTAAAGTTATGTCGAGTTTCTTAAACTTTATCGTCGTCGATGTCGTAACCTTGGCGAAGCAAAAAGTTTCAAACCCTTCGTTTATGCTATAAACGATGATGAAATTATTCTTCCCTTTCTTTCAATTCATTTTATTCTCACTTGGAATTGTCGTATTAATCTCGAAAGTAGAAAGTAAATTTATTCGAAACAAATATAGTTTCGAATAATTTGATTATTTCGAGCAATGATAGGAAACAAAATATAAAACAAATTAGTAAAGTTCTTCGTACATTTCCTTTCGGATTAAGAAATATTAGAATTAATACGTTAGACAAAATATATAAAACAATTTATCTCTCGAGCTCATTATTTTTCGAACAATATCAATTAAGATAATGTAAAAAATATGATAGAAATTTTATTCAAACCGTTATTCGAATAAATTTATCTCGGTGACGTGTAAATCGGATCGAAAATGGTCGAATTTATTTTCAAATTCGAAACCATCGTTTCGAAACCAACCCCTGTATACATAATATAATACTTTAATCAAGAACGAGAAACGACACTGAATTTCAAGCACTCCAAGCATTCTTGGAGAAACACAGGAGGGCGGGGGCGTGGGAGGGGGAGGTCACGTGGGCGAGAGAGTATTGGAGCTTTAATCGAGAACTAGGAACGATCGTGTTTTAGGTCGACTCGAAGGACGGAAAGAACTTGTAACCCTGAAGAAGCAATATTGGTTCGGCAGTAGGAGTTACCAAGCCACAATTCATTACGAAAATCGATTCGACCGCAGTATCGGTTGATTGGAGATGGTCACCGTCTCCCTCCTCGCTTTCCTTACCAATTGCCCGCGAATTTTCTATTATTCTCTTTCGATCGATTATTGTCTTTTCATCGTTGGCCGGCATAAGTTTTTTGCGAAATCACAGATGCGATATTATTTGCCGGAATAAATCCATAGATATCGAATAATTATTTATTTTTCGAGGCGAATGTTTATCGTTTTCATTATCGAATTAAATCGTAAAACGTGATATTATAAATAATAGAAATAAACTTGCAATTGTTTGTTAGAGATACGGAAAATTTTTGTGTTTTGTGAAAAGTTTGTTTTTTTTTTTTTTTTTTCGTTGAAATTTTACGATCCAAGGAAGATTGAAATTGTATATGTGCTAATATTTATATGGAATATTTCAGATGATATTAATCAACATTCAGATAGGGAATTGAAGTGAAAAATAAATGTTTCCACATAATTCTTTAGTAAATATGCCGTTAAAATATAAATTATATTATCAGAGATGTATAAATGTTTTTTCTCGGATGTATCGTTGAATTGTTAAAGTATGTATTTTAATCAAATTTTTCTTAAAGTTTTAATTGCATTCTTGCATAAATTCGTATTAATATTATTCATTGATATATCCACGAAGAAAATAGTAATTAATGAAAAGGAATGGAAAAAATTAACTTGGAAATTTCTTGTTTCTTATTCAGAAATTTTTAACGACAATGTGTTAAAAAATTATCATTTGTATCATTTGTATTCACTAAATGGAAAAGAATGTAGTTATGATATTACTTATAGAAGCAAGCCACTCGAACAAACCCTCCATCCTTCAGAATGGTATTTCTGAAATATGTGAAATATTTGAGGAACGTTTATAATGTGTTCCTCCAAGCACGACGAGACGAGGTTCCGCATCTTGATTTAAGTAGGTTGCCGTCGTAGAGAATTTCGTTGATAAACTTTGATTTGAACAGTTCAGTCAGGTCAATTACGATCCTTTGAATGATTATTCTCGTTTCTTTTTACATTTTTCACGTTGTATTTTTTTTTCTCTTTCTCTTTTTTTTTTTTTTTTTGAAAAACACGAAACGCGAAGGATTCTTAAAAAATAAGGGTGCTATTAAGATAGATTGATAGATATTGATCAGGCATTAAAAAGATAAATTAAATTATACTTTTATTCCGCCGCGAAATTTCAAAATTAACATCGATTTGAACAATATGTCATCAAACACTCGAAACTTGCGCCACAATTTCCATCCCTCTCACGTCTCCATTGCATAAAGGTTCTGTTTGCTCGTCGGCCAATCGACTCATAATTTCAACAAACCGCAACCCGATACACGGAACGATGAAACGCTCGTCCTGTCTAAATAGGCAACTAGAATCTGGGAACATCGTGCGGTAAATAATCGATGTTTACCACCGAAATTGCCGTGTAGACGATGCATTTGATGCATCCTCATTCTTCGTCATTTTAGAGATCCAGTTTTCCAGTAATTTTCAGTATCGTTTCTCTTCAAGAATTCGAACGATTATAATAAAACTTTTCTTTCGAACAACAACCATTCATTAATCGTTTTCATTAATTTATTCTTACTGCTATCCACCCAAACGAACTAGCACCGATAAAGATTATCGAAACATTTATTCCAACATCTATAAAATTCCGATAAAATTCGATATATCTGGAAATTTCTATCGAAATCGAGAAAAATCGTTCTCGCCATCATTTCCATCCTCCGATCGTCCCAGCCACGTCACAAATCACACGATTCAAACTCCTCGAACGCAGTCGTGCATTCGCGTTTCAATGTTTCATCGCGAAATGCTATACGCGGCTTATTCCGCTCATGTAAATCCCTTTGAATCGGCCATCGCCGCGGAATTTGGTTTCAAAAACCTTGCAAATTCGTCCCTCCAATTGCAATTTCATCGCGACCACCGTTCCGGCAGGTGGGAATTCGAGGGATGGATCCGTGAAAAAAAAAAAAAGAAGGGGAGGGGAAGTATCGCGGCGAGGGAAAAAAAAAAAAAAAAGGAAAAAATTCGCCAGCCGACGAAATACGCGTATAAACGAATGTGCGGAGGCACGAAGGTTGCGGAGGCAGATTGTTAGCCGGGCTCAATCAACGTATGGGCGTGACGCGGCCGATGGAACGAGAGACGCGAGGGTGAAAAGCAGGAGAGGAAGTGGAGACCGGCCGGAGGAGGGTTGGTGTCGCGCGCGCCACCGGAACACAGAGGAAAAGGGGGCGTTCCGTGTGACCACTAGATTAGTTTTGTTCGAGGCAATTTGAATTTAGATTAGTTGTCGCAAATTGCCGCGGCCGATCACCGCGCTTCATCCTACGTGCCACCCTTCCTCGTGTCCAACTTATTTCTGTGTGTGCTGCCCACTTTTGCCAGTGGTGTTGGTGCGCCTGTTACTGTTGCGCCGACGATGAACCGATTAGTGACCGGTAACTGGACGATGATTCGATTTTCTTCCATGATTTTTACTGGCCCCTCGACGTGTGGCTTATGAGGATGGTGGTAATAAATGGACCGTCGGTTGGGCAAGGTTTTGGGGATGGGATGGAGAATTTTTGAGGGTTTTTTTTTATCGTTTTGCTTTGGTATTTTATATCGTGTAATGTCATAAGTATCGCAGATTTGATGTAAGTTAATTGGAAATTATTTAAGATTTGGCAGATTTTTCTTGGTAACGATTAATATACGCGCAATTTGGTATTTCTCCGGAAATGATTTCGAAGATCTTTGTGCAAGATATTTCATAAGTTTTTGAGTTGATTAAAGTTGAGTCGAATTAGAGAATGGTTGTGAAGAAATGTTGGTACGTTGTGCTGGATTCGATAAATATTTTATATTTTTTCGTGTCTCGTTTCGTACGATTTCTCGATTACAACAAGTCGATAACGATGTACACGTTAACGCGTACGTTGTTGGAACAATGATGATCCCCCCGGTATGCTTACCTTCTGTAACAGATAACGTTTTCTCCACGCCCGAAACGTCAATAACAAACTGACCAATCAACCGTGTTTCAATTACGCAATGATTGTGTCGGCTCTGCTTTTCCACGTGTATCTTCCATTTCGGTCACTTGTAGTCTAATTTTCTGTGTGAATGCCGCGCAAGGTAGCCGCGTGTATCGAGGTATTCGAACAATTATTAATCGGTGCAAATATCGATACCGCGGAACGTACGACACGTAAAGGGATACGTTTGATCGGTTGTCGAGCCAATGTTGCATCTTGTTTAATTTGTGCCTGGTTATAATTTTGTAAGATTGAAATATTTTTTTTTTTTATACTTAAGAAATTGTATTAATATTTGAATGTTCGATTTTTTAAAATTATAACCGCGTTTAATTGTATAATTTTGATATTTTAATTGGTTGAGGAATTTGTAATAATTGGTAATATTTAAATTTATTAATCGCGATTATTACGGTTTCGATAAAAATTACAGACAGCTTGTATTTTAAAGCAAAATATGTATAAAATTGGATAAAAGTGGAGGAATTAACATTCGCCGATCATATTAGTCATATTACATTTAAAGGATACTCGTTACGAAACTCTGCAATGAAGAATCAAATTTTTATATTAAAACGTGATATTAAAACGAACGATATTGAATTTCATTGTTTCTAAAATAATTTCTCTGTCGATTGACATATAACAAAACGTTTAAATGTTAAAATTAAAATTATCATAAATAATTTTTCACGTATCTTTTCTTCTATATAAATAATTATATAACCTGTTGTATAATTTATACTTGGCTCTTTCAAGATACGACAATCGATCGGTGAATCAATCGATGATTAAATTTTACCCTCAAATTAGAAGAAACAGTATTCCATACAAATATTTACTCAAACGATCCAGTCAGGCGGACATCGAGACGAGCCGTAATTAATGCGTGGCATATCGTTGGACGAAATAATTACGCGTATCAGTATCAAGTGTCGAATCGATCCTCGAATTTTCACAATTGGATCGGTGACGTCAACACGTTTGCATCGGCGACATCGCGTGCGGTTATCCGTGCTTGACATTTTCCGCAATTGCGTGATATTGGATGGATAGGCGGGAATATTGCTGAGGTCGCGGAAAAATAAATTAAAAAAAAAAAAAAAAGAGAGAGAGAGGCAGATGCAAAGTAACGCGAGACGAAAAATTGTGGAACGTATATATATATGCACTTGGACGATTGGCAATAATTCTGAGAGGGAATATTCAATCGAGATGGATGCAATTTTGATAATCGGTGGAAATGTCATGATGTATTAACGATAATCGAGCATTATTTTCATCGTTCCACTCTTACTCGTAATTGCTTCAAGTCCAATAATCCTTTAGTGTATTTCTGGCGATTACTTCGATTCTTTTAGATGCAAGAATTATTTTATAAATTGAACTATTTCTCTATTAAAAAAAGGAGAGAAAGCAGAATCCAAGAACAGGATTGATGTACTACATAAAAGTACGGTAAAGGACATCTTTAAGAGATAACAGCTCTCTTACCATCCACACTGGTAAAGACATTGAATTCGCAAAGGAAGCACGTGGTTTCGCGTCTCCACCCCTGCCTCTCTAATACTTTTCCGGCCAGCGTGGACGTTAAAGTAGTTTTCACGAAGGTGTCACCGGTACGTGAAACGAGGCGAAACGCGTGCTGTCACACACACACACACACATACGAACATTCTGAGATGGCATGGTATGCTCGTAGATTCACTCCTGTGACGAGGCTTCAAAGCGTCAGGATGTCCGCGGAAATTAAATTTCTACGGTCAAAGTAATTCCTCACACGTATCCGCACTCTGGATAACTGTTGTCCCGCGGAAGGGGTGAAAACGTCGGTCGTAGCATTCGAGAGAGGCTCGCGTCCGTTTCTCCGCTTACCGAAGACGCTCGAGGAAAAATTCTTCCTCGACCGAGTGCCTTTTGAGGTTTCTCCTCCTCCTCCTCCTCCTCCTCTTTCGCTCTCCACGTTCGATGTCACGCGCGGTTCTTCGCTCTTTGATGCCCGCGATCGCTACCGAGATATGTAAATGAGATCTCGATCTTTTTTCTCTTGCGGATTTTGTTTATTTTGATGGGAATTTTTTTACGGAATTGCCGATGGATATCTTCAGCATGTCGAAGCTCGAGAGTATTTTGAAGGGTTCGAGAGAGAGAGAGTAGATTAATTATTTTCTATAATTAATGTTGAGTTTATTTTAACGGTGTATATATCGGGAATGTAATTATCTTTATATCGTTGATGCTTGTTTTTTCAAAGAAATATATAAAGAGCAAGGATTCGAGAGCGCAGCGAAAACGTCAAGTATTAAATAAAGTGAATTGTTAATGTTTTTTTTTAGGTATGAGTTTCGTATGACGGGAAAGTATTAGGAAAAATTTTAAATTAATAATGCGATGGTATAAACGTAATAAATTATAAATAGTACGCGAAGTTACAGGATTAAATGCGAATAAAAATTTCACTAGATATTTCTGTTACCTTGTTAAATCTTCAAGATTAGAAATTTCGAACGTGGATTAGAATCCATCACGACGTATATTAAAAAAAAAAAAAAATATTAACGAATCACGTGTTATATTGTTTCCGATCATTCTTTTCAATAATGACAATGATCTTAATGAAAATACTATAGCACGTCCACGTAATTATGAAAGGATTGAAAAGTTATACTTGACAATCGCTCTCTTTTAATCCAAAACGTGGAAAGGAATCTCACGCAGGAAGCTCGTAAATACTCACGCGACATCGGTATCGTATTTAAGCGAGAATATTCTTTTCATCCGGTGAAAAGGAGTGCTCGAGGCTAACGGTTGAAGAAGCGTCCACTCCCTCGAGAGTATCTCTTAAAACCGATTCACTTCACTCGGTCCAAATCGTTTCCCTCCTCTTCCTTTTTTTTTTATTTCTTTTATCCTCTCTTCTTTAAACGTGTCCCCTCCGCGCTTCAGACGTCGCGGCAGAATCCTTGCGGATGCACGCGTGCTGCTAAATTTTTTTTTCATATGCTGCGTGGCCAGAATTTATGCGGCCGAGATCCCAGGGCAATAGGGGAGCATCCGGTTGGCGGACAGAAATGAATAGAGCGGCTGGCTCCCGGGTACTTTACAAATATGTGACCAGAAAACACACCCAGGACGTGCATCCCTTCTCCCTCTCGCCCCTTCCACCCTCCATCTCTGCCTCTTTTTCTCGTTAGATTCGATACCAACCTTCGAAGTGCCTCTTGTTCCCTTCGCTTCCTCGAATTTTGTCGTTGAGTCTTGATCTCTGTTGAACAGTTAATCAATTGTTTATGTCACGCTTTGAAGAACAAAAAATTTTTCGTATTTTCTTGTAAAATCGAATAAAACAGATTGCACGATTTTTGAAACACGATATGGAATGATTGAAGATTGATGTCAGATAGTGTACAACAGGTATCGTAGGTATTATACATTTTTTAAAATCTTTTCGAATTTTTCCACCTTCGCTTTTCATTCAATTTTGCGAACAATGTTTATCTCTCTTGTGATTCTTTTGAAAGAGATCAACGTTTACCAATTTTACGCTCATTCAGTACAGAGAATATTTCATCATTATTTCATTTCATTGTGTAAAGAATATTTTTTACACAATTTTGCAATTAAATTTTGAAATGAAAAATTCTTTTTCTATTAATTGATATAAGACACGTTTTGATATATACTTTTTGTTTTCTAAAAAAAAAAAAAAAAAATTCTAATTTTTATACATGTAGTCTTTCCAATACTTATTGTTAATCTCTCGTTAAAGTTCGTGAACCATGGTTTCTCTCTTTTTCTCTCTGTGTACACGACAATTTTTCTGCTTGCTTTTTAAGTGCTCTTCCCCGCCTGTTCGACAACCTTTGTGTTTGTTTCGAAAAGGCCGCCTCGAATGTAGCGTTTGACAACTTTCACGCTCTCTTTTGCCTCGTTTCCTCTCTCTGTTGCGGACTTTCCTTCCCTGCGTTTCCAGTTGTACCTTTTCTCCTCGTGTGAATATTTTCAGCTGGTTTTACGACGGAGTTTAATCATCTTTGTGCGCGGTTTTTTTCACAGGATCGTGCGGATAATATTCCAACATTTTTCGTACGAGTTTGAACTTGTTGGTAAGAGTGGTTTCTCTAATCATTTTTGTCCATTAAATATCTCTCTTATCTATTTGAATAGGAAATATCGAATATTGCGATAGGTTTTCTTTGAGAAGTATTAAGAATTATTCCAATTATCAAATAATTAATTCATTTATTCGTTAATCTTTTTATTAACGCTCAATACTCGTGCAATAAATGTTGTATGAAATATTCATAAGTATTGACGAGTTTGCGTGACTCTGTTAAATAACTAGTTTTAATAGCTCATGATATTGTTTCTTTATTATACTTTTATCATCCCATTTCGATCAATGTCACTTTTAATTCCGACTCCAATACATAACCAGACCCAGATACCATAAAGTATAAAGTATATACTTAATAAAATAAAAATGTTTAAAAAATAATATTGAAACCAACATTCTTGCATCCAAGAATTAGAAGAAAAAGATAAGAGATAAAAATATATTTCCAACCATATTTCTTCGTGTCCTCAATTTTCCATTGCAAATCAAAAATCCTAATCCCATGACCAGAGGACCTGTATTTGCGTAACGCGTTCCAAATCGCTTTACTCCCCCATTCTTCTCCCTCTTCCTCTCTCTCTTCTCCATCCATCGGTCGCCTCCTTTCGCAATATCGCGTTTGCGTTTATAAACTTTCCGGTCCCCGGATCCACATAAATCACGGTTGTTGGCCGTGCGCGTTTCACGATGCTCCTCACGCGTGTATTCATCCTTCTTCATTTCTCTTCATTCGACCTTTCTCCCTCCTCCGGTTTCGCCAATTTCTTCCTCTCCTCTCCCCCCGTTTTTCCACCGCCCCGATCCGAAAGGAAAAGGGAAAGTCTCTGCTCTAACGAATTCCCCTGGAATCAAATATATCCCCGTTGTTCAGCGACCGAATTCACGTAGCAGCAGCAGCAGTAGTAGTAGTAGTCTTCCTCCTCCAGCTCTGCCAGCTCGATGAGTTATGATCTTCGTGGACCCAGTTATTTCTCCGCGATACCTCCCTCCTTGTATCGCCTTATTTCGTATCACCCTCTTGCTACTTTTTATCCTTCGTGTCCTTAGCTCTGCTGGGATTGAAACGCCTGTAAGTGGACGCACGATATATGTATGTATATTGTATTCAGTAGTTAATTCTTGAACTAGAGTTGCATTTTTCTTTATTGCGTTTTCTTTTACGTGAACAAATCTGTTATTTGTTGTGAATTTTTTCTCCGCTATTGATTTTTCCCTCCCCTTTGACAAGGGAATGCGTACAAACAAGTTTTCTATTTCGTAGAATAGAATAATAAGTTGGTCACAATGATTTATTTATGTAAATAGCGGTAGAGGTTTATTGCGATTACAAATACGTGTATATCATATATCGTGTATATCGTGTACAATGGTCGAGGAATATTGGGCAACAAGAAAGAGAAATAAACAGAGGGGATATATTTCTTGTTTACCGAAAATACGCTGAACTGTGAAAGCAATTGAGATCGATAATTAGGTTCTGAGTGATTTATAGATACGTATTCTGGAAAAAAATATTGAACATCCCCATCAGCCTTAATAATTGATATTTAATATTTCGTTAATTAATCTCATTATTAAATTTTTATTTTCGAAAATATTACGAGAGGAAAAGAAGACTGTGACGGTTTATTTAATCATCGAATTAAACGTGTTGAAAAAAAAATCATCGGGATATATAAATCGAATTGCGTCTTCGAATTGATAACTGATGTTATTTATCGATTCAATATTTGAGTTTAGCCCGTGAGAATGGAGCATGGAAACAACGAGGATGGATATCGGGGAAGGAAGGAAGGAAGGAAGGAAGGAAAGGAGCCCTGTTTTAATACCGGCGTTTCGACGGAACGAAAGCACTTCACGGTCCGAATGATACGAAACTTATTGGAACGGTGATTGAAATTACCGGTTCAGCACGTAATTAAAGCAAAGCTTATTCAATATCCTATAAATCCGGAATTTACTTTTAAACGGGGGGAGGATCCCGTTATTTCCCAATTAAAAGTGTGATTGCATTAGGTTCAAAATTTCGCGGCGATCCTCGTATTGGTTTACACGATGGAGCAAAAGTGTGATCGCACTTTGGGGGAGGATCATTTTGATTTTCGGTGAAATTGGTAATTTTCGAGGTAATTGGGGATCGATTCTTTGACGATTTTTGACAGTGACAGTGGGCAGGTGGTACATATCAGATTGGTGTATGAAAGAAAAGTTTGGTATGGATATAGTGAAAAATATCCTTTGAATTTTGTATCCTTTATGAAATATAAATATTCTTTATTATTTATGAGAATGAATTAATTACATATACATATAAATTTCATCCTATGAATATGTATTAATCCTTTAATCATATTACATATTTTATTATAATACATGGAAATTTTGTTTCTTATAGAAAATAAGTAGCTTATATGTTTACTCAAATTGTTTCTTCTAATATCGTGGGTTAGTTATTAATTATTTTAGAATAATTTTCTGATATTCAAATGATTCGACTCTCTTCTCAATACGACGACTTCTTAGAAAAAGATTTAATAAATTAGCACATTAATTTTCGAATGATTAGTGATATTGTTTTAGCATCAGCAAAAGATTCACACTGACATCTCGCTGAAGGATATAACACTTTAGAATAACACTATGAATCAACTGTTATTTTAGGAAAGTTGTTAGACCTTCCTCTTTGATATGGCAAACATTCGAAATATTTATTCTTTCCTTAATATCATGAGAAATAAATATAAGAAATTAGTAAGTAGATTCGAAAATTCGAATTACTTGCAATGAAGGACTGTAAAGCGATTCATTAAAATTTGATCTTTTGCTTTGAGATGCTCTTTCGTTGACTCGTGAAGAAGGGTGAAAACGTGATAACACGGATGTGAATTTTTTCGTCGGTTTCTTGAATTTTACATAAGCTCTGCATAAAACTCTCGCTACGCGAGACATGCGAGTGTGTTCTAACGCGGCAGATCTTCGACTTGAAAAAACCCACTTGCAATCCCGTAGTCTCCGTTTGAAAATCGATGTTAATCGTATATTTACAATGCATTTGTTAGTGAAAAAAATCTCTCTTTAATTTAAACGCGATTCGAACATCTTTGATGGAAAACAATTTTCACGTTCTCAAATCAAGAAAATTGATAAAATCCTGAAATAACAGTTCTGTTCGTAGTTTATAACTTGATAATAATATTTTCCAAAAATCCAATCTTGAGGAGAATAATGATTCCGTGATTAATAATTATCAAGCCTTATAATTACATCAGTTTCGATTATTTCTTTTAACTAAATTATTCACAATTATAATCACAGTAATGATTAAGCACTTAGTTTCACATCAATCACAAACTTTTTTGATTAAATTACATTTATAACTTGGTGCATAAATTCAAAATTAATAATATCTTCACAAACGAATATTAATTATTTTCCAATGAAAGGAATAATATTTGCACACCGATAAATTAATCCTCCAACGATATAAATAAATAATAAGTCGGTTACTCGTTCTCTCTGTGTCTTTCAACCGTTGTCCAACGATCCAGTGTATTTTCAGCTCCTTTATCTCGGTTCGAAGCATGAAAGAACGAATTGTTACAGGAAATTGTTCGACTGTGAGCAACGACCGTCTTGTTCTCCGTACGTCACGCTAAACGCATTAACAGCTGCTCATTCACAGGAACGCTCGAATGCCTTTTTAAACGAGGCACGTGCCCCTTGATTAAAAAATTGCGTCACACTTGGACGCCTGTCGAGATATCCAATAAACGACACGATGAATGCGAATCTAAATATCGGCATTTGTTGCACCGTTCCGAATCGACCTTATTTCCAGCTCAATAAGAGAAATCGATGTCAGCTAGCTTCTTCGATTTCCCCTGTTCTTCTCTATTCTTGTTTCTTCGCTTCCGATACACAATACTTCTCCATTAAGATCCCCCTTTCTCTTTCTTTTATTTATATTGTTCAAGGAAGAATACCGTTGATGAAGCAGTGTTTCCTACTTTCTATCTCGTTTAAACAACGCTTGGTTTTGATTTTTTTCTCTTCGCGTTTACGAAGTGTATTTTTTGGTAAGAAATTAACGAAATAAGGAAATAGAAATTGTGTCGTGTTTCATTGCGTTCAAGAATTGGGGGAGAAGCTCCTTTCGTACGATCAATCGTCGTAACGCACAAAATAGAAACTTATGTCGCTCGTATGAATTACTCCAATTCTCGATATTAATCATCGATATTAATATTATTCTTCAATTTTAATTCGATTCAATTTTCAAACGAACTAACGGAACACACCGGGCTTAATAACACGTTCCAATATTATTATATCCGAATCAGTGAATATCAACCTGGTCGCGCGATATTCGTTGAAAACGCACCGTTCCAAAATTCTCGGCCCCGGGTTTTAATCCCCGTTTTAATCATCGCGCGCCATAATTGTCCCACGAGTCGCCGTTACGAATTCCATTCTCCCGCGTTTTTCGATCGGGGCCGAGTTTATTCGACGGCGGATCGATTTGATAATTGAAAATGATCGCGCGTATTATCCAACTTCGACTATTTGCATTTCAATTTTCTACGATCGTATTATTCGTATTACGTGCTGCCTAGAGTGGCAAGGAGAGCGTGAATTTAAAGCGTACAGGAAATCGAATTCGTCGGGGTATTAAACTGCGAATAGTCGACATATTGTGCGCGCCGTGCGATAACCGTAGCCGTGAATCACGGTACTGTCTAATTCAGAAATATCGATCGTGTTTAGATTCGTGTTTCGTGTGACGTGTGCCAACACAGATTTCGTTGCTTTTTTTTGGAGGGCGGCTTTGTTGTTTCCTTTCTCGTTTTATTGGCGTGCGTGGAAAGGGGGATTCGGGGGATATGGAAAGGAATAAATTTAAGGGAGATTGAACGTTTTTTGACGTTGGTGTTTTTTTTTTTTTTTTGTAGAAAAGAGGATATTGGAACATCGATGTAAAATTATTCAGGGATTTATAATTTTAGCAAACGAATATTTTTATTTAATAATTTTTCATTCTGAGTAGTGATGCTATAAGTAGTACAGGTAGATGAATCCTCGGCCTAAGTGGAAGAAACAAATTGGCGAATATTTTATAAAGTTTCGATTCAATTTAACTTCTACCAAGATAAAAAAGAAAGAAAGAAAGGAAAGAGACTCGTTCGAAACATCTTAGAAATCAAACGCATTAAAAAATATCCACTTGGTACGAAACTGGGAAAGCATTAAGGGATCTTCACGTTTAATTCAATCCATTGGAAAAGAAGAAATGATCAAAAAACGCGATAAAATCGTAGGAACGAAATTAAAATTCGTTTTATACCGATATATTCCGCCAACACCCCGACTTCAAAACTTACAGAACAGAGAGAGAGAGAGAGAGAGAGAAGAAAGGGGGAAAAGGTAAAAAACTTCGACAAACATTTTACGAGTCGAGCCGTAATCCAAGTCGAAATATTAAAAAGTACTCCACGAAGCTACGAAGAAGAAGAGCGGGAAAAGGAAGAAAAAAAATAAAAAAAGAAGAAGAAGAAGAAGAAGGAAAGAAAAAATCGAGGGGCAAAAATTAAAAATCGTCGAGCTCTCGAGACGAGAATAAGGGAATAATGTCTGCCACAAGTCAGCCGCCGAGAGCCGAGGCGGGTTGCGGAAATCGCATTTTAAAGCGACGACGAAAAGAAACACCGTCTGCAGCGTAAACAGGGCGAGGGAGGGAAACACGGGGACGGAACAAGAAGGGGCAAAAGGCAAGCGGGGTGGTACGTAAATCCGATATACTCGCTCGCCTTCTTACGAACCTCTTCCAGCCACCGTTGGCTGAGAAATAAATCCGTCTCATGATACGTGATTCAAGGCAGGATTTACTTTACGACGGATTGATGGGCGGAGAAGTATCGTTTTAGTACATCGTGAAAATATGATGAACAAACTGTGTGTCGTATACGTGTGCTCGTCGTCAACGTGGAAGGGAGTGATGGTTGGTTTCGATGGTGATCGCCAATGGACACTTTATCGTGACGATTTGCGATGGAGATGTATCGAAACACGTGGAAAATGTATATATCGGCATTGAGTGGGAAGTTTCTTATTCTGTTATGTATTTCGAAAGAAAAACGTATGTAGATAAGAGAAGTTGAAGAAGTTTATATTTATTTTTAATATTCGTTTTAATTATTAGGAGATAGGGGTAGAATAGTTGAGATTGATATTTTTATTTCGTAAATACAATAGAGAAATGATGAGGAATAACTTTCGAGTAAATTAAATCTTCGAAAGAGATTTTGAAACGAAGAGAAATTTTGAAATTCGTTCTTCCTTAATGTAAATCATTTCTCTTCTTCTTCTTCTTCTTCTTCTCGAATTCTTCGAAATCTTTGTCATATAAATTCGTATAAAACACAAGTATTTAAAATATTTAAATCTTGCCTGGTTTAAAAAGAACGATTATTCTTTCTGAAACTTTCATTTCTGTACAATGTCCACGGGGGGAAAAAAAAATCGGTGTACAACCAATCCAATGCGGAACGAAAGAACGAAAACGATTAATTTCACAGATCGGTGGACGGTGATCAATGGGAAACAAACGAGCAGGACACAAAGGTGGAAAATGTTCATAGAAATCACTTGGAAACTCTTTTCGAGGGTAATATTTCAAAGAGTTTCCCTCTTGGGGCAATCCAGTGAAACACGAAACCTTTATGGAATCGTTTAGAGCTGTTGTGAAATCGGTATTTTCGTGGTGTGCTTCCACTCTTTGGTAAACATGGACGACACAATGCAACTCGTGTGACACGCACGAGCCGCATGTAGGACAATAGCGTCGATGCTCGGCCGGTGAACAAAAGACGGTGGAAACCCTCGAAGTATAAGAGATATTTCGCCGAGGGAATTTATGAGGGGAGAACCGAAGAGGAAAATTGGATAAAAGTCGTCCTCCATGAAAATTCGCTTGTCATAAAATGTTATTCGATTAGAAGGACACGAGACGAAAAATTAGAATCAACGATGTTGCTTGATGCGTTGTTTTTTTTTTTTTAATTTAGAACTCTCTTATCCTCGAAGTTTATTCTCCAGTACGATATATTTGTAATTTATTTTACAATGAACAATGCGTGTAAGATAAGTTGCGAATTAACGTTAATTATTTTTTGATACGATTCTTCAATTTGATTCTTCAATGGAAAAATTTTCAAAATTTCTAAACTCTCTGATATCTCTCTTTAATCCCAATTCTTAAACATTATTGGGAACATTATTGATCGATATCAAAGATAAATTAAAAATTCAATCGAAATAATTTCGAAACTTCTTCTCTAACTGTAGGCTCCAATCACCACGTTAAAAAAATCAATTATACAACAATCTTATCATAATTGCAATTACCATTTATTAATTTTCGTGAAACGAAAATAATTCTCGTGACGAATCTTAACGACGATTTATCTGATATTTGTTAACCGGACAACGATCTCGTTCAGACAATGAAAACAAACATGGAGATCTGCCAAGATCGTCGAGGTTTTGCGGAGTAGTGGATTCGGTGTAACCCAATCTACCTCCTCCTCTCTAGCTTCTTGCCCAATTATACTTTTGCAATAAACGTTTGCTAGGTCGTTTGATCGTTTACCGAAAGTACGCACCAAGCTTACGGCAGTTTAAGACGCGGCAGTTCATTTAGATAAGATTGCCGAACTACGAGCGATTCGATTGTTGCCCTCCTCCCAGCTGAGTGGGTGGGTAGTTTCAGATTTTATCAGGGCCGAAACAAAGAACCGTATTTCTTCGAGTGGTTTTCCCTAACTGCTTTTCACGGGGAACGAAGGGAAAAAGAGCGCAATTCCGGTTGCGTATAATATCGAGGGCGAACGAAGGTTCGAGTTTTCTGATTTAACGTGGCGTCGGTCTAGCCGCTGACTCGTACTACTCGAAAGAGGAAAGCAACGATAAGCAAATGAACTTACTGGCCTGTGATGGGATTCGCTTTGGATCGATGCGTTGTTAAGCGTGATTTATTGCTTCGTTGGGGATGTGGTATGAAGTTGTTACTGGATGGATTTGAATAATTTCGCTTTGGGTAATGTAGGAAAAGGGATGATTAGGTTGGAGAAGCGTTGAAGGGGGAAAGGTATGGAAATAATCTTTAGGTAATTTTGTAACGGTTGTTTAATAACGTTTTCTTTTAGATTCATTCACGTGTAGATAGATGTGATTTATTGTAATGTTGAGAATGTAGGATGAAGTTGTTACATGTAGATTTGAATAATTTTATTTGTGATGAAGCAGTGGAAGAAATGTTGTTAGAGTTGAAGTTTTAAGAAAGTGTGGCGTATTCTTTTTGTATTATTATTCATTCAATCGTGAATTTGTCACTCGTTGAAGATAAAACATAGGATATTTGCTAATATAAATTTATATGTTTAATCGATAATTTATTAAAGGAAAATTTTATCCTTTCATTCCCTTTTTACCGTTGAATCTTATCCAACATTTGTGAGTCTGAAATCATCTCAATTTACATTATCAAAATATCGTGGAAGTAATGAAAAAAAAATGTGAAAATTATTTCTCGATAATAAGTAATGGCAATTACAATTCTGAAACGTAGTTATAAATAATAACTATGATCCATATTGAAATATTCTATGTTAAAAATATCCAGATAGAAATTAATACTATGTATATATAAATCAATATTATACTTCGCTCAATATTGAATTGAACTCGGTGTATAATTCGTTTCATTTACTTTCTAAAGAAACTACATGCAATTTGCTCACCACAGGTGAAATAATACTGAAATTCAAGATAACTATTTGCACTGAATGTGTACGTTTTATATCGTAGCATCAGATTAATCCTTGTTATTGAAAATATTCAAACGTAAATTTATTATGTAATAATATAATAATAATAAATTTGCATCATTTTTTTTTTTTTTTAACACTATCGAAACACGAATATTTTAATTTCCAACACAGTTCGAATATAGATCAGAATAGATCAGAAATCAATACGAAATCACGAAATTAAATACGAGAGGTTAACCGAGGAATAGATTAACGCAATTTAACGTACACATTGAGATTAATTCCTCTCCCTTCGATCCAGTTATTCTTACAAAACTTACAATCTCAATATCAGTATCCACCAACGTCAAACGAAACTTAACCCCTTTATTAAGCGGAATTAACCTTTCAGTCAGCCTCGTTTCCCTTCGTTTCTTTGTTACCCGATATAATGTATCCCGATTCCCCTGCTCGTATCGAGCTCCATTTTCATTATTCCTGTTGTATCTTTAAACACACCGCCGGCTCTCATTAGAGAATGATGATATCGCGTTGATTCACGCGCGAAATCCGAGATGGCCAACTTTTCCCCTCGATGCCTATATATTGAACTTCGTCACAATTTCCTTCATCGTTTCAATTATCAAGACATATATTAATTATCAACCGTTTCGAAAGATTTCCATGGAATGTAACCAGTCGGAAATGTAACCATTCTTTCCAATATTCTTCTTCAGTTTCAATATCGAGTTTCATTTTTCCTTCGCCGGAACGAGGAGGAATTGTATTTTTTCGTCGGGATTTTTTTCCTCGTTCCAGTTTTTCCACTTTCGAAAATATAAAAGTAGTATCTTTTAACGAGACTTGGTCGAAATTTGATCGAATATCTCATTCCGTTTCTCTCACTCTTCGCGTCGTAATTTTGACGTTTTCCTTTTTTTTTTTTTGGCCTCGTTGCTTCTTTTCGTTGCACGTGAAATAATATCTCGTTTTCGCGAGAGAAGAATATTTTTCTGTTAGGTTGGGTTGTTATCGTCGCGATTCTTTCGTTAGAATATTATTCATTGTAGAAATTGAGATTGTTTGAGATTGGGATTGGATCGAATAACGGCATCGATTCTATTTGTTTGTTATTTTATTATAGACGGTCCAAAAACATTGAATAACTTTAGTAAAGTAACTTTGATTTTATTTCAATTTTTTATACGATTATTTTTTTCGAATAAATATATTTTTCAAAAAAAAATTAATCAGTGACATGCATATTTTGTCCAGATAGTTCGTGGAATTTATTTTGTTTAATGAAAATAATAATTCGATTCTTTTATGCAAAATATACAAAGTACTACACAAACTTTGTTCATTCTAGACAAAATTATTGAAATTGCCGAAAACAATTTGTACGAACGTTCGATATGCATGAACAATTTCGAAAATCGTTTCCCCCAGGTTTAGTATTCATTGCACGATGGTTTTTTTTTTTTTTTTTACGAAACGTTATCGAGCAAGCTTTACAACTCGAAGTTTCAAAGATCAATTTTGAATTTCTTATTCGAGGCTAGTAAATACATAAACATTGGATCGAGCTTGAAAATATTTTGTTCGTGTATAAAGAAATTCTATCAAAATTTCTTTTCAAATAACCTCTGGCACAATTGAAAAGAAATTTCGAGTTTATTCTTAACGACATCTTTTCACGAACAACATTATTAAACCATCGTTATTTCTTCTACGTCACGAATAAGATTCGCAACAAACCATCCACCCACCCCTTTTATCTATCCATATTCTTTTCACGGATGATACAGGTGAACCCCGACCACTTTTCACCACCAGTTCTCCACTTCCTCTCGAATAACCGCCCCTCTCCTCCCAGAAGGGAGATTGTAACGTGGAAGAGATGATTGTAAAAAGCTGTACGAGCGAGTACGACAGAGAAGAAGGGTGGTCCTCTCATTTGAATACTTAGATTGGAAGGGTGTTGGAGGGGGTTGAACAAGGGGTGGCATCGAGGCGGGGCGCAACCTGGGGCCGCTTAATCGCGTTTTCCGTGAAATTTATGAGATCTGAACCGATAAGGTGGGAAGAAATAAGAACGGAGAAAGAAGGGGAAAGATTGGGTGGGCGATAGAGGAGGTTGGAAGAGCGTAACGGCCTGCTTTAATACGTGGAATGCCTGTGATTTTGAAGTGGATAAGGGGAGCCAAGGGGGGAGAGATGCTTTCCACTGTTTTTCGCGGATACGAGATCTCTCGCAGATGGGTTATTGATGTAAGTGTTATTGGGCACCAAGTTATTGGGGGTGTGTGTGCTCTCTGTAGCGGGAATTGCAGTTTCTTCCCGCCCCTTTTACTTTTTTTCTCTCCCTCCGCCTTGGATTCGATGGGTCTGATTGGATCCTTGGCTGGCTGGCAAGATACAGGGACGATACTTGGTAACGAAGCGTCGTATTCAGGGTGCGCCTCGCTTGCTCCAATGGAATTTTTCTTTATCTTTTTGTTGGTGATTATCTTGAGGAAATGTTATCTTTCTAAAGTGGAACGTATTCATATCTTCGGTTTTGGAATACAATAATAATTTTTCTTTTTCATTTTTACGAATCTGTATATTCTTTTCTGTGAAACTTTATCTTTAGAAAAGATTAGAGTAGAGTTATTCGTCGAGAAACGACAATTTCTCTAACACTTTCGCGTCTCTGTACACAATTCCAAGAACTTGCTCATCCTTTTACCTTTTGCCGAATCATATAATTTTCTTTTTTCTGACATATAAAATTTTCAAACAATCCGCTATACAAAATCAACAATCCTCATCGTAGACTAATTTCCAACTAATCTCGATGGACGTGAAAAGTAACGTCTAATCGAATCATCGTGATCCAATTAGTCGAAGTAGTCCAAATAATCACTGGGGCCCGTTTTTTGCCAAGGGGCAAGGGGATTACGGGTTAATCGTCATTCAACGCCGGTCGCTTTTTGTTCCCTTATTACGCTTAATCTTCACCGACGATGATATCAACGGAAGGAAAAAAAGGGCGAGGTTAGGAAGGTTTATCTATCCTCGGTGTTGTTTTTCCATCATCAGTCTACCACCATGGGCGGAGGAAGTGATATCGATAGATAGACTCGTCGCTTTTTTCTACGATTTTCGAGCGGAAAAATGGAGGAGAGGAGAGGCCGACTGATAAGAACGACTCTCGGGATAGACAGACCCGTTGTCATTTGTCAGACCATCTTTCTCTTCTGGAGAAGGTGAGTTGGTTCTGCCTTCTCGAGCTTTCTTCCCTCGATTCGGCCAAATCGCATTCTATATGTGGCGTTTCGTACAATTTATTTCGACCATCCTTTCTGTCTAATTCGCGATGCTCCGAGGAGAGGACTTCTTTTATTTGGGGGAGGTGCGTTTGATGAGTCCACGTCTCCTTTGACATCGTTCGTAATTAGAAGTTTTGGTGAAAATTTGTGGAAAAATTCCATCTCGTAGGCAATGTTAATCTATGTTGTATACGTTAAATATGTGGATGATACGTGAATGAATATTATCAACATGGAGGATTAATCTTGAAATGTTTGAAAATTGATATGCGTTAACAATTTGCGAAGATGATCATCTGGTGCGTAATTATAAAATTCGATAATTTGAATTTTATCACGATTCGAATTAGTTTCGATATTCAATCGTTCGGTTGAAATGAAATATTTATTATTCGATGAAAGTATTTTTTTTTTTTCACACCAAAGACGGAAAAACATATTAATACTTAACGCTTTCTAAAAAATATTCCATAGGAAAGGAATATTATTTTAATTAAAAACTTAAATTGAAATTGAATTAAAAATTTTAATTAAAATATTAAGTTGAACGAGGAGTGATAGCGTTTCATTTCTCTCAAGTTTGTGCAAGTTGTATTAATACACCGAATATATCTGATACGTTAATTCGAACGCATTTTTATAATCAAAAATGTATCCGATGATAGATATTTGTATTAAATTAAATTAAAATACCAAAGGAAATACGTATATACATACCTATTTCCTATAGAATAACAGAGTTAAGAATAAGAAAATTCTCCTAAATTCTCCTTTTCCCATAACACTTGCTCAATTCTTCTCCTAAGATAAATCTGCTTTTTTTTGTAAAAATCAAATTAGAAACGAAAAAGAATCCTCTCGAATATCTCGTATATAGCATAGAAAAGAGAGAGTCCAGTTCTCGAACACGCAAGAAAAGTGAGGCCCGATATCAAAAGCCATAGAATCCCGTGGCTCTAATGCTCTTTCTGACGAAAAAACAAAAACAAAAAAAAAAAAGGAAAAAACATTTACCCCGAGAGAAAACCGTTCACGTGTTCGTCATACCAGCCAGCTGAGCTGTTGTTGGCATTGAAAAATTCAGCTCTCGAAATTCTTTCTGGCGCACGTGCACATTTCGCACGCTCGCGCCGAATTCTCTGGGACTCTGGCAGTTTTCCTGGTGGATCGGGAGGGAGGAGAAAAAGGCTTTGGTAGGAGCGCATCGGCGGAAAACACACGGTCGAATCAAGATAAAGTGGATGTGAAGGTGGCCAGACGGCCGCGTTTGGATAAAAACGATATCTGTGTTCGTGCAAAGTGTAATCCGCGCACGAGCACGAGCGTCTCTATGCGTGTGAAGCTTAGGGCTGGGGGGAAAAGAAAAAAATAAAAAAAAGGAAAGGAAGGTGTTGGACGGTGTAAAACGTTACGATGATGGATCCATTGGAATTGCAGGCGACGAATCGGAATCCGATGATGGAATGTATATTTTTTCGGGGGACAAACTCTTTGTTCGATTATTTATTTGTATATATTGTAGGATAATTTGGATGTTGTAAAGTTGGCGGAGATTTTGTTGAAATTTCGTTGTATGATCGATCAATGCAACGATGGAAAATTTTTCGTTTTCATATTTTATTTTATCCAGTGGATCGTATTAAGATTATTTGGATAATCTTTATTTTTTTTTTTTTGGAAATTTTGAGCGCATTCAAGTGTTAGTTAAAATAAAGGTCATAGATTAAAAATAGTCTCCCCTTTGATAAGTTGAAATGAAGCGCGAAGTGAAAAAAAGCGTAGTGTAAAGTTTGATAAAGGTTTGATAATTTTGAAATTGGAAGATAATTTTTTAAAGAAATGCGAGATGTATCGTTCGCATTTACACGAATAAAATATTTGCAACGGGATAAAAAATATATTTTCCAATATATTTTTCAACAATAAATTTAATTTGTATATCTCCGTAGAAAGAAACGATTTAAAAATAATGCATAACATACTTTTGTTTCTTATATTTTATAGAATTAATTTTCTTAACTTCATCGTGTGGTATTGATGAAAATTAAATATATCTTATGCAAATTAAATATGAAAATTATGTAAATTGAATACGAAATTTTCATTTCAAATTTAATAATATTAATTATTTTCCATTTTCGGAAATACATATTAGCTTATGGATACATCCCTCTTAAATAATAATAATAAAAAAAAAAAAAAGCACATAGCCGTTTGTTTACGTACTCGTCAACAGTGCACGTTACCTGTATCAGGATTTTCCTATAAATAACTTCATGAATATATTCTATACCGTAGCCTGCATAAATAACATGTTTTTAATGTTTCCTACGTGAACAAACAATATTGAAAATTCGGCTGTATAGATAATTAATTATCTATTCAAAAAATTCATTCAGATTTTATGCACATCTGTTAGTCAAAAAAAAGAAAAAAATTTAAAACAATCGTTTCATTATATTATTGAATAACAAATTTCTTTAAACAAGTACGAATAACTTTCTTGATATTTATTCTTTCCAAATTATACATTCATTTATACATTTTGCACAGAGACAGGTGATAAATTTTTCGCGAATTCGTTATAATTGAACACACAGATGCACGAATCTAAATATCCGCAATTTCAAATCTCAACAACAATTCGCAAACATTCGTTGTACAAATTTCACATTTCGACAGTTATTTATACTGTCGTACATCCTTCCATCGTAAAAATAACCATATATATACCAGAACTATTCGTTTATCTCGTACTCGTGTATTCGCTCAAATCAAGTATAACCCGGCTCGGAAAGGAAAGCGAGGAAACGAACGAAAATGGAGGAGATATTATGGGATTCCCGCTTTGAGAAATCCGAGACTCGAAAATAAAAAAGGACGAGGAAAGTTGAAACGAAAGAAAAAGACTTCTCGTTCGCGCCCACCCTCCGCTTTTTAAAGCTTTAAAGCGAGTTGCCGCGCGAAAGATGTTTTCCGCGGAAAAAGAGATGGAAAAAGGGGGGTCGTTCGGCCGGGACACCGTGTATATGCAAATGCTGAACACACGCGCCGTTTCCACGGCAAACTTTCCACGTATCTCGACGAGTCACGGGGTGTGCGTGCGCGCCTTATCTCGGATTTCGTTTTCGGACTTTTCATCGTGCGACGTTGGCGGAAACGTGGACGGCGAAAAAGGAAGAAAGGAAAGAAGAAGAAAAGAAAAGAGAAAAAAAGAAGCGAGCGATCGTTTCTTTCCTGTGGTCGGTCTGTAAATCGGGCGTGGAAAGGTCGTGCATTTCTGGCGAACGATATCACGTGTACGCCTTTTAAAGTTGGGCCGAGCGATAGCGATCTGGGTTTTGATGAAAATCGAGGAGAACGAGATGACAATACGGTTATCGTGAGTTTTCTTTCTTTTTTTCCTTCTCGCCTTTTGTCGATTTCGTTTCGAGGGGAATATTGTTAGAGGGATAAGGTTAGGGTTAAGGTGAGAGGATGTTGGTGGGTTTGGAGAATTTATGTTTTTGAATACTTTGTAATTTCGGTTTTTTTCTTTCTTGAAATTGAAGATTGTAGAGAAAAAGTGGTAAGATTCTCTGCTTCTTCTTTTTCCTTTTTGCTTCGTTGATTATCTAAAAAAAAGTATCTAATGTACAAATTTTTTACATTTTTAAATTAGACTCGTACATTCGTCGCATTCGATGTTGATGAATAAATTAATAAGATAAGAATGTTGGAAATTCGTGATTAAATTCATTTTTTTTTCCTTTTTTTTTTTATATTAATTAGGATAATATAGAAAAAAATAAATGCTCCGAGCGGAGTAATAAGAATATTATCAGATATTCGTATAAAGCAGAAGTAGGTCAAAGTTTTACGATCCATAGCTGATGAGGAAAGTTAGAGATCAGTCTGGTCGTGCTCTATATAAACCTATCTAATTAATTTTTTTTTTTTTTGATGAAATTTATATGTGTTTATTTATCGTATTAAACGACGCGTAAAATTTGTTGGATTAATAAACAGTTAATTTTCGAGTAATTAAACTTTGGGATTTCAGATTTGAGTTTTAATTTCTGTTTGTTGATTAATTGTCGATTATTTGAAGACTCGATCAAATCTCACGTGTTTAGGCTCCATTTAGATTTAGCAAGTGTCAATTTACAAGAGATGTTATCCCAAAGATATCTACTTTGGAATATTATCTACTCAGGGAAATTATATATTTCGTATTTTTCAAAAGAAATTCGAGAACTCAGTTTATTATTTATAAATTCGATCAGATTTCCTTCGTATCATTACTTTGAAATTTAATTTCACCAGAAAACTACTTAACCGAGTTAAGAAGTTGGCTCGATAGAATAGATTAGCATATTGACAGGAAATCGAAATTTTGATTGTGATATCGCTTCAAGTATAATTTCTTCATAATTTTTAATATTATAAGAAAAAGATTATTTTATCATTATTTTCACATAGAATAATATCTTCTATACGGAGAAACAATTATTTTTTACATCCTAATTACGCAATATAATTAAACAAATCTTATTCACACCAATTCAAATTGCCCATTCTCTTTCAAGATCTCGATAAAATTCCTTTAGCCCAATAACGCGTTAATAAATCTTCCTCATTCTCGTTCAAACTACGATAAAAAGCAAATCGAAGCATACCACAAATTCGTCTCGAAATTGAAATCCAAACCCCTCTCAACAACACCTCTCGCGACAGAAAGAAACGTTCGTTCACGAAAAATTCGCTTTTACTAATAAATCTTTGGCCGATTGATTGCTCGATATTTAGGCGAGCACTCGTACGCGCTCGAGGCGAGATCGAAATCCGATTTATTAATAATGAATAGAAGGGGAGGCCATGTACAGGCGATAACACAGAGGGAATTGGTTGATGGAGGAAGTCGAGTAGGTGAAGTAACGAGGTTTCTCGTCACACGTGGAAAATATTTCACACGCTCGATTGCCTATTGCTTCCCGTAACAGCGATATTTTCAGGAGGAAAGGGGGGCGGCGAGAGAAGGGTTGTGTCGCCGGTGCCGCTCTCTGCCGAGCGGAAAATTGACATAAACTGTTGCTTCAGCCACTCCTTCACGCCTCTCTCAAAGCGCACGTCGTCGACCTTTAGAGTCTTTTGCCGCGAGAGAACAGCCGGCTCCTCTCCGACGTGAGGGCGGCGCCAGCTTTTCAGATTTACACGAGGCACCCTTGACGAGGTTGCCAAAACGCGAGAAAGCTTCTTACGGCGTGATAATGAGTCGTTGATAACGACTTGTTCCTTGTTGAAGAGGCCGGGGAGATAATTGCTCGTCTATACCGAAGTAACGAGAAGTTGGAGGGCGGTGGTGCAGGATTCGTAGGAATTTATGGATCTTGGCAGGGGTGGATTTAATTGTTGGGTATAACGAGTTGTTTGGATGTTGCGTATTATGATGCTCGATTTTATTTCGTTCTATGATAATTGTAGGTTTACCTGAGAATAAGAAATGGTGTGTTTGGATTGGGATCGATTATATAATTTCTAATATTTCATTTATAGGAGATTGTATAATTTGTAATTTATGAATATGTACGTAATAACAAGTGTGTTTACTTTTATAATAATTTTTATTACGAATTAGAAGAGCAGAGAGGAATTCTTCGAACAATGTTTAATTTGATCTGCTGCTATCAACCACAAGAGATATATAATTTTTAAAAAAGATGCATTATTCTTCCCGTAAGTGATAAAGCCCGGCCAAGTAGAAGCAGACGTAGCAAGTTTCTTGCAATGACGTTAAAGCAAAAAACTCTAACCCTTATCTACCTTATTCTTGAATAAATCCTTGAAACCCTGGTAAATTATGGTTACGAATATTCTATCAGTTCTTCTAGAGTATTTACAATAATAGGTAGTGATTATGAGAGGAAACAAAGTGAATATGGTGGCTAATTATTCGTGTATTAAATACGACTTAAATAAATCTAATGGAAATTTCTTACACAATATTTATTTTAGATGGCTTGATAAATTTTTCAATTTTTCACCAGGACATAACGCATTCCCTTTCTCCAAGAATACAGATTTTTACATTTAATTAATTCTAAAAGATTCAGAAAGGTATCGAGTCGGTCTACGAGAAATATAAAATTTATCGAATCAACAGATATTTCTCTCATCGTCTCTGAAGACTCGTTTTCCATTAAGAACACGCACAAAATGAAACGTGTCGATATCAAGCCAATCCTATCAAGTCAACAAATATTATCAATAATTCTAATTCTGGAAGCAATACGAAAATTAACAAAAATCAACATTATTCGATTGCACGCGAGCGTTCAGTTCGTCCATCCTGTTTCTCGTCAGATGAGGAACGCGAAAATTGTTTCGTCGCTATTGGTTTTTATACACGACGTGAGGATATAGCTGTTTGTTTACAACACGGAATATTTGCACAATTCTTTCTATCAACAGATCCGCGTTTGGAAAAGCCTCGAACGCGGGACTCGGCCGAGAAAAATAAAAATCTTCCTCCTCCCTGCTATTTATGACGGCGTAAACGTTGTGCCACGCTGTTTGATAATTCGCCGTTGAAGGTGTTTTACGAATTGAATAAACAGCTTGGCGGACGAGGGTTGGAAAATTTTCGCGGATATTACATTCGTACTCGACGAATATAAAGATAGAGTTCGAATAATAGCAATGTGCCTGTTTCATATTCTCGAGAAGATGCACGAAAGTTCTCTCGCGTTGAAAATAGTTTTAATTTTATTTTATAGGTTTATCGGTGAGAAGAAATACGATGTAAAATAAGTGTTATTTGTAAATTTTTTTATATTTTTGTTTTGAAATGTGTATGTATATATATATATATATGATTTTTAGTGATGGTGAGAATATGAATTTTTGATTGATTAATAATTTATAAAATATTTCTGGCTTTATACCTCTTGTAGAATCGTAGAGAAAAATAGAAAAGTTAGATTCGATTAAAATAAATGAAGATCGAGGAATGGTAATTTTCAAATTTATTTTTATGTTCGTAGAGGAAAAAAATTTAAACGTGATAGAGCTCTTAAGATTATTTTCATTTATAACTCTTCGTGAATTTCCGACGTGAAGTTAATTTATCAACGTGTAGATTGAAACGTTCTATTACAATTTTATGCATTTAAAGTTATTCTTAAGAGAAAGCAGAGCGAGAAACGAAGAGATACAAAGAGCAACGCGTCTAAAAATATATGCGAACGATAAGGTACATTCAAAATTACTTATATTTATATCCTTTTTATTCTCTGACTCACGTCTTGCCTTCACAATCAGTCAAATTATACCATCGAGAACAGGAGAAACGTAACTCGAAAACGCATCACGAAATTCACTCGAGAAATATTCTCTAATCACCGATCCATCCGCAACATAAGAAGAGACTTTCCAATATAATGTGCATAATTAATTATAAAACTTTTTAAGATATCCCATTCGAATATCAATTTTTTTTTTTTTTTATCATTATGCGATCGCCTCATTTTCATAGATATTAATTAAAATTCACACAAATCCACTTCACTCGTGTGACGAAGGAATATCTCTTGAACTTTAATAATCAGGTTGGTACCAACATCACACATTCAAAAATATTCAGTAATGCTGTCTGTACACATTATCCGGTTTATACAGGGTGATCTCTCTAATGATTTTTATATTTAAGTTGTTATTCCAACCAGGATGTGGAATTTTTAATTAAATTTTTACGAAGTGAACTGAAGAAATGGAGGATTTTATTTCTCAAGTTTCGCAACACGTGTTACACTTTGGACATTCTGTCTTTTTTCGAATATAATGTTTTGCATAGATTTTTGCACGCTCAAAATTTGCACGAATATACGTAGTTCAGAGGAAAGTTTGCATAAAATTCCACATTTCTGTGAAATGATCGATTCGTTCTATTATAAACGTCGAATAAAAGATGAAACAAGGAAGAAACACGTTCGATTATTTTATCAGAAGATAAAATTTCTACCCTGTATACAACGTTTGTGGTCGCGAAATTTTCTACGTGCACATTGATATTTTTCGAGGCTGATCCAATTAACGGAAGGATCTTCGCGATTTCTTCGAAGAAGCCGGTGCTTCCGCCAAGCGCTCTTCTTTCGGTCGTTTTGACCGCCCTCGTTAATTCGAATGACAGTCGATACTTAGGGCATCGTATTAATTATCCCGCGATAGAAGCCTCGAGTTTGATCTACTTTCCGTAATTAATACTTCACGATCTCTCTTCAGATCCTTCGCGATGAGATTGTTACTCGAATTACGTTTTCTCCCCTCCCTTCTTTTTCTGTTTTGTTTTTTCTTTTTGGAATTATACAGAATCTATTTGATTTTTTGAGAATCATTTTCTCCATTCCTTTTAGCCATATCATTGAAACGACGTGGATCGATACTTCTTGATTAGTTTTGGTTAGAATTAATCGTAGATTGATCTTCTTTGAATACAGGGGTCGAAAGAGGGGAGTGGTTTTAGGTTTGCTATAGTGATTAGATGAATTTATGATTGTGATTTGGATCGATGTGATTCGTGGTAATGGTGGATGTAGAATTTTTCTTTTTTACGATGATGGTAGTTTTTTGAATTTAAAGTTTCGTATTTGATATGTTATTTAATAATATAAAATATTAAGGACAAGTAATAAGATTCACAGGTACGATAAGTAATAAAACAAATTACAATATTATTATTTTGTATTAAATTACACAACAATAATTTCAATTCCATATCGCGTACGAATAATTCATCATAAATGATATATATTTTCGAGCATTCAATTTACATTATTTATATTATTATTCTATCATCCTGCAACGTTCGTACGATACAAACCCGACTCAAACTCGAGAAAATTTCTATTCTTAATGAACCGTGGACCGCTCGAGGAGCTGTTCTCGACCCCTGATCTTTGATTCCTCGCGAAACTTCCACCTTTATGAACTACGAAAATCAGGATAATTTCGAGTAAGGGTGAGGAAATAAGGTTCTCGCACGCGTGCATGCTGGCGGATCCTTTGGCGAAGTCGATGGCATTGGCCCAAAGAGAATTTCCTAGTAGCACGGGCTCTGCACGGTTTCCAGTCACTTGGAGTCACTACCTTTGTGAGTCACCTTTCCCATCCCCCTCCATGCTTCTCCATTTTCTTTCCGTCCCATTTATTTGACCGTGCATACACCCTCGTGTAAATCTAGGAAACTGCCCCTCCTCGCTTCCACTGTTTTACATTTATTTGGTATTACTTTGGTATAAACAATGGCCGCGAACAAGGAACGAATTCTTAACAACTTCTCTTCAACAACTTTTTTTTGAATACAATAACTTCATTTTTTGTTTTTGCTTTCTTAATATTCAAATTTCATCGTGATCCTTTTTCATTCACACGAGAGGAGGGAAAATTAGAGAAATTGTCAAATCAGTGGTTCGGAATCTTGGATATCGATTATTTTAATCGAAGAATTGCTCGAGAGAGATTTTAAATCACATTTTCCCGTTTATTCGGGAAATTGAAATTTTAATTCCAATTTAAATTAACTTAAGGAATTGACTTGTGCAAGAGACGCGAATAGAAAGTATTCTCGTGCTCGTAAGAATCATACGATAAAGGTATTTAATGAACGTAGAATATTAAGAAGCTATTAACTCAAGTTGAACAATTCCTACAACTGCCTCTAACTCACGTGTATATTTGATACACGAAAAAGAAAGAAAGAAAAGAAGACACGGGAGCTAAACTAGTCGAAGATCGATCGCATGCGATCGCGTGCTTTGGAACGTGTCCTCGTTCGGTTCTGAGAAACAGCAAAAGGGTTCTCTCGCGAGGGTTGAGCTCGAGTTTGAGGATACAGGTGCAACTGCACGGGTCGTTAGCGGAATCGCATTCGAACTCTGGAAAGTGGTGCTCTCCTCCCTCTGCAGGAAATACTTTCGAGTGGCGGGTCTCTTCACAGGTAACGATCTTTCTCTTTTTTGCTACCCCCAGGCATCCCTTTTCCGCCCTTCCATCCGTGCCACCCCTTCCACGGACCGATATCCCCGCGTGTAATCCGTAATAACGTTTGAACAGCGCCCTTTGAGGGGCATTAGGCGGTGTATAAGGTCGGTAAGTGTATCTGGCAAATCGGCCTCCTGGTCCGTCGAGTATTTTCTCGAGGAATTTACGAGAACTTACTTCGACTCTTGTTACTCTTTTGACAGGACGAGAAGATCGATTCGTTGGCGGTTGTTCGAGTTGTTGGAAAGGATTCGTCCTGTGATATATTTAACTTCACTTGTGTGTAGGGGAATGTTTTAAGTTTACGTTAAGAGATGGAGACGAAGATTTTTTTTGTGTATCAATTTTTGAATTTTTATCTTATTTTTGGCTCAAGGATTAATTCTCTAAGAATGTGTCAGGTGTGTAAAATGTGTAATTTATAAAATCGAAGAGTAAGAAAGTAGTGGGAAGAAAATTTGATAAAAATCCAATTTTGGAAAAATATTTAAGTGATAAGTGGCAAAAGATAAGAGAAGGTTTTTTTTTAATATAATTTTTAAAATTTACGAAGAATATTGATATTACAATTATAGATTGTTTCGTAGATATTTTAAAATTTAACTTTATGCGACAACGCATTCATTACATTTTTATCACTCCAAGTGTTATTATATGGTAAAATTTTAAAATAGGTAAAGGTTTAATGTCCGCATCGTCAAGCTTACTGATAATGATTATTTGCACAAAACACAGTGTGGTATGCAAAAATATGAAGGGTGAAAATAATTGCAATACCTTGAAAGGAATTCAGGGTAACAAGAGCAAACTAATGGAAGCGTGTCAACGAGAAAATCCACATCAAATTTCAATGCTTCAAAGAACACCGTATAATATGCCGTTAAAGGGTGTTGCGACAGAGGAATCATAAATCAAACGCGCCCACGATGCAATTATAGTGCTTGGTTTCTAAAACAGCGAATCATCCTTCGATATGCAAAAATAAAAAACCTATTCAAATCCTGAGAGGAAATGAAACTTGCCAATGTCATTAACAACTTTCATCTATTATAAATGGTTATCAAATACCTAATTTCTTTCCACGCTTCACACATCATTTCAACTCCTGATTTTTCAGATGAGAGATTTTCTTTTAACAACAGTAGAGAAAAAAATCTTTTCAATCTCGATCCATCTTTGAATTATCTCTCCGCTAATTTCCACACCATCCAGCATCGTTTCCCTTTCGATCCAATCCACGTTATTGAACGCGAAGACGCGAATTTCAGGATGGATGGTTGGATAGGAAGGGGTGTGTAAATCTGGAAATCCTGGCGAGGATTCGATCAGCTCCACGGTGGAGAACGGTCTGTTACTTTTCAGGGCTGGCTGCGAGCAGATGTACCGCGGCGGCAGACTTGAAAAATTGCATTTTGTATTCAATAACTAGACTGTCAGTCCGAGCAGCGTCCTCCTATAACTCAAAGCGCATCCCACGTGAAGAGACTCTCCTCTCCTATCTCTCTTCTCTTTGGAGGAAATAGTATAGTTCGATGTCTTGCCTGGAAAAGAGAGGGGGAGAGCTATTCGTCGCGGGATCGTTTGCTTTGGTTTTCTTCCTTTGGGGATTGACAATGCGAGTACAAGCAAAGTACCGAGTTCGTATGGGGGATCGTGCAGAATAGAAGCTTTGAGGTTTGGCTCTGTTTGGATGGTAGACGACTTGAATTAATGCGGAGTTCTCGAGGAAAAGAGGAGATTAGATACGAATTTGGATCTTTTTTGCTTTTTTTGAATTTTGATATATTTGGAGGATTGATTTTTTAATGGGTGAAATGAAAGGAAAAGTTGGAGTGCAAAAATGTTTGTTGGAAAAGTGGCATAAATTTCCAGTTATTGATAAACAAAGTTACTATAAGAAGTTAAGTGTAAAGCGAGTTTTGAAACTCGTGAACTTTTAGTTTCGTACTTTGATATGATGTCGTTACACGTTCTTATAGCGATTTCAAAGTTGTAATTGTATTATTATTAGATGCAACGAGGTCCTCTCAATGTCTTTTTGAATGAAATATTTAATTAAATTCTTTTTTGTAGATATCCTCTAAATTTTATTGTTGAATCTCTAAAATGATCTAGTTTTCAAAGTCTTTTTTTTTTTGAGGATATAGAAATATTGACGGTCTTGCGTGTAATTTTTAAGTTACGTTACGTGTTGCAGGAAATGTGTATAATATAACTTATTTTTATTGTTATTTTTCTCATCGTTAATATCTTAAGAAACGAATATATAATTTATAGCATATATTTGATGTTGCAATTGTTTTTTTTTTTTTTTCAATTCTTGGTAAACTCGTAGATAAAGGTTTGCTTGATTAAATCCATCTATTTTTGTATCTGGACAATACATAATTTCTGGGATATCAATTATTTTGAATATGAACTCTTGTCTGATCTGATTTCATTTGTGGCTTGATTCGATATTACTTGAAACTCTACAAAATGAGTCACATAACTATATTAAATGGTTGGTTAATTTGTTTTATACGAAGTTTTGTACGATTCAAGAAGGATATATTGCAGACGAATATATGAAGAACATATAAAAATTATTATTTTTTAATGGATCGTTGCAAAAAGGAGAGTTAGTTAAATCATTTATAATGATAAAATTATCAAAAGATATTGTAATACGAAAGGAATATAATAAAATCTCGTTTAATTCTTCAATAACTAATATTTTCTTGCAATTATGATTGAATGCTTGGAAAAGTTTTTCAAGAAATACGTACAAGTACAATTTTTAAGTTTTTAATATAATTAAGAATAATCTTAAATAGAAACATGAATGTTAAACTGATTGATATTCTTACCTCTATTTTCTGAACGATTAAACTCGATGAAAACGTGTGTTATATTTCTAATTTGAACATTAATATTCGAGAGGGAAATTCAATTCTGATTAAATGCCCAGGAGAGTATTAACATTATGTTAACAATTTCGTTTCATTTTGTTTCAGTTACAGTCGTTTCAGTTACCACCGTCCCGGATCCGGAGTTCGTTGATGAAATAGGAAATATCACAGTCCCAGCAGGGCGTAACGTGAAATTAGCCTGCAGTGTTAAGGATTTGGGACCGTACAAGGCAAGTGAACGCATTTATTCATGCAAATTTATTGTAAACAATTTTAAAATCTCGAAATATTTATTTATCTCATCTCATAGATAATATACAATACGCATAAAAATTGTCGGGAAAAATAGATTAAAAAAGCTTAGCTTACTTTGAAGATAAAATAACCTAATTTTATTAATCTATCTTTTATATCCTATAACAATTAGAAAAATCTTTGTACGAAGTTTCTGTATGTCGAACTTGTTAAATCCTCTTTTAGTCAAAAGCTTGAATAGACGAAGCTTTAATAACTCGAAAATTTTACCTTTTCCATTGAGATTCAACAGCATTGAAAGAACAAATTTAATCTGATATTTAATTACAATCTTTCCTCCATTTCTCCCAGAATCAGAAATCATCCCAGGATTATTGAAATAAATCCTCGTTCGAGCAACAATTCAAGCAAAATTGTTCGCCTTAATTTTGTCAAAATGTTCTTTCGAATGATTGAAATGATTCGTCACGAATTCCCTTTCCAAAAAACCAACTGTCCATATAAAATATAATAATATAATAATTGAATTATTCCACTCGAGGACGAACTTTTTATTCCCTTTAAATAAAAATTCCTCGATCTTGGTACAAACAAGGACATCACATATCCAACAAACGGAGAACAATTGAAGTTTCTGCATGGCCGACGCAATCGGAATATCCGCTTGTTTCCAAGGCGAGCGCCACGACGTATGATAAGTAAGTGGGATCAGGCGCCACGGAAGTTCTCGGTTAGCTACGATTGCCGATTACACGGCGTCGTTAGATCGAGCTGAAATCGTGCGCCGCTTTGATGAACGCGATTCATCAATGAAGGAGCTCGTTAAATTCGAAGCGCGAGGAAAGTACGCGCGTATCAAGTATTCTTGGATAATTTTCTCGTATCCTGGAAATAAAATTAATTCCTTGTTGAATTGTGTCAACGGTGTTTGCGAATTTTTTATGATGAGAAAGTAAATTTCGAGATATGGATTATCGTAGATTTTTTAGAGAGGGATTTGGTATTTCGAATTGGGAGAAGGAAAGTACAAAATAATATGGAATGAAAGTTTTAAAAAAAGTTTGATCGAGATGTCGTGACAGATATCGAAGAGAGATATTGGGAGAGATTTCAAGTTAGGAATAATTGGGATGGAAATTTTTCTACGTTTAAGAAAATAAGTTCGAATTATATGTAATATTAGATTCACCTTTTGTCTATTGTCAGAGTATAGTTTACTAGATCTTACTTGCGTAATTTTATTTATATTCAGTCCATGTTACTTTTAATTAACGTCAAATTTTGAAAAATATGAAAGAAGATGAAGATATAAAACACGAAGTGAAACAGAAAATGTTTTGATGATTACTAATTAACTAACTGAATGATCAAATTAACCTCTGCTCGATTACGATATTTCTCATCCGATACATTCCATCATTCGATTCTCTTGATTTGCAACATTTCATATTATACATTCAAAAAAATATAATCACACCATCGAAGAGCGATATAAATGGTGAAAAGATGTATACGTGCACAATTCAGACGATCGTTGTTGGATAAAGAAAGGGAAGAAAGATGGTTGGAGATGAGGAATTGGTGAAAAGGAGGAGAGGAGAGAAAAATACTCGAAGGACTGCAGTGGCCAGAACGAGGCAAAGAAGAGGAAAGTTCGTCGGCCACCTGAAATTTTCCATCCGCAGCAGGGAGGAAGATTGAATTGGCATCTTCTGGACCATCGCCAACTCGTACGTCGTATAGAGGTCGTCGTGTCATCGTCTTCTTCCCGTTTCTTGAATCTTAAATTCGGAATCCGCTCGAAAGGATTCTTCTTCGATGCGTTTACGAATTTGGTGACTCTTCTTCAGTAATGGAAAAGTATCACGCGAAAATCCTTGCAAACTTTAATCTCATATTTGGAGATGGTGGATATCTGGATTGATATTATTTCGTGGAGATTGTCGATAGAGAAATTAGGGAATTTATGAAAATTACAAAGATTGGATAAGTGGATCGATTATTGAAATTAAATTGTTGTTGTTTTCGAATAATTTGTGGTATCGAAACTCGAAAAGTTTGGAAATTGAGGGAAATGAACGAAGGTCTGGAAAAATGTGAGAAATGTATTCTATTAAAATGATTACTTTGATCGACTTTTATCGTATAACAACGATGAAGGAAATATTTGACAAAATTAAAGATGAATGACTATTAAATTTTTGAAATGTTTGATAATCAATAGCTACAACGATTGAATTCTTATTCAAATAATATATAATTCATTTGATTATTTGGCATTGATTATTTATTATTTATTAAGATCATCAAATACTAGTAATAAAGTTGAGGAGCAATTGGAGCAATTCGATGTTTGAATAATTTAAAATTTGATAAATTTTGCAATTCAATAACGATGAAAATGATTTATCCAAAAAGGATTCAAAGATGTTTAAAACAACATTTTTAATTTATAAAATTCAAATTTCAATTAGAATTGCAATGTTGAAAATTAATATTCACATTTAGATTTTTAAAAGAATAATCGATTGAATTTCTTCTTGAAGTTCGTCTTCTTAATTAAAAAGTCGTACTTCAAGATATTAATTAATTGAAATTAGTTCGTTAATTCGAAATGTTATTATGATTCAATATATGTACGTATTTGTCGATCTCGAAGATGCGGCTATGATACTTCAATCGCTAATGAGCAAGAGAAATCAAATCTTGTGCATCTTAATTGAAGTTTCGTGTTCATCGAATAAACTAACAACTCTTGACAACTATGAAAAACATGGTATTATTAAAAATAATTGAATTATATTCGTATTCTGTAAATAAAAAAAAGAAATTGTAAATATCGATACCAAATTAAAATCTGAGTTGCCTTGGAGTCGGTTCAAGTATATTTTATTTTTAATATTCGTTTATTTCTTTGCAAGGAAAAAATTAAATATTATAAATAAATCTGGATTTATTAGAATCTTTAATTGGTATTTTAGAATTAATATTTTCACTGAAAAACGTAGAAAATCAATAAGAGATTAAAATAAATTACCCATTTTTGTAATCCTATTACATCATTGAATCATAAAGCTTTATACACACTCGATAAAATTAATTATTTATTTTATCGTTTATATAAACGAATATCATAAAATTTAAATCGTACAAGTATTTACTACTGAACATGTGCATTAATTTTTCTTCAATAATTAACCAACATTAATAATTCTAATGAAACAACAACATTAATGATTCATCACTGTTAAAAAATGGATATCCTAAATGGATTCTTGAAATATTCCCTTTTATAATTCAATTTTTCAAGATACTTCTTAAATGATATATTCCATCTCGAAACTTATCATTTTTAAAGATGTAACAAATCCAGTTTCAATAAATGAAAAATCTAACTTTGTAACACTATACATATATAATATGGAATAAAGGGATATGGAATAAAGGATTGAAACGCAAATGCACAAAGAGAAGACTTCTCCCTTCAGAGGGATTATATTTAATCCTTTCAACACTTTGAGGATATTTAATAGCACCATAAAGACGACGGTTTGTCAACGATCAACGCGTCAAGTGATTCCATACCACGTTCTACGAGTTTCTTCTAGATGGCAACCCCTCTTACGAGTCGTATACCGACCCCTAGCGATCCTTAGTGTCCCGTTGAAAGGTCGCCTAGGGATTGACACCGCTAAACACCCGCTTAAACCGAGCAAATCGTATCCACTAACCCGGATCAACCTTATCTTTCTCGCGTTCGTTCGGCTTTACCATTCGTTCAGTAGGACGAACGTAAAAAGGAAATGGAATTAATTTACGTTTAGAAACTTTTCTCTTTTTTTAATATCATCAATAACGTCAACTCTAATATTGTAATAATTAAACGAAGGGAAAAAGAAAGGAATATACATAATCTTTAATTGCACGTAAATTCGAAAAATTTAAATAATTTATTGCAATGATTAATAATTTAAAAATTAATAAAGTTAAAACCTAAGAAGTATACCCTTGAAAATTAAAATAATAACGAATGTTAATTCAACAAAATTAATGAATTAGCTTCGAGAGAATGAAATGGAAACATTTCCTCCGATTGCAAAATTAACTTCGTTAATTCTTTCTTTTCGCGTATAATTCTCGTATCGAGGAATAAACTCGTGGCCAGGTTGTGGGGGGGTAACGATGCCAAGGCGAATGGCACAGCAATTACTTCCCTTTCGGTATTCGCGTGATCCCGGATGTGGTGAGTGGCGAACCGGATGATCGTAGGGTAATAACGTTGATCTCGCTTCGAGGGTGCGAGCTTAAGCGCGTGTTTAGCGGTGTCGATCCCCTCCAATGTGCCTTCTATGGAACGGCTAATCGAGAATGGGGTGCGAATTGCAATAAGGAATCGCAAGTAGGGATCTACCGATATTTCATTCGAGGTGATTCTTCGTCGAATCGAACTTGATTACTTCGAAAATTATTGTCGAGAATCAAATTTTATCTCGAAGACAAATTTCGTATCTGGAGGAGAAGAATGCAAACAACGATACTTCAATTTCTTTCACCGACCCGTTCCAATGATTCGACGTATCACCACAAATGTTTAAACGTTCGAATAGAATTTTCTCAGGATTCATATCGCTTTTATAAGGTATTTTACGAATCCCTTTATTCATTATCACGTTGCCAATTCCGTGGTTGAGAATGGTTGCGGGTCGAGGATACATGGTGGTAGAAAAATACCATTAAACACGAGATATTAAAATTCCTTCCTCCTTCGTTCGAGTCAATACGAAAGCGGAAGTGAGAAGAGTTTGGCCGCGGAGGAATTTCCTTTTAGCTTTATCGGCTCTCGCCGCGTGAAACCTTCGAGTGAATGTAATTTGAAAATTCTTTGCTTCCTTCCTTCCTTCCTTCCTTCTTTTTTTTTTTTATTCTATTCGTGTTCCCCTTTTTTTCTATCGACAATCTGTGGCTAATTATTCGATATTTAGGTGTGTGTGTATATATTTTTTCAATAAATAGGTTATATAATTCGATTGAGAATTTTGAAGAATTTTTTTTAATGTGAAACGTGTTGTAGAAACGAAGAAATTAAGTGTATTTTATATACAAAAATATGAATGAATGAATCTTGAATGAATCTTCGTAGTGAAGATACTATGATAACGTCATTTATCACGATTTCTATATCAATTTTCCAAATTTCCAATTTGAGGCAAGCATTACGTTCGCACATTTGTATCTTTTATCTTGTGATGTATTATGCAACAATCTAATAGCAACTTCTTACGTGACTATCCACGCGAAAAGTTGGTGTTTAACTTCAAAGAACAAGCTCGAAGGACAGCATGAATTTTATTCGTGTAATACGAAGATTTATACGATCGAGCGGCTCGTGTATCATGAGGGGGAAGGGAAGAAAAGCCTGGAGAGCTGTTTAAATATTTATCTCGACGGACAAAATCGATAAACGTGACGTTACACGAAAAGGAATAAAGAGAAGAGGGTCAGTTTTGCTTATGGTAGATCGTTGTCATCGAAACTATCTACGATCTCCATCCAAAAGAGGGGAGATCTTTCGGTTTAATGATATTATTTTGCGATATTAGCCGCGGCCTACATGCCACGTTGAACCCCGTAACGTGAGTAGATTGGCCAGAACGATCGGCCTTTCCAAGGAAATAGGATGAGGAAGAGATGGCTGATAAGAAAATGTATTTTTCGATCCCTGACTGGGAGGTGATTTTTCCCTCTGCTACTTCAACTTTACGATTATGGGGGAAAATTGTCCAAGACAAGCTGGAGACGTAAATATCGACGACTCGTGGATATCTTTTTTTCGTATAAAATATTTTGCTTTTGGTAAATGTCTTGTTTTTGTTAATTTTCCTGTTCGCTAACTCTTCGTAAGTAATTCAAAATGTTGAGGATCTGTTGTTAAATTTTAAACGAGCTTTTCTTTTCGTTGGAAACAGTTTCAAAAGTTTCAGATGACGATTATTTTTACGTCAATTTAGAATCTTCGATTTCGAATTTTTTCTATGATTAGAAATTTAGATTGCTTGTAAAAAAAGTATATGATAATCCACTAAGAGTTATGAACTTATTGAATTATTATTAAGATTATTCTGTATTGATATTTTTTTTTTTTTAGGGTTCGTTTTTAGTATTTTTATTAAATTGAAAAATTCGTAAGATCTATTGCAAACTAATAAAAAAAAAAAGTCTTAAAATACTTGCCATTGTCAATCTAAAAGAATTCAAATTCAAAGACAAATTAATTAGAAATTTGCTTCAAAAATCCTAAACACTACTCTTCAAAAATTGATGAAAAAGATATTGCATCTTTTGAGAAACAATTTTAACAAGTAATTTTAATTTAATCTTCCAATCTCAAAATTATTATTTATTACTCTACAAACATGCAACATATTTGCAATTCATCTTATCGAAAAAAAAGAAGAAAAAGAAACTTGTTACAATCTCGACGTAGCACTCTACGACGTGTATATCACAAATTTCACCACCATTTCATTTATTTAACCGAATGATTCACTCGTATTCATCGACTTCTTAGAATCTTCCATCGCGAGCCGATTTTTCCTTTGGTTGTATTAAGTTCCATTCAGATTATTCCTCAATTAATTAGCCCGAACAATTTTTCAATTGATCCTCGGCAGACGGGCAGCGTCGACGTCTCCGTCAACTTCCAAGAGGTTCGTTATCCACGATTCCCTTCTGCCCTTCTGCAGGAATGGGTAATGAACTGGAGGGTAGGCAGTCGGTTGTATTATTAAGATGTTAGCCTGAGTGAAAGTCGAACGGATGTAACAGTCAGTGATGGAAATGAGCGTAGCTCGAGTTCAAGCAATAAAGATAATTGTGTATTCGATAAGGTAGTAGCCAATTTTAACTGTAATATTTTTATACGTAGATAAAGGGATTTTTGTTTAATTTAGTGGAATAATTAGACCGATAGTTCCTTTTGTCAAAAGGAAAATACAAATGAATTTTTAAGTGATTATTTAGTTATGCGATATGTGTGTGATATGAATAGATTTAGAATAATAAATATGAGATGGAGAATAGATTTTTAAGTGATTATTAAATTCAAGAATGTTTGTACAAGTATGAAATATTTAAGTTGAATGTTGAAACGAGACAGTTTCTTTGCAATAGAAAAAGGAAAGGTTCTTGTTTCAGCATGCATTGTTAAATTATAATCTTAACTATAAAATAACGTGAACGAATAATGAATAATTTTCATATTTACAAGAATAGTAAAATTCAAAATATAAAAGATCCATCGATTTTTCTTGGATTTGATGATATAACGATAATTGGAGATTTTAATATTACAAATGGATTTATGTTTAAATAGATCCTTTAATCTCTCGTTTATCCTACACAAAATCTTTGCGTAATAAATTTAAATAGTCCCAAATATAAAATAAAAAATTAACGAACAAGATGTGGAGAATTCATTAAATAAATCATTAATACCATTTTCAACAAAACCTAAGCAAATTCCATCGTCTGCGACGATTCGTCGTATCGACAAGTATAAAATTTCACAACTATTCAATTCATTTTCAAACTAATAAAAGTAACCGAGATAGTTACATTACTTACTTTTTAAATTCCTTCATAAATTTTCGCTTATATTTTATTCCTTTACTAATTATCTTCGTACAGATAAGGATTATCTTGCTCCGATAAAAGAAATTCCGATACGTTGGTCCAGAATCAAATTCCTTTTTCTCTCGCAAATTCTTCGGGACCCTCGTCAGGACATTTATCGTTATATCGATCGTGTCGCGCGTTCCGCTCGAATCTGTCGCCAGAACGGAGGATGGTCCGTATATACGTATATAGAGCGGGACTACTCCGGAGCACCGACAGCAAAACCGCAAACGCGCGGCTTGGCGCGACCAAACCCCAAACCAAAGCCAACACTACGGCTGCTACGAGGGTAAGTAGAGGTTCGAATCGTGGGGTGTCGAGGACGGGAGAGGGATGGAACTAGCGAGGAATCGCGTTTGCAATCGGGAGGGGAGCAGACATTTTCTAATTGGACGCGCGTAATCACTCGAAGAAGAACATTTTCCACATTCTCGTCGGGGGGAGAGAGAATTTTGACGAAAGCCGAGCGAAACTATCCTTCTTCGTGGACGATTGGAAAAAAGAAAAGTCGAGGATAGTTAAAGGGTTGAAATTTACATGTGATTTGCATTCGCGTGGATGGGGAACGTGGATCGATCTCGTGCAAGAAATTGGACAATTAGGAAGGTTGGAGGAGGAGTGGTTTTGGAGTGGACTCGGGGAGATTTATGAATTGAGGTATTGAGTTTGATATATATATATATTTTTTCTTATTTGTTTTTTGATTCTTTTTTAAGATTGAAACTACTTTGTGAAAGGTGATTTATATTAAGCGTTAATGAAGATTTAATTATCGGGATTTAAGTTTGTTAGATGCGAAATATTATATTTGATTGGTTTAATTTGAAATGTTTTAAAAAAATTTTGACAGATTAGAACGAAAGCTGATACATTCGGGATATCGAGTCAAGTTTCAATAATTGACGTTCAATGATTGACGTGTTTTTATTAAATTTAAATTTTTACAGTACGATGGTCTTTTTTTAAAAAAATTTTTGTCACGTTCTGATCGCGGAAAACGCTTGCCAAATTATTAAAAATTATAACATGGAAATGAATGCGAAATAGCGTGGAATAATTTAATGATTTGGATATTTCAATTGGGGACGAGTAGGAATTTTACTTAATTTTTTCCGTTTTGCAAAAGTATGAAATTATAAATAAATAAAAATATAGGGAAGTGGTTCAATTTTCAAATTAATGGCAGAAAAGGATATGATTAAAATTAAGAAAAATTTTGAATCGCTATAATTCCGAAGGTAACGATTCTGGGTCAATGGATGGAAAACCATTAAAAGCGCTCAACTTTTCCCTTTAAAACGCTTTTTCATTTATCCCGACACGACTTCCGGTTCCCGAGATATCATCGCGTAAAGGAAAGAGTATTTTTTTAATCATTTACCTTCGAGCCGATTAAACCCTATTAAAATTAGCAAAACTTTAAACCGTTATAACTCTGAAAATAATGATCGTGGATCAATGGATGAAGGGTCATTAGAAGCGTGGAATCTTCCCCTTTAAAACGCTTTTTCGCTCATCCCGATACGACTTTTGGTTCCCGAGTTATCGTCGTGTGAAGAAGAGGGTAATTTTTAATCGTTTACTGTTTCCATCCTTGTCACTTATTTGGACCTCTCGCTCGCACATCGTCTCACTTACCTATCCCAAACTGCAGACAAGTGCCAGACGCGATTCTTAGAAAAAAATGTAGGTCATGGTTCCATTCATAATCTCTGTCTCAAGTACTTTGAATCCTTGTATCTCAGCAACCGATTGAGATATCGGGATAATTCAAAAAGTGAATTCAATAGAATTGCTCCCTCTATTTTCTGACTGAGTTTTCACGATAAAATTTTCAGTTTTTCCTTGTGATATTTTTTCCATGAATTCCATTCGTGGATATTTCATTTGTGATTTTGTAATAATTATTGATGTAGAAATATAATTTAAAATATTTTTTCATATAACAATACAACATATTTTCTCTGTACTGATTATTCGAATAGTTGAATATTTTGTTAATGTAAAAATTCGCAGCAATAACTTTCAAGTTAATCATTTTATCTTCAGTAATAAATAAACTCTTATTTTTCTTGCTTGCTAAAAGAAGGAACTTGAATCAATGCGTAAAAATGTAATTTCATCAAATGTCAAAAATCAAAAGGTAGAAGCAGCTTGGTGGTCGTCGTAAAACGAGTATTTGCATCCCTCTTTCGTATCCTCTTACTTCTCAATATTTTTGCTCTCGTAATCGTAAATTTAGAGTCAGAATTCGTACACTCTTTTTTTTTTTTTCAATACACCATTATTCTTTCCACTCCTATTTTCCTCTTTTTCTCTCTCTCCTTTATCCACCGCGTAATCATTTTAAAAGCGTCGTAAACCGTTATATTTTCTTTCTACGTATCGCTGAACGTAAATGGGCCTTCTGTATAAAAGATTCCAATTTGCGCGATCAATTTAATTCCCGGTTTAACGTAATCTTGGAACAAAGTATAAAACGCGTTTCCAAACATAGGATAGAGTAAAAGCATTAATAATGGTTTCCGTGTTTGTTAATAGTGTAAACACGTATAAACGTTTATAAGTTTGTATCGTAATGATTCTGCTTTTGAATTATGCGACACGTGTTTGAGGATAAACTTGCCTTTTGACAAAGATTTGCCACCGCCGATTAATTTATAATTTTATGCCATTTTAAGCAAATAAAATTAAATGTTAGAGCGTTGGTTTAATGTGAATTTGCGCGTTGTTACGGAAGTTGTAATTTTTTTTTTTTACGTGTGGAAGTGACGAAAGAGGAAAGATTTGAATTGTAAGGGGATAATATTATCGTGAGGAAAGTAATTAATTTCGTGATTTTTTTTTTTTTAGCAATACAACAGATGTAACGAATTCGAAATTGTTTATTTGTTTACTTAAAAAAAAATTGTTACTTCGTTTAAATGTTAGAATGTAAAATAGAACGGATTTGCAAATATTGTTTTCCAGTAAATTTTAGAAAATTAATAAAGCGCGAAATAGCGCGCGTAAGAAGAGATATTAATTCAATTTTCTATAAAAATAATCTTCGAATAAAGGAATTTCTTATATAAAGTGACAAGAAAAATTTGTTTTATTCTATAGAAGAATTTTCATTGCTTAATTCTTCTAGACAGATACTATTACGGATATAATACTTATAAAAACAACATTTGAGATAAGAATTTCATTTTAAAAATATCTCACCATAACAGTGATGTGTTTGATACTATTAATCTTCAATTTTTTTCAAACAAAAATTCTATCCTTGTTATTTAGTTTGTTTCAAAGGGTTTTATTAAATTCATTGCATAATTGTATCACTTATCAACATGGTACAAATAATTAAAATTTACTGATTCAAATTATCAAACGCACGAGGATAAAGAGCTATTCCTTTCTACAATTTTTCCAATTTATTTCCATTCTTTCTTTTACATTAATCTTTACGTAGTTTAAAATTTAAACACACACAACACGTGACTCATCTCGTACAAGACGAAAAAAGTAACGATAACATAAAAAAAAGAAAAAGAAGAAAAAAAGGAATACTCACACGACGATTGTCGATAGTTCCCAACAGAAATTACTCTCGCGACGAGGAAGAAAATCCGTGGCATTCGGTGCGAAATTGTGTCGAGGAAACATTTATTCGGGTTGGCCAGCAAATCGGGAACGATTCGAATTCGTTAATGCGTTTCTTTGCGCTCGAGTTCACGTGGAATTATTGTTTCGCGATTTTCACGGGCATACATTAAATCTCGCTTCGCCTCCCCAACAGATTTTCGCGCGCCCCTTGGCCACGAAACTCGTTCTCACCCTCGATAAGCGGTGGATCGGCGTTCAACGATTAAATAAAAATGAATTTTCGATTTTGTATACGGCCTCGAGAATAGATGGTGGCGAACGAAATGAAAGGGCGCGATAGGAAAACGACGATTTTCCCTCCTCCTCCTCCTCCTCCTCGTTTCGAGGCGAACGCTCGATGGTAATGGAATTCGTTGTTCGACAAAACGCTTCGTCGACGTTGGATCCTTTCATCGCCGTGCAGATCGTTGCGACGAAAATATGGACGGGTTGTGATCGATAGTCGCGATTTTTATTGGGGAACACGGGGTATTTTTCGGAGAAGCGTGGCGAGGAGCACTCTTCGCCGAGGAGAGGAACCATTTTTGTTATATGTTAGGGGTGAAAAGTTGTTTGGATACTCGGCTTGGATACGAGACTTTTTGCATTTTTTATTTTTTTTTTTTTTTTCTTTTTCTTTTGACACGAGGTGATTTGAGATGATAGAAAGTAAGGATATAGCGGTGGAGAGTAAGAGGATGCTTGGTTTTAAACATTGATAGTTTATTATATTTTGTGAATGATATTATATTAACGTTTGAAGCATTGAATTGAATACGCGTGTCGAAATCTTTTTTTTTTTTTTTTCGTGCAGTATATTTTATTCACAAACATCTTTGTTTTAAACGAACCCGCTTTTTCTTTATTTGAATTAATTTTTTTTTGCATTCGAAGCAATTATTTGTTTCCTTTATTTATTACTCTTTAGTTGGTGCAATTCTGTTGTATATTTTCTTTAATAATATTAATATTCGTGGCACGAAGGGAAACGTATATACATGCTTACACGGAATACAAATTTGATTTTGCATATTATTTAAATCGCATGAACGAGAACGAATGAGAAATATAGAAAATAAAGTCGCGTTCGAGATTATAAATACGATTTTTATTATTCGGTTCTTTAATGATATAACAACGAGCGTAAAATTAAAAAATTATTAGACACGCTGGATTCGAATTTTTTTCACTTTGTCGGACAACAATTCAACGCGTCTGCTTTTATAGATTTTGAAAAAAACAAAAAAATTGTGAGTTTATTTGTATAATTATAAATAACAGTTTTTCTTCCGTGAAATATTAGAGGAGGGAAATGTTAGGGTACTGAAATATGAAAAATAAACGAGGAATTAAATGAAAATGTTTTATATATCCATATGTTCTGGCAATGAAATCCAATAGTTAAACATCAGAATTAATTACGTTATATTAGTTAAATTATTATAATTTAGAATCACGCGTAAAAATATTTTGAAATACGGAATTTTTAACAAAATTTCGCAATTTCTAAAATTATATATTATCGTATCTTTATCAGCACAATTTCTTCATCATTCAATTATATATATTTTTTTTTTCACTCAAATATACAGAAAGTAGAAGACACGTAATTTCAATTAATGAAATGATACGTAAAGATACGAATTAAATTTAAATGCACAATTCTATTTCTTGTATAAACTTTAGGCGTTGCAATAAACCCTTATTCGTAAGGTTATCGTATATTTGATAGTTTCCCTTGAATTAAGCTCGAATACGCAACAATGCAATACTTTATCGCAACACGTGCAACGATCGAGCGAAATAAATTCTGGAAAGTACTTCGTATCCGCTCCTCGAAATGCCATTTTACCCGAAATCTAAATGATCGTTCTATTTTCCAAAATAGAACCTGTTTCTCATGATGGAAAAGCGATCGATTGTTTTATATATAAATAAACCTCTGAATCAACAATAATAACTCGATTAATTCCTACAACGAATTGATTCGACTAATAACAAAACTCAACAAAAATCCAACGCTCCAACCAAAAAAATAAAATCTCCTCTGGGAGACGAATACCCATTCTCCTTACGTAATTCACTCTCAGCGGCGAAAACATGGACGCGCCGAAACGATCCGATAATCCCATTTAGCCAAAAGTCAAATCCATTCTGGAATCGAAAGAAATCGTCCATCCGGTCGACAACAGGACGAATCCATCCATCGATCGATCGATCGATCGAGAGAGAGAGATTTAAAATAGCTGCGGATTTCCCAAGCCGAGCACAAGTCGGCGAAATATAGAACATAGGAGGAAAAATTCCGGCCTAAGCGCGGAAGGACGGATTTGGGTTTAGCTCGGATGAGGGGAGGGGGTTCGAAAGGAAGCTTTTTCCAACGATATAAAAAGAAAGTGCGGGGTACACGCGCGGCGCCAAAGTGGCGAAGAGTGTTCCACCGTGTTCTCGAGCTAATCGATGCGTTAATCTCACGGCCTTTTATCCCTCCATCCCCTCTCTTCTCGGCAGGGGGCCTCGATCCAGGATCGAATATTTGCAGGGTGTCGAGGAACGACGTCGAGATATATCGTCGTCGAAATTCCTCGCCGACACGTTTTCTCCTTTCGATCTCCCGATAATGTCGCCCGATAATCGCCGAGTATTTCTTTCTAAGAGGCGCGTTTCTGGAGGGGGAGAGGCAGAATGGCATTGAATGGAAAGTTTCGAATTTTGAGAATCAGCCATTTTCGGGAAACGGATTTTTTCGGCGAGAACACGGAGAAGGGAAGGATTTGGAATTTGGATCGATTTGTTTTGAGCGAAGTAAAAGAATTTCGAACGATAAGTTATAAGAAGTTACATTGCTCGTAAATATGCGATCTTTAGTTCGTTTTCGATGATGGAGTACATTTGAATGAGTAAATATTAATTTTATAAAGTTGGTGAGAATGGTTCGTTTATTAATATTTTTCAAGTAACGAGATACTTTAATATCGGATTTAGTATCGGCGAACGGTAATTTTATTGTTAACAAATTTTCTCGCATTTCTATCACTTTTCTGTAAAGCTAGAACAAATAAAAAATGGGGAAAATCTATCGTAATAACGTTTCTCGTACACTTGAACGTTATTCCAAATGTTTTCTTTCTGGTGAAGACGTAATAAGTAGGTCAGACAGCTGGTTGCTGGTACGATTAGAATAATTGGTAAACTTTATCATGCTCTGGGTGGAAAGTCGAGTGTAATAATACGGCGTAAAACATACTTTCACGATTAAAGAAAGTTGGAAAAGTTTTTAAAGATGGAGATGTATGGCGTGACTTAAACAAACGGTATAAATTTGTTGATTTTTTCGGAGGAAAATACCTTGTTATATATACGCACATTGATAATTCCAGTTTACACGTTTTATTGTTATAACACGAAAAAACAAATGTTAACAAGGTGTGCAATATCGATAAAAGTTAATCGATTATCGTTTTCATTTTGCATCGCGTTCAAGCAAATAATCACATTTTCAATTTGAATAAACCATTTGTAATAAGGATTAAACGTTAACGAGTAAATAACGAATGAATAAATTATATACGCATAAAAAATAATATTTTACGATAATATTTTAATCGTGAACAATTTCTACTATTGTTCCAATTTGTGTTATATTATTATCAGAAATTGGAAAATGAAAATAATGAAATAATATTAAATTCGATATTAATGTTATTTAACGAATTAAGAAAATTTTTTAAAAATTCGCAATAGAGGGGGAGAAAAGGAAAATTAATTGGAGAAGTTAATTAAGATTTATTATTATTATTATTTATGTATCATTAGATATGCATAGATGTAACAAGTGATAAGAGTTAACTAGATTAGATAGATATCAACGTATCGTAATCGATATTAATATTAAATTTGTTGCGTTTAATCATCGCGTGCAATCAACAAGGCCTGTTTTCACTGGATACGTATATTGCGCGGTATGAAACCTTGAAATTAAACATGCTTCCAGTACCACTACGTATAATTACTAACAAATTTAACTTTCGACCGGCAGGTTAAAACATTACTTACACAACAGGTCCTCCTATATAAATTTACCTTCCACGCGAAAAATCGATCGAGAAGACTGTGCTCTTCGCTCAGTTACAAACATATTGAAATTACATAATTGTAAAGTATTAATACGTAATTAAAATTAAAAATTTATATTGTCCTAAAGGAGAGAAGAAGGATATTTAATAATTCAAAATAATTTAAATTAAGTTCAATATATTCGGGGGATGATTGCACTTTTCAATCAAATTTTTTAATTTCAACAATAAACGTTTTTAAATTATCGTTTGATTTTTCAAATATCAAATCATTTATTTCGTATCATTGTACTTCGTTATTGTTATCTAATTTTACTTTCGATTATTATATATTTCTAGGTTATTATTATATTTAATTCAATCATTTACGTTTTATTCGAAAGGATTATCATTTTCGTCAGATTTGCGTGACAAATATTTTTCCGTGAGAATAACTCGAACGACTTCCAACATTTTTAATGTTTTACAAGCAAAGAAACCCGGCAATTTCTCCGTTCAGACAATAATCCTGGTCGTCTATTATACTTTTACGGTGTTTCCTTTCATTTCATTTGAGAAAAAAAGTGCAGCTGTTAGTGGTTAATCGTAAAAACGTCGATGTTATATCCTTGTGACGATAACCTTTGTCAGCGTTTGAAAAGATGAAAAAGTTCCATCATCCAAATGATTTAAATATTAGATTCAACTTTACTTGCTGCATCCTTGATGCGTGAAATTATAGAAAATTCTTTAAACGATGATGTATCGTGGAAAAAGTCATATTTTCAATTTTGTCTTTTGAACATTTTCTAAATGAAAATGAAGAGGAGAATACGTATTTCGAGAATGAGGAACATTCCGATGATGAGGATGAAAGTTAACACCTTAATATCCATTTTTACTAGTTTTGTGACGATAATTAAACATATAAAAAACTCTTATAAAATATTTAACAACGTGAAAACAATTTTTTTGACATCGTCTACAAGCACAATAAAAATTACAATAACAATACAATTACGTATTTCGAAAATAAGAATCTTTCGCATTAATTTTCTTCTTCTTCTTCGAAAAAAAAAAAAAAGAAAAAATGTATAGGAAATATTCAAAAGCAAACAGATTCGAAATGGAGAAAGAAATTGAAGGATTTAAAATTTGTTATAGACGTAAAACGAATACAGGGAAGATGTCATAATCGCATAATTCGAAACGGATCCTCTTAATTAAACGAGCATTCGCGGAATGAGCTTTAGCGAATTAAGCATGCAAGTGCATTCAAATAGCCGTCAAACGTGCGAGTTACTTTCAATTAATGGCTGTCTGTAAATCCCTTTCTCCCGTGTTCGTACGCGTGCTTTACACCTGTAGAAACACGTGGACTCGCATCCAACTTCTTTCCATCGAGTTGAATCGAGTGCACGCGAACACCTTTCTGATTAATCGCCGCCAGTGTTACGTGATCGTTCGTGTTGATGCTGTTTCCATGATCGGTTGTAACTCGTTGGACAGCATTGGACTCGAATTTAATCACGTTGACTTGGCTTTGATGGGATTTTAAATTCGAAGATTCGTTTACAAAATTTGATTGGAAAGTTTCCACTTATCGAAACGAAATTGATGACGTTCGAAGTTTTCACATATCGAGAATCTTTATCTTCTTTTTTCGTTGTTCGACGAAGTAAATAATTTTAACGATAGGAAACAGAGCTCGTTTAATCGTGAGATGTGTTTCGTTTTATGTATACATCAGATTGATTATCTTAGAGAACAGAGTTCTGGATGATGAAACCTCGTCATAATGCCTTCGTATCGCTCAATTGTCTTCCCGAATCTAGGTGTAGATTCTCATTGGCAACTTCTTGAGTATCCAAACAATTATTTCAAGAAACGATGTGACATTTGTACGAATTAGAATAACAAACACACTCGATTTTTTATATTAATCAGATTCACTTTTCGAATATATTCATATTCATCTTCTAATAAACACGACTCAAATATTCAACTTGAACTTATCAAAATCTCACGTCTTCGCATCGATACTTTCAATCCCCTCCCCTTTCGTCCTCGCGTGCCAGCAATGAACGCCGTCTTCCAATGCCAATTACAAGATTCAACGAGGGCAAGAAGGGAAGGTGAGCGCGGTGTCGCGAAAATTTCGCCACCCTCCGTGGAATTCCTCCTCTCCCGGATCTTGCGGGTGCGTGTTCCGGAAGAGATGGCACTCATTTTCCCGGCCGTTGATTCTCGATGGCGGATCTCGAGCACAGCCACCCCCTCGATCAGCCGAAATTGCCTCCGCGTGAAATTTTAGCGTCGCGAATCTTCGAATTGTTCTACGCCTCCATTTTCTCGCCCCCCTCTCTGATATTTCTTTCTTCCTTCTTGTCCTCTTCTCTTCTTATTCCTTCCGAAGTGGCTCGTTCGAAGACGTGAGCGTGAATTGGCGGGTGGAGAGTAGTTGTTAGGTTTGAAATTTTGTACGAAAGAGAGTTTCTGGAGATTATTTTACGAATGTTTGATTTTTGATTTTGCTAGTTTCGACAAAACATCATACTTTTTATGATAAATACGCGTATCAAAGGATTCGGGACAGAATCGAAATTTATCAACAATTCCAATTTATTTTATTCCAATGACTGTCCCGACAAACGTTTAACTCTCTTCCCATTGAATCTCTCGTAAAATAAAAGAATGGAAGGAAACTCACGATCGATGACAGAGTTAAGCGCGTTAAGAGGAGGATATAACCGCGACATCTTACTCGTCTGGCGTGGAATTAGATGCGTGCGGTGCGTGGAAATCGGTGTTGAGTGGAGTCGTATCGCGATCTCTTTCGTAATCTGGACAGGCCATTCCGCTTGATTGGATTCACAATTCAATTATCGTGAGTCCTGCGATCGATGGAGCCATGCAAACGAGCCCTATTGCCCCTCTGCAAAACAAACAGGTAGACATCGTTTGGCATAGCGAAGGGAGGCAGAGAGGAGTAAAGGTATTCCGTCCTCTTGTCAACCAAATGCGAACGAAACTGAAAAATTGCTCGACACACTGTGAGCATATATACCTCCCTGTGAAACATATTTCCTCTCTGCGCTTTTGTGTCCTAACTTTGGAAAATTCTTTTAATAAATATGGAGGAGGAGCGAAGGTGGGGGTGGGATTGATTGGATAAGTTTGGAAAGGTAGTTTTTTTTTCTTTTTTTAATTATTGCTTCAATTTGTGTATCGTATTCTGCATTTTTTTTTTTTTTTTTTGAACTTTTGCCTTCTCTGCTGGAATAATTAAACTCTCGATCCTTTGCCCGATTAATTCTAATTCTATTCTATATTATGATGAACAGGTTTTTGGAAAAATTAAATTGTGGAAAATTTCGCTCGAGATATAATCGAGATAATACCAATGAAGATGTCCGAAAGTAAAGTAAAATATATAACGTTTCGAAATGGGGTCTAAAACCAGTAGAAAACGCAACAAAGAGAGTCAATTTTATTTAGATACCTGTCACTGCATTTACTTTTAACAGTATTTTACGATTGTCTACGGTGATAACACAAACGGTTACGTGCTATTTTAAACAAACTCGATATATATTTTTTATCAGTTTCATATTTCACTGTATATTGTTGGAAAAAAAAGAAAAAAAAGGAATTCAAAATCGTCAACTTCGAATTTCAATTTTATATAATGAACTCGAACAAACGCGATTCCGATTGCACAACGATCTTTTAAACAACGTTCTTTCAATCTATTTTCAGAGTCAATCTCGTTAAAAAAAAAATGATTGTTATTTACCTGTTAGCAACGAAACGATGATTTTCGTGGTAAAAAAAGAAATGGACGAGGTGCAGAGAGTTTAAATTCGTATCTCTATCGCGGCAGGTAGGATTAAATCAATCATAGCCCTCAAACGGGACGCGACGCAATCATTTTGGATCGCGACACCTCAACATGATGTGTGTACAGCGTTCATACAGTGGCGATGCATTGTCCGCGCGCGGGTGTTCACCGCAGCAATATATCATTTTTCCATCGATTAATCGAAACCGCTGGGAAATTCTGAAAAAGGAAGAAGGGGGACGAAAAAAAAAAAAAATATTCGTTGTAGAATAGATGATGCGTGAAATATACTAACGTCCAGCTCGAAAGCAGCAGGAATTTTCTATGGATCGTTGATAAAAAATATAAAATATTTGACGATATCATCGGTTGTATTATGTGAATGGAAAAAGAAAGAAGATACGAGATACGAATTTGTAGCTCCTTTTTTCTTTCCAAACGCGGTTGATGTAACGTTCGAATAATTTTTATAGGAATAATAAATAACCAAGTGTTAACCACAAGTTTTCGATGAATTTCCACTTCCTTCAACGTGATGATATTTATTTCTTTCCTTCTCTCCTTTATACATTTCTTGTGATCATATATCCCTCCAACAGTCGAGTATTAAATAAATTCGTGATCACTCGTTCACCAAATTTCACTCGAATTTCACCCCGTCGAATTTCGCCCACTTTTCATTAATCGGTGGCGAAGCTGTCATCAATCTCGATTCGCGTATAAAAGATCCAGTTGGAAAAAAAGAAAACTAACATCGGTCACGGCAACAATCGATCGGTTCGCACGAATTGCCAGGTAACATATTCCCTTGTTAGGCACAAAGTCAAATCGTTCTCAGACGTCCATTGTTACGTTTCAGCCCCGATTGCGATGCTATAACATCGTGTATACCCGACGTGTGTACATTCCTGCCGATGTATTGTCTGGGGTCGAGTGTCGGCCACAATGGATCCCGGTTGTGGAATCGATCGATCCTGTACACGAGAGTGGAAAGAGGAGAATGGGGTGGTGGCGGCAGCAGCGGCAGGAGAGGGATGAGACCGGGCTGTTGGACAGAAAGAGGAGGGGGTGGAGAGAGAGAGAGAGAGAGAGAGAGAGAGAGGCGAGTGTTGGGAGGCAAATCAGCGGCTCCGTAGATGATCACTATAGATGGGATGAGAGCATATTAAGGAAGGAGGAAGCCAGCTGTTGGAAGTTTTATTAAAAATCTGGCCTGGAAGATGATGGATATTTCTAGGCAGGAGTCGACCTTACGCTAAGATAGTTGGGCAAAAAAAAAAAAAAAAGAAAGAGAAAGAAAAAAGAAGAAGGGAAGAAAAGAGGAGGAAGTCAAAAACGGAGGAGTCGAAATAAAAGAGCGATGGTTTCTTCTTCTTCTTCTTCTTCTTCTTCTTAAATCAAAGATATCGATATCGGGGAGAGGAGGAGGATTTTTTGAAACGCGGTCGAATTAAACGCGAGAACAGTTGCGTCGAAACCGTATGAATTTGTGTAAAATTAAAGGGAAGGAAGATGATGGACTCGCAAAGGGTCGGCTTCGAACAAAGATGAGCTTCGAAGGCGATACAAAACCGTGGAATAAGTCTTCAAAGGGGAGGATCGTCGGGGACGCTGCTCTTGTTTCATCTTCGAATCTCTTCTTCGCCCTGCCTTCCTAGCGCAACGAATTATTCAGGTTTATTTCGAAGCGGAAGGGTCGTGAGGAATGATCCAATTCGAAATTTATTGAAAATGGAAGAGACGAATAGTTACGTTTTCCCCGATTAATTGATAATCGAACGTGTGCAGATTCCGTTGAGGCGTAGAAATTTCCTGACGGTGAGATCGATTCATTCAATTCGAACGAACGCGAAGATTCTCTGATTATTGAACGATCCTACGTAAAGAAGAAACGTTCCTTTCTGGAACGAAGAGATAAGAATTTTCAACGATATCTTAAAATTTATAATCTCCGAAAATCACGAGGATCACGAATATCGTCGCAAATAAATTATAAAATATCTATGTGTTGAAATTCTGAAATGAAAATCAAGACGAATGATCGTTACGATTATCGTATCCTCGACACGATACATTTAAATGGAATTACTTTGAAAGCGAGGTGAATGGGGCAGGTAGGCAGATATTGAAGAATAGAATCAAGAAAAGGGAAAGAGAAAAGGAGGGAATCTTTTGTCGGAAGAGGAAGAAAGGGCGGAGAGATGCAGTTGGATGCAGTCTCAGGTTTGGAACGCAAATGGGGAGGGAAAGAAAGAGAGAGAGATGGGGGTAGAAAGAAAAAGGGGTTGGAGGAGGAGTAGTGAATTAAAGCGGCTCGTCCTTCCTAACGAAGTCAACACGGCGGGCGGACGGATGAGGAGGCTGCCTTGTCGAGCGGAGACTCTCGTAACAAGCGTAATCTTATATAAGGCGGTGGTTCGAAGGGGCGAGGGTCAATTGTAGGCGGCAAAATAGGGATGAAGGTGGAAGGAATCTAAAGGGAGGTAAGGTTAGGAGGAAACCTCAGACCACCGGCTCGAATTATGCCTCGTCGTTCCTTCCTTCCTTCCTTCCTTCCTTTCTTTCCTCCTTCCAACGAACGTTCCAGCTTTTCCTTTGCCGCGTCTCCTGCGATTTGACTCCTCCTTCCATATCCACTCTTTACTCTCCCCCCCCTTCCCCAACCTTTTCCCTTTCCTTTCCTTTTCTTTTCTCGCCCCATCTTCTTTCATTTTCAACTTTTTGTTGTTTGCGGCGCGTTCGAGGGTAATTTTGAATATTGATTCGCTTGCCTGTTGGATTTTCATTGTATGTATCCGTAAGCGTAGCTCGCTTTGGACACGTTTGCCCGTTTTAGTCCCTCTGTTTGCTTTTGATACGGGTTTTTAGTAGATTTAGTTGGTACAGTTTTGTCGGAGATAGGATTTATCCGCGGTTTGCCTTTCGCCCGTGTTTTTCCACCAATTTCGAATATTGATTCTCTGATGTTGAATTTCCCTCCCAATTCGTCGTTGCTCCAAATTACTCGCCGTTTCCTTCGATTTCCAATCTCCAACTTCTTTCTTTCATTCGTTCGTATGATATCTTCATTTTGCGAAAAGATCAATTTTACTTATTAATATCTCAACCCCTCAATTCGCGCGATACTTGAAATTTTCCACGAAACCATTCAACAATCACCCCCCCCCCCACCGACCCGATAACTTGATCGTTCCAAATCCCCCTTTTATCTCCGATTCTTATCATCGATTCGTTCAATTCTCGAACGATATAGAAAACGATTCCACTTCTCTTATTCATCAAACAAGAAATTTCGCCTCCCCATCTAATTTGCCTATCATTGTATCCGTCGTGTTTCCCTATCCCCCGGCTCCTCTTTCATTCCTCCTCACCACCCCACGGTCCACCAACTTCTTAGCTCCCTCGGCTCGACCCACCCACTTCGGTTGCCATTAAAATGATAAAATAATGTTTGCGATGGTAAGTGCCACTAAAGCCTGCCGCTTAACCACACCCGCCGCTGGCTCACCCCTCGTAAAGAACCCGCCGACCCCCTCGACTTTGTACCATCTTGTCGAACCACTTCTCGCTCACGCTCGCCTCGTCGCTAATTTACGAACACCGTGCTCTCGAGCCGGCGACGAGTAATCGATTTACGGGGAGGGAAGGAAAGAAACGGGGGTGCTATAAAAGAGAATTTTCCAACCCGAAAGGGCTGCTGAATTAAGGGTGCGCGCATTGTTGCGAGATATGGGTAAATAGTTTAGTGAGAGGAAAGAAATGGAGAAGATGTAATAGGATTCGAATATCGTCTTTGAGCGGAATAAATTTAGTAGAGATGATTAAGATTGAAAAACTTTGAAGATTTTTTTCGAAGAAATTAGAAGAAGAAGATATAAATTGGAGGCTATAAATTGAATCTACTGTTAAACGCTTCTCGTTTTATTCCGATCGGTTGTAAGGAGTAAGAGGTGTCCACATTGCTTGAGACACTGCAGAGAATGGACTCGCGACCGGGTAACCTACATATTTTTCCTACACTTTTCTAGGAATCTGACACTTGTCCCGACACTTTGGGATAGGTCAATGAGGAAACGAAATAGAATAGATTGAAAATTATTTTAACGGCTCGTTTTCCGTCATTTTTCAAATAATTATATTTTACTCGTAATTATATACTGTTCGTGTCAAGTTTGTGAGAAAATAGTGTCACAAGATCGCAATGAAAATCGTGACTAACGCGAGCAACGTTTTCCGTGGTTAAAGAAAACTAATTGAGCGCGTGGAACATAGAAATCCCCTCTGATACTTTCGGACGCTTTAATCAAAACTCGATCCAAAATGTATTCACAGCAGCCTTTGCTCGACCGAAAATAGCAATACTCGGGAAACAAGGAGTCCGTATAAAGTCTCTGTAAACCAAATTACAACTCCATGTCCCAATAAATTACACTCGAAAAACCTTTGCCTCCCCCCAAATCCAAAGCGACGAATATCCAAGAGGACGAATAACCGCAGCACTAACAAAACTCCTCCGATTTCTTTCAAATTCAGTCTCATCCTACATGCTTTCTTCTTCGATCACGTACGAAATATACGAGAATATGTATGTATATCTTCTCATAACGCGAACATCCTTCGATTCAAAGCGACAACGTTGAACGATTAAGCTCGGTTCCAGTGGGCGGCGAATCCTATTTCCTTGCCTCTCCTTAGCGGCTAGGGAAAACGAGATGGGCCGATTAACTCGAGCGCATCGAAACAGTTTTCAGCACTTTAACGGCGCGGATCTTTTTTTTTTTTTTTCTTTTTTTTGTTCGATGCAAGGCGAGGTGGAGATTAGAAAATGTGTATACGGATAGATTCAGAGGGATTCTTTTTATTTCGCGCGAAACTAGACGAGATTAAAGCTAGAAAATCTGTTATCCGTATAGATGCGTGAAAGGTGTAGTAGTTTTTGAGATAGAAAGAGAATAATTTGTAGAAATTCCCAATTCGAAAGATCTATCGAAAGATCGAAAGGGGAACTCGAGTTAATGAACTTTCACCGAGTTAAAAGGTCAGTTTATTCAACGTTTTCGCGAAAGGTTAGTTGAATCGAGATGGGTCGAAATTAAAAATCTGCTGTTTCGATCCTTACTTAATTCTTTCCCCTTCCTTCCATCAAAAATTTCCCCAAGATTATCCTCATTAATGCGACGTCTTAATCATTAAGTTGCATTAAAACTGAAACTTTGAAATTTAAACGTATGCATTATTCTGTAATCTTAATTAATTTCGCGAAATTCACACGATCTCTCGGGTAAGAGATTTTTGGTCGTGGAAAGGGAGCCAGAGATATATATTTGTCCGAAAGAAGGGTAAAGTTATTTCAACGGTCAGGCGGGGGAAGTGGGGCGGAAAATAAGAGGAAACGGACAAAAGGGTATCTTTCTTTGCATGATTTCGAGGGAAGGTGGATACTGGGCTCATTAAACCGGGAATGCTGATTGCGTTAACCCCTCGCCAAGTCGTTCCACGATCGCTAAATGACCGTGCATTTCGCCCATCGATCCGCTCCACACCCACGCACGTGCGGTTACGCGTGGATCTCTCGCCGATCGAAAATCCTGTAACGCGCGTTTATACAACACACCCGTTAAATGAAAGGTGAATGTTTGGATCAGGATTTCGGATGTCACGTTTGAATCATATCGTTTTGGACAGAGGTCTTCATTTCTTTTCGTTCTGACTGGCTGAACGCGGTGCATCCACGATGCTTGGAAAATTTCACGATCGTGATTTTATATTTCCCTTTTTCGTCGAGGAACGTATCGATCGCGTTTACAGTTTTCATTTTTATTCTTCAATGTATCTCGAATGATTATAAATCATACGCGTCTCTGTTGAGAATAATCTCAGGGCCTGTTCAAAAATTCGATCGAGTTTCGTTGGATGATTTATAAAGGAATTCGTATTCGTACAAATAAAACAGAATGAAAAAGTTGGTTAGTTTCTTTTGAGAATTTTCCTTTCATTGAGAAACTTGATGTAATGATAAGAGTTAGGGAAGAGATAACGAAATCTTTACACGCAAAAAAAAAAAAAATCGCACAAATATTCAATATCAATTGCTGGAACGATCTTTGATTCTTGCGCCACATTTTTTTCGCGCATCCACAAAACAATATCCGCAATTTTCTTTCCGCGGTGAAATGCAGAACAGCATCGCGAACGTGGAATCCGCATCAAATGGATCGGACATGCCAAATGGAAACATTTTATTACGTAAAACGAATTGATATTGTGTTCCAATCCGCTCGGATTATGTGACTGTCATCGAGAGAAATGTTCAAAAAAAAAAAAAAAAAAAAAGAGAGAGAGAGAGAGACAGAGAGGGAAAAGAGAAACAAGTGCGTATATTTTTGTCAAGATATCTCGAACAAATGCAGCTAAACTCGAGCTTGGGGCAAAAAATTGCCAGTTTTTTGTGTGAGCATCCTCCACGTAAAACCAATTGATTTTGCATACATCTACATTATTGATCGAAAAATTCGAAATCGCTCGTCTCTCGATTGTTTATTAATTTCGAAATTAATTTCCCTCGTCAAATAATTTGAATAAATTCCACAGTTAATTTTATACGGGGAAATTGTGTCTAAGTAAACGACAGAATTTTAATTAGTTTGATCTCCTCTTAAATTATTCTTTGGATTGTTTTAACGATTCAACAAACTTTTAATCGGCAGTTGCGATGAGCAGATCGTGCGTGTCTCACGCTCTCCTGCTTTTGAATATCATTATTTTCTTACGACATGCATATTCACGAACAGCCAATGGAAGAATCCAGTTGGACGAAAAGTTTTTTCATTCGAATCGTGAATGAAAATTTGGAAACGATACGAGGATATGGATCCCAATCGTATTTCCGCGAATAATGATAATGAAACGAAGAAACGTGATAATACGTTTCGAAATCGTGATGATGATGATGATGATGATGCATCGTGTAAAACAATCGAAGTTAAACGTCAAGATCAATGCGAGAACGAAAATTTTAAAATAAATAAATTAACGTGCAAAATTTAAGGAATTTAACGTAAAATTGCAAGCAACCGTACAACAAATTAAAACCAAACCAAAAGAATTGTTACAATCATACACGTTTCTCCAAAATCCTCCAAAAGTGAAATGTGATAGCGACAATATCTTTCGACCTGAAAATAGAGAGAGAGAGAGAGAGAGAGAGAGAGAGAGAGAGAGAGAGAGAGAGAGATTGTAATAATCCATCCAAGTCGAATATAAATAAAAAAGAAAAAAAAACGAAAGAGAGAGAAAACGAATCAGGGAAATTTTTGCACGTATAACGATCAACACGTACGAATGGCATATCGAGCACGAAAAAAATGCTGGAAAATCTTTGAAAAGGGGGTGACAATGACCGTGCGACCGTCGATTGGCGGTGAAAAAGCACACAGCGCGAGGTTTTCGATCGTTGCTCGCGTGATTCTTCCCCATTCTCATCCCTGCTGCCGTCATTTTTTTTTTTCCTCCCCCGTTTTTTCCAACCACCACCACCACCGGAAGCTCTCGTGGTCGGCGAAACATTTTTTTCCGTGGATATGGATGCGCGCCGACGCGTGGAATGAGGCGCGGGGCTCGTCGGTTGAAAGCTTTTTAATGACCGAGCGAAACGACAGCTCGAACTTGATGGAAGAGGGACGTACAACCACCCTCCCCTCAACTTTTCACGCCCAACTTTTCTGACCTCCTGGCTAATCTCGACGCTTCTTTTTCAATGTCATCCACGAGTTCGATTGAACTCGTAAAAATCTTATGATCTTCTGGAGGGGGTTGGTGAGCAAGGAGCAAAGGGAGAGAGAGAGAGAGAATTGTTTTAAGTGAGGGTGAAATTGATTATTTGTTTTATCGGTTGAACACGTTGAAAATTAACGTCAAAGCGATACGAAAATTCGTGAAGTCATTCTATTCTGTATCTTTTTACGTGTTATTAATTTTTTATGTTATTCAAAAATGAAGAAACGCGTGGAAGAAGAGGAAGAAGTTAAAAATTTTGTATGTGTATCGATATGATAAAAATTAAATTTTGTAGCATTTCAACCATTTAAAATATTTTTTTTTTTATGGGTGGGCATGATTAATAAATCTTGTTTTGCGAATTTTAAATTTAATGAAGAACGTGAATAAAGTAATATAGAAAAATGCGCGTTGGGAACGAAGTGGTGTTATAACAACGGATTTAATTTATTTATATTAAATTTATAATAACAGGAAAATATTTGTTACCGAACATTGAAAAAGGATTAATGTTTTGTTCTCAGTTAACAATCATGTCAATTAGTATAACATACAGGCAAGTGACCATAACACTTCATTGCAACATTTCTGTATAAAATGTATTTTTTTGAAGCGTTTCATTTGAAAAACATGCAAATGGATCTCTTCTTAATTTCGTTTCATTTTTTCCAAAAAAAAAAAAAAAAAAATTATGTCACACGAAGCAAATGGTAAATGTTTAAATTAAAATTATTGAAACGTATTCTTGAAATACTGTTAAAAAAGAAAGAAAATTCATTTGTCCACAAAACGATAAATACTTTCTCTTTTTCTCTTTCAATTGAAAAAGAACGAATAACATCATTTCAAAAACAGTTGAATCATTTCATCGCTGATAAAAGTTTATCTTGGTTTATCAAGAACAAAAATATCCAGTGTCATTTACAATCCACGAATCTAAAATTCTCTTGACGAAGAAAACGTCTCTTCTACGGTGTATTCATAAATCGTTTCGAATTTATACAAAATCTTCGAAAATTAATATTTCCAATATAAATACGAGACGAGAAACCAACATCCAAGCTAAAAACACAAAGTTAAACCCTCAACCCCAAACGTCTCTATAATTCGCTCGAAATCCTTCTTTATATAATCGCGCCTCTTCCACCGAAAAAAACGCGACCAGTTACGTTCGTCACGTTTCGAAAAAGAGTCGAATTCGCGGTTCTGATCATCCGCTTGCACCCCAATTCACCGATTTTCACCTGCTGCACCATCCCTCCTCTTCTTTCCTTCTGCGCCACCCTTCCTGCGTATCCGTTAAATATCGTTTCCCGGAGATAAAAATTTCAAGGCTCGTCGTATCCCCCCTCGAAATAATTACGCGAGCGTTCCTCGATCATCGGATCGAGCCAGAGGCGTGAATTACGATCCAGGCCGTGGTAAATGGCGTGCTAACGATTCGCTTAAATGTTCGTCGGTTTGTGACAAGGATGCCTGGTGTTTCATTTTCCTTTTTCTTTTTTCCCCGCTGCTATTTTTCCTTCCCTCGAGGAATTTTCGTTGTCGATCCATTTCGCGCGACGGATTTGCGAAACGCGTCAATATATGCGCCATCGTGTTACGCTACAGGGGTGTCCATCCCTGCTTTTTCTATTTTTCTACCTTGTCTATCTTCCTCTCCTTGCTGCATTTATTCGTGTATCTTTTTTTTTTTATTTTTGGAATTCTCATTTTTTCTTTTTTTCTTTTTTTTTTTTTTTTGCGTCGATTGCATTGAAAAAATCGTTTCAATCTTTTCGAGAGTGTCTTAATCGATATTTATTGTACGATCCTCTTTATGCCGCAGATACACCTGTGCGCTTGTTCTTTACGTCTCTTTATTTCGTTCTTTGCTGCCTTCTTATCGGATACGTTCCCCTTTATTTTCCTTTTTCGCGAAACAGAAACAATATATCTGTAGATACTCTCGTTCTAATATCGGTGAAAAATGAAATTCGGCGAGAGATTTAATTTAATTTTCGGGAGAGAACAACAACACCGATCGCTTTTATTTTCCAGCTCCGTATTCCGTGCACGTAATCGTCTTAAATATTTTTAGACTTAAAACTTATTATACAGCAATTTAAACTAATATTTCCACATCTCTTGATAAAATTACGAAATATTCGTGATCGAAATTTCCTTTAAAAAAAAGTTGATTCTTTTGTCGTCTCGCTTATTCCTCTCTTCTTTCCACTCCCTCTCCTTTTAATGCGAAAAATGATACACGTTCGTTGATCTCGTATTTATCCGTGGAAATTATCGAAGCTGCGCAACGTGTCTCTCCCGCCACGTTTCGCGTGATTTCTTTCGTTCCCTCCGACACGTGTTACCGGGATTGTCAGTGTGTTGCTCGGATTTTTTTCCACGTAATACCTCCGTGACTTTTGCGCGAGATACATCGTGTATCGGTTTTTCGAAAAAACCTCCAGCCTGTCGATTCCGTATACCGTAATTCGCGTGATAGACTCGTAATGAATGTTCCGAGTTTTGTATTTCTCGTTCCTTTCCTTCTTCTTCTTCTTTTTTTTTTTCTTTTTGAGCTACGATGGATTTAAGGTAAAATTATACGAACGTAATTTGCATTGTATCGACGATGCATCGACGAGACGTTTTTATTTCCGTCGAATATTTTGTAATCTATTTGTAAATAATGATGGGATGAGATGATTCATCGAATTGTTGTATATTTTTTTCGCTCCGTTTGAAAAAGGAGATGCGACAATTATTTCTAAACTTTGTTAAAAATGGATTATATCGCACTAAGTAAATTTTCGAAGAGTCAAATAATCGGTTCGAGAATAATTCTAGCGTGCTGTCTTCTTAAAGATCGGCAGTTTGTAACGAATTAGCAAGAGTTCAAGAATAGAGTGTTAGTCTCGAAAAAGAGAGTATGTCGAAACATTTTTCTTTTTTTTGGTTTTAATTGTTCTAATTTGTTTTATTGCATCGGTGTAACACACGACAATTGTTAAATTAATTGAAACGTAGTAGTTTAAAATTTAAAAGAAAAAAAATAATTCAACGATATAATTGGATATTATCGAAATATTATTGGAATCGTAATATATATATATATATATATATGAAATCAAGTGAACGCCGCGCATTTTAAAATCATTTTTATATCCGTGATTTCGTTAGCAATACGGAAAAATTATATCGGTATTTCAAACCTGCCAAATAGAACTGTTGAAACATAATTCTCGTTTTGAATCGGGTGAATTTTTATTTCTCAATAAAAACACGAATACACGCGTATGTGTATATATATATATATATGAAATCCGACATTCATCGTAATTTGAAACTTTCAATTTATTCGCTGTATTTTTCGTGCCTATGAAAATATCGGTAGTAAAAATGCTTGGCCGCCACATTGAAAAAAATTTAATGAATCCGTTCCGTATCTGGAAAGTTTTCTATTAAATATACCTCAAACAGTCGCGTATTATAAAATTTTAAGTTCCCCCGAACGAAGTGGCGAAGGAATGTAACTATAAAGTTTTCTCGGCTACCATCTCGTTTTATACAGTCCCTACAACATTTTCCAACAAACTTTCTCGCAAATTCCTTTAAATTCCCGAACCTTTTCACCTGAAATAAAACTTCGACACGAGGCAACAAACCAGCCACGAATTAATGTCAAAGCTTCTTTGTCAAATCCGTTCTGTTTCTCCCCTTCCTTTATCTATCACATTATATTTTGTAATTAACGAGATGTGTTCTGCAGATGCAATGTTTCGAGAATTCGAAATACGATCAAACAATCGATCGAACAATTATTCGAATTGTCAAATCGAATAATTGAAATTTTTACGAAATCAGAATTTTATCAACGTGCTCGATCGTATAAATAATTTAGATTTTGGACGAGCAATTAGTAATCACTTGACAGAAAGAAAAAGAGAAGAAGAAAAGAAATGAGAAGAAATTATAGGCGCAGGATCGAAAAAGGATCGAAAAATCTATGGAGAAAAAGATGGGTAGAGATGGAGAGAATTATCGCCATCGATCCTAAATACCTAAGCTTTTACCTTTCACTTTGTTCCACATACCGACCATCTGTCCTCTCACGTGGCCTCTCGACATCTCTCACCCCCTATGGTCAATCTCCTCCTCCTCGTTTCCCTTTTCACGGCTTTTCGGCATCCGGATCACGAGCACAGGTGAAGAGGAATGATAAGATTCGACGTTTCCATCTTCTGCGCCGCTTTCGTCTCCCGCGCGTGTTTTTATCTCGCGTGATTTTCCGTGATTGCCGCGCCAGATGTATGTATATGCATTTGCATCCGATGGAAATTATCCCCGGATATATATTCGTCTCGAGGAGGATTTATTATTTTGGAGGATAGGATAGATTCGGGCCCAGCGATTGAAATTTATCGCGATGGTGATTTGTTATTTTTCTTTCTTTTTTTTTTTTTTCTTCAAATTTTACATTTCGTTTCATTGGCATACTAAAATAATTTAAAATAGATAAATATATTTACGGAGATGAAATTGTTAATTCCTTTTCCTTTCATTAATTCCTTTCATTCATACAAAAAAAAAAAACAGAGAGATAAAATTCTGGCTACAGAATTAATAAACGATTTACACAATCTATAATATCTATATTTCGCACAGATATTTATCGATTTTTCGGTACAATAATGTAAAAGAGTGATTATTTTCAATTTAAAATTTCTTCAACTTATTCCCCCTTTCTCCACTTTTATTTACATAAAAACACACAATTCCATTCCCCATTATTTACTCGACCAGACGATAGATCACCAGAAAGGGGGGACCTTTAACAAGCACGATCTCCAAGATTTACACGAGCTCCCTCCACGATGGTTTTTTACCCCTCCCGCGCTCCTACCCGCGCTGCTAATTTTTCCAATACCGAATTCTCACGCGAGTGTAGTAAATTACGTTTTGGCAACCGTTGCGCGCCGTTAAAATGTGAAACAGTCGGCCAAACCGCGGAAAACGTATATATTCGAGGGAGGGAGGGGAGGGGGGGAGGGGGGGATGTCCACGAGATGTATGTACGACGGGGATAAAGCACACCCTCCGATAATGCTTTCGTTTTCCCTTCGTTTCCTCTCCCCCCTTTTTTTTTCCATCGTTCGTTTCTCGCTCGTTCTCCTCGCGCTTGATATCTCGTGAAAAGGGAGGGGCAAATTTATCGAATTCTCCTCGAGGAGTGGCGGGGAGTTGTGTTCGTTTCCTCGGTTAGACTTAAGGTGACTCGTGCTCGCTATGAATCTCGCAGTCGAGCGGGATTTCGCGAGGGCTTTGCACGGGATAACGGCCCGAGGTTAGATTTTCCTTTCTTCTTCCTTTTCTTTTTCTTCTTCTTTCTGAGAGAGGGTTTGAGAGGCGCTTTAGGGATCGTTTAATGGGTTTAATTGTTGGCGGGGAAGATTGGTCGAAAGGTGGTGGTTTGGTTTCGTGAAATTGTGGAGGGGGGAATAATAAAAATGGGAAGTTTGAGGGGGAGGGGGATTATTTCGGAGAAATCGTGGAGCGAGTGGATTGTTGCCGGTGAAGTGAAATTGTGTGCGCAAGGAAATAAGTATACGTATTTGGGGAAATGTGAAAAGTTAAAGGATTACTTTTGGAAAATTGGGGAGGGGAGGGGGAAAGGGGGAAGGGGAATGGATTTATATGGTAAAATTTCGAGTCGAGACAATATATCATATAATTATAAGGAAGCGTAATGTATTTGATTTTCTTATCTGATTATATACGATTATAGATGATAATAACTCGATGAAAGGAAATTGGAAGGTTTGAATTGTTACGTTTCATTATTACGCGTTATGTCGATACATGTATTTTTAATTTACGCTGTATTTCGTGTATACAAGAAAATAAGCGTTCCAGGAAGGAATTATCTTTGTAAACCTATATTTATACGACGTGTTTTCTCAGAACGTTCGAACGAAAGTAAACATACGATGTGTACATCACGAATGTTCTGTTTTGTTGGAATAGAATTCCATTGCTCGAAGACGAAGACTTTTCAAAAACGAAATACAAAATTCAAATTCGTGAGTGAATCATTGAGATATTGTTGAAAGATACGAAAGAGTTTAAGTTTATCGAAATATTAGATTCCAAGTTTACATTCGATAATAAAATAATCATTCAATCAGGTCAAAATCGTTTTGTATTATCAATTAATTTCGCTGTTAAGTATCATCGATTCGACACACAGGTGATGTATTATTACGATAAAAAGGGAGGGGAGGGGAACGAGGAATTCGAAATATCATTTTGCCATTTAAACGTTGCCACGTCGAAATTACTCTCTCCACTTTTATTCCGAGCAAATCGAACGAACGATCAAACTCTCGCCCCCTCACCCTTCCCGCGGGATACAATTAAAATTAATTATTTCCAAGGATCAGCTAAAGATACACTCAAATGAATCACCATGAATTCGTTATTACTAACAATACTATCGTAATGAATAACAACTTCGAAGTATCGGTGAAAGATTTGCATAAGATTTTGCGTTATCGGAAAGAAATCGAAAGGATTAAATGAAAATCAATTTTATATAAAAATTAGAGACAATGCGAGTGGATAAGTTATTCAAAAAATTTCTTCTAATTTTATTAATGTAAATATTGATGTCAGGTGGAAATATATTTATATTCATATTGGAGATAAATTATCTTTATCCTGTCCTATCAGAATTATGAGAAACAAATGATTAGATTGCGAATATTTTCATGAAAATATATTAATATTTTGCAAGGGATATTCGATACTTCGATGTGCAATCATTCATGGCGATCGATAAAGAAATCGGAAATTCTTCGAGTGATAAATTAACGTTATACAAATTGTATTAAAATTAAAATTACGTGGAAGTAATCGAATATTGATTTTCTCGAAGATTTAAAAATGGAGTAAAATTTCGTGCAATAATTTATGCGTTTAACGATTAATTTTATCTGGAATACGAGATGATTGGACGAATTTTCTTCTCTCTTTTCAATGTCCTTATATTCCTGTTCGTTTTTGTCCACGTTCGTGTGAGAAATGAGTCGATCAAGTGGATCAGAACACCTTGGAGGGTGGGAATTACGGGTATTCTATAGGATACCAGTCAATCTTTTTCTCGGGCTTCTTGCACGGTCTTTTCGACTTCGTCGAGCACCAGCGTCGAAGCGGAAAGGATACTCGAGCGAAAGTGTAAAAGCGTGGACTAAAAGAGAGAGAGAGAGAGAGAGAGAAGAAAGAAAGCAAGGATAAAGCGAAAGAGACAAACGAGACTAAAGAAATTTATGCAAATATTTTTCTAAGTAAAAGTTAAAAAAAAAAAAAAAAAAAAAAAAGGAAGAAAAAAGAAAAAAACAAAGGGAAATAACGTGACGAGAGAAAACTGGTAATTTTTTTTCTCTTTTTTACACTCTTTTCATTTTTATTTCATTTTTATTTTTATTTGCATATTTTTGTATATTGTTTTTATGTATCTTTCCGTGTAGTTTATTTTACATTTTTTTTCCCCTCCCCCCCTATCCCTTTATTTTATTTTCTATTTTCCTTCTCATTTTTTTGTACACTTTTTCGTACTTGTGTGTTTATTTTATACGTTATTTGCATATTGATATTTGTATATGTCATTTTATTATCACGTCTATCCGTACTTTTATTTACTCGTCATTAATACACAGGTGTATTAACGGATTTATCTTTAAAGAAATATATCACGAATAAAATCGCGAAATTTGTGCAATAAAATCGATGAAATAACGCGAATAAATGAATAAATTACGACGATTCGTGGAAATCTTCCAATTAATCGGTGAAAACTTTTCACCGATTTTATTCTCGTTTATTATCATTCCGCATCTAAATTCCGCACGAGCATATATAATTTTTCCCTCGCGAAATTTCGACAGTAAAATTACAATACCCGTGTCGTTCGTTATTATTATCAACAATTTTTCAACCCTCAAGTAATATATTATTCAATCAAGGAATAATGGATAAGTAATCCCCGCGATGCTTTATTGAAAATAACAATGAATAAAAGTGATCTCGGTGTGCAGGGCGAATACATGGATCGCGTGTATAATCGTGGCTACAGCCTCTCCTAAATATTCATATCGCGTATTCGAACCGAGTATACGCCATTTCCAGCGCATGGATCGGCGAACGAGAGTACGACTGTAAGGCATAAAAACCATTAAATACAGGACGAGCGCTATTTATTTCCCATTTAATCGTTCTTCCGCGAACGTGCTGCCAGCCCTCGAAATCCAATGAATACCCAACCTCAAGACGATCATTCTTCTCAACAATTTTTTTCGTACCTTATTTGATTATAATGTTGCGTTTCTGTCTTTCTGATAGAAGTGGAATCCATTTCTAGGAAAAAAATCTATAAAAATTAATCGTTTACAACGAGATAATCTTCAAACGTGTATTAATATACACGGAATGGTTCAACAAGGTTATCCTTTACGTAACAATTCTTCCTCATTATAACTCCTCTACGTGACTTTAATCAAATCGTCAAATAATCCGATCCCTTTTTGCTCATTAAGTAACGAGAAATAGTCAACAAAGTATCGAACGAAACGTGAAATTAACGAGAATCGTCCCTTCCTTTCATTCTCTTTCGTTCCTGCCTCGATAATTAACGCAATCCTATCCGGTTTAATAATTGATCCGTATAAAACCAATGTTTATAGAAACTCTATCTGATGATATCCAGCGGAATAAATCAATCTTACGAGGGAGGGGGCAAAGTTGAAATATCATAAACCTAAAAATATTTCGCTGTTTCAATATTTGTCTCGTCAAACAGCGTTCTATTTTCGCTGTTGGACAAGAATCAGTTTGGGCGTATCTCGCAACTCCATAATTTTTCCTTCTTCCCGCATCGGTAACATTTCGACGAATTGTGCCGCGTTTCACAAGAAAACCGAGAATCTTTTCAGCACATTTCAAGTATCCTCGAGAGATGATACTTTAGATTGCTTTCTCGTTTCTTTTTCTTGCATTTCTGTCATTCATTTTTGATAATTTTTTTCGGCAATGTAACGAGGATTTTGATCAATGATGCATCGTATCTTTCGACAAAGTTTTAAATCTATATCAGAGAATCGGAATATCGCTTGTAGATTTTATTTATTCGAATAAAATTTATTCATTTAAATCTTAGCCTTAGCTTTCGATTCTTTTTTGGAGGATTTTCATTGTCGACTCAGGGATCGTGTGTCACTTACAGGATCAATTTTTTATGCTTCTCATGTAAATATATCACGTTAGCACGCTCCATTAAATCAATGTTTCGATTTTTACACGGATATTCGATCGCGATAAGAAACTTTTCTTCAACACGAGACGGCTGGCCGCCCACATTAATCCGCGTGGACGTGCATTTTCTTTTTCTTTTTTTTTCCTCCTCCATGCGCAAATTCGTATCTATCTTACACGACAAATATTCGATTCTACGAAAACGTATTTCCACCTGATCGCTATCACGGCATGAAAACCACCACACACCGTTACTCGCGCTTCCGGGATATCTCGTCCGGGTTGTGTAAATTTATCGACCACTTGGACAAGAGCGAGGCACTCGATACAGAGAACGTATGTCGGTACGGTAACTTATCTATAAAATCCACGATTTCTAATCAGGGATGCGATTTAATTGCGTGTACATCTCTGTGCACGTAAATCGAAATCGTACGTGGTTGAAAAGTAACTCGATCGATGAAGTTGTTAAAGTTTCCTGAAAAATATTCGGATCGACGAAATAAAAAATTAACATTTAGAGATGTAATAGAGATTTTAGAATTTAAACAATTGATTTTAATTTGATAATAGCAAGTTGTTATCAAATCGAATGAATTTTAAATCTTGACAATTTTTTGAAACGCGATAATGAAAGTTTAGTGAAAAGTCTTATTAGCGTTATAGTATTTAGGTATAATACGTAGATATGCATGATCGTTGTTACAAATTGCTGTCATATGCATACAAATGGATTAAATAGCAATACTTTTTTAACGATACAGAGATTCCGTGGGTTGTTGATATATTTGGTTTATATTTAAATTTAAGATCGCTATATATATATATAATATATATATATATATTTTAGCGTGACAAAAATTTGAATGGAAATTATAATTTAAGCGGATTTTTCTATGGGAATATATTTTATCAAAATTTTAAGATGTATAAATACATCTTTTTATTTTATATTTTATTTTATATAAAGATTTTTCTTAAAGGAAAGGAATATTGCAATTTGCCAACGATTAATTTATCCTTTTTTTTTTTTTTTCTACTATCAATTTACTCGAACTATCAAGATTTTCTTTGATCGTCTAGTAATTTCTCCTTAGTTATTGACATGCTTCTTTGAGATAACCCTTTTCTGTCTTCCAACGTAACCCAGTTTACTGAAGTCTTCTTAAAGGGCTTCCTATAATTGCCGATACTTGCTTTTCCTCAGTTTCTCATCTTTGATTAATTTTTACAATCTCTCAAAGCGCTCTTTTTTATTAATTACATTTTATCCTTATTAATCTTTCGTTTGTTCCTCGGCGTTCGTTGGATAATCTTTTCCAATAATCTTTATGAAATTTTAAATACGTCGTTAATTAGTTACCATCCACAATTTTCATTCTCTCCTGCGTTTCTTCGTAAAACTCTTCCTCCATTTATGTATCCGATAAAATTCAATAATTTCTATAACGATATCACATTCCATTTATCTCTCCTAATCCTCCATTTCAAATTCATCTCGCAATTACGAAAAATTCGAAGTAGAAGTTGGCTATCCATTTCTATTAAAATTTTGATAAAAATTCAAATTCTCGTTCTTCATCGATATTTCATCGATACTTCCCTTTTTCCTTCGATATTTTCTTCTTGTATCGACAAGAATTTCATTCATTATTCCACAAATTTCGAGCAAATAAAATCCCTTTCCAATCCCTTCCCAATTTATTCCCAAAAACTGCTTTCCCCCTCAATCCATTTATCCGACAAGGCCATCCCACATTACACCCCCGTGGAGAGCACGCCAACTCTGTCACGCACCCTTTAATTCATTAAGATCCAATTTCCCTTTTGTACCATTGGCGAGGTAACGCCAATCGAGCCATCTCAGTCATGCAAATTCATTGACCGAGGAGATGTATCGCGTATCACACGTAAACACACAAACAAATTGCGCAAACGAAGCGTGAACCAGGGAGAGAGAGAGAGAGAGAGAGAGAGAGAGAGAGAGGAGCGGCAACGTGTTGGATATTGGCAAAGTTGCACGCGACATTCCGCCACTCGAACGTCCCCTTCCTTCTCGAGCAAGGATGCGGTCTCACGAGTTTCCTCGGCCAAGTCGTAATAAAAAGGCCGAGCGAGGGTAAATGGGGAAGGGTTGGGGAGAGGGGTGGTTGAAAGGGCGCGACGCGGTTCGATGCATCGCGATAAACACGATACGATCGACGCCCTCGAGAAGATTCTTCGTGGATCAGCACGAGGAGGGTGAGATGGTGGGGTTGGCGCGATCGTATTTATGATTGTTGTTCACTTATCCGTGTTTGCCCGTTGACTTGTTACGCAACTCGGCGGAGGAAAGGACAATTGGGATTGTTTCTCGAGAAGAGAGAATTGGGATCTAAACTTCGGGGATTTTTTCTTTTTTATTTTCGTCGAGATGCCTCGTCTTTTCGAACAGATGATCGGGGGAGAGAAGGAACGGGATAGGGTGAATGTACTTGCGTTCGATGGTAAATCGTGATACGTATGATGGATAATGATAGTTTTGAATAGTGTTTTCTTTTTTTCTTTTTTTTTTCTTTTTTCTAGCTCTCGTTGGAAATTTAAATTATACAAGAAGGTGTAATTTGTCAAAAGAGAGTCAGTAGGTTAAAGTAGTTAAATTGATGAAGGTATTATTATGTTATAAAGTATAGGCGAGGTGAAATTAAGCGATGAGGAGATTAAATTTAATTATTATAATGATTGGCGTGGTTTGGGAATAACACGGTGAAGAGTGAAAATTAAATAGTTTAAAGTGGTTAAATTCATGAAATGTGGTTGATGATATTTTGTGCGGATATTTGGGTAAAGTGGATCAAATGGTTAGAAATAAACATAATTTGAACCGTGTGGGATAATATAGCGGTTGAATAATTAGTTGGTTTACACGAGGAGCATAAATTGTGTAATAATAGTTACTTGAGTTTAATTGTAAATTATTCGCGTGTATTATTCTCGAAAAATTTCGTAAATTGGATCAAGCGCGAACAATTAATTAAATTTATGCGATCGTCTCGATTTTTTTTTTTTTTTTTTACAATTTTTATTATTATAATAGTTAAAGCATGAAGCAGATATTTCGAACACTTCACTTTGTATGCGCAACATATTTGTGAGACATCTTTAAAGAATTAGAGATTCCAGAGATCACGAACACAACAGTTCATATCTCTAATCCAAAACTTACTATACAATTTGCTAAATAAACTTAAATAAATCTCGATCGATATTTTTGTATAATTTTGGTCTCTTCTACAAATATATCAATATTCCGTCATAAATTCATATTTCCTTCTTCGCCTGATCTTTACAGACTCGAATCCCTGGATAACCCTTATTCCTTCTCTCTCTCTCTCTCTCTCTCTCTTTCCCTCATCTCAGCATCATCCTTATTCGACGGAATAACGAGCGTTTTCGTCGTCGAGAAGGCGAAACCGATCGCCTGGACTAAGTGGACCGAATGAAGACTAATGGGAATGAAAAATGAGAGGAGAGAGAGAGAGAGAGAGGAATGGAAGGGAGTGAGTGGAGTCCCTGTTAGTATTCATGGAATTCCATGCATTCGAATTATTATTGATTCGACGCGACGCGTCGAAGAAATTGGCCGTGTTGGATTGCGGTTTCCGCGATCGAGGTTTTTGGCGCTTTTGAACGTGCCAACATTTTTCAGTTTGTTGGGGATTTGATTTAATTGTGCGCTATATATTCGGTCGAGAGAAGATGATTAAATGAAATGGAATAAATTTGGAGGAAAATCATCGAAGCAAAGAAATTTTTGAATTTTAAAATCAAGTTGAATTGAATTTTTTTGAATAGAGATATCGAACAGAGAGTATCGATGTAATGCGGTATAGGAGATGAAGTAGTATCTTTGTTTTTAGTAAATTGATTTTTGATTGGTCACGTGACGAGTACAAGATACGACAATTTATAAATATTGAACAACATTTGATTGTATATTCGCAGTGTATTATTAGCAAATCACGAGATTGATTCATTTTATCTTGATTAAATTTAATTGTATATATTGCTCTCAAATTTATGATAGGTATATATAAATTATCTATATTGAACGAGAAATTACATACAACTATTTATAATCTGATTAATCTGACTCGAATGAAGAGAAATTAGAAATTACAAATTAAAATACACATCGAATTCGAAAAATTAAAAATATACATCGTTCGAGTTAATTATAAATATCAGTAAAAGTACAGGAATTTCTTGCTTAATTTTACACCACGATATACGGTCTCCAATCTTTTCCTTCTTTTTACGAGCGATGAATATAGAAATATAACAAATACAGCAAGTGATTTATTAATGATCTATCAATTTACGATTTTATTCAATCATTACCACGATGTTTTCTGAAACATCGTCCAGGCTAAATAAATCGATCCCAGGATTTAAAAATTTAAAAAAAGGAAAAAAGGAGAAAACAGATAGAAAGAAATAAACAAACCCGGACAAAATTGCTCGATGACGTGGGCGGATAAACGAGAGACAAGGCTCGCTAATACCGGCTCGAAAAACAAGCGCGTGCTGCCGGATATATACGCGCGCCAGTAATTTTTTAATTGCGTTTCCATCGGACATTTTTATGGTCGACTATTCCTCGCGTGGCTATGGCCATCGCCCATCCGGTCACGACCAATCCCCCTCTCCCAGAAACCATTTCTCCCCCACGTGTATGTGCACCCAGCCTGTGTGTACACGCGGGTGCGCGCTCGTTTTAACCGGAACCCTGCGAAATTAAATGAATCTGGGTTGCTTCACGAGCGAGCGAAAACACGCGGTAAACACAATTGCCGCGTGTCGAGTTTCTCCTCGCTCTAAAGTGTTATCTCTGCACGTGTCTCGCCGACGACGTAAGATCGTGAATGGGAATTGGGAAACGCGTGGAAATTTTCCATTAAAATTTGAAGTTTTGGAATGTTAAGGATTTTACGATTGATTCGATTTGCGTTTGCGTTTGGAAATTGTGTGTCATTGTGTGGAAAAGTTGATAATTGGTTTGGTAATTTTTGTATTGCGAATAGTGTTTCGAGAATAAGGTGTTGATGGGAAGAAGTGAAATTAAAGAGGATTGGACCGGTTCGTTAATCTGTGTGATTTGGTATTGGTGAAAACGATTGTGCGAATCTGAATCTCAATTTGACTACGGTATATCCATAGATCACAATTAGTCTTAGATTTCCTAGCCTCGTTAATCACCGACCTACGCGTTGAAAGTATCGATGTTGCTTCGAATAAAAGATTGTATAGGGATGCTCGAAAATCGTAAATAGATTTTTGTAATTGAATTATTATTTAAACATTTATGAAGAAAACACATGGTATTATCAATTTATGATTTCTAAAACATTTGCTTAAATATTTATCAAAATTATCGTCACACGACTAACCAAAATTTAATTCAACTTCAAATTTCACAAATACTTGGTCAATTACCAAAAACCAGTTACCGGGGAAAATATCTCTATATTTACCAAACTCTCCACTTTTCTAAGCTAATCCTTATTCTCCCCTTCCTTCTCTTAAACATTAAATTTCACACCTAGGAAAAATAACACCGCACTTCGAAGACACTCGAAGGAATCCAATTTAAATCGAGGAAACGAAGCATCCACATTGTATCCCTTCCACGATCTTGCACACAATCGACTCTCCTTCTCCTCTTTCGATCAATTTACATGCCCTTCCGGTATCGCTTAATAGCCTGTCTTCACTTTCGTCCCACTCGACGACTCGCCCCCCCCCCCCCTTGTTTTTCTCTCTTTGGAGTCCGAGCTTTCCTCCTCCTCCCCCTCGCCTGTCTGTCGGCCATTCCACCACCAGACCAGGATCAACGAAGCTTTTATTAGTTCGACGCGGGCGTAGTGCAACGGTCGTCGAGGGGGGAGGAGGCGTCGATGCTCGGCGGGAAAAGGAGCGAGGGGAGGACAGAGGGTCGAATTCCCAGTAGATCACTGTCAGGCCTCGAGAAGCCAATATAAATACCTCAACGCCTCGCCAGCTTTGCTTCTCGCGTTGCTGGCCCGTTGTAACCTGTCTGTCCCGTTTGTTTTCCCTCCCCCGCGCTCGTGGAAAAGGGCTCGATTTGGATTTTTCACTCGTGGAATGTATTATGCGCGGGCAAGGAAAAAAAAAAAGAGTATTTATTTGACAGGAAATTGATAATGGATTTGAATCGATTTATATATATATATGTATATGGTGAAAGATGAGGAAAAATTGGGAAGATGAGTAATTTGATTTTTAAATATACGAAAGGCTTGAGGCATTCTAGGATTAAAATATCCATTTCCAGTTGATCTTTCCATTGAAAATTCGTTGATTAACATTAACATGGAATGTTGAATTTAAAAAAAAAATCCGGAGGAATATTAGGTGGAATTTTGATATACGAGTATTATAAATATTCATCGAAGAAAGTTTGTAAATTCGAGTTCTAATTGTACGCGCAATGACTCATTTGACTCTGTCATTGAAGAGGGTGTAAAAGAGGGGTGACTGAAGACAAGACATTCTTCGTGGAGCAAGAAGTATTGTACGAGGCTGGTGTCACCTCCCGAGAACGGATTATTCCACGTACATACGAGTTCATTTTGTTGCCTCTTATTCTCGAACCGAGCTTCCGCTTTCCTTGCGGTGAACTAGTTCCCTTCCGGGCGGTACGTGAATTCAAATTTGACGTGGAGAACTCTTAGAATATCGGTATGCGAGTTAGTTAGTCGCTGCGCAACGACACTCCACTTCTCGGGAGACGCAAGAAAATCCTCACGGTCGCGGTTTATCCCTGGGGAAACTTAATCGCGATTGTTCCGCCCTCCTTTCCAAGAGTATCCTGGAGTATCGTTGCCCCGAAGAGAATCATCTATTTAGCGCGAAGAGAAGTTTCTTTGCTCATTAGAAAGACTGGGAGCATCTTATGGTTGTCTGACGATGCTGGTCTTCTTTCAACTTGATTAGATTTGGACGTCTTCCATTTAAATTTTACGTGGGGAGAGTAGAAATTTAGTCAAGGAAGGGTTATGTATCGCGTTAAATTTGATTTTATTATTCTCGAGAGAATTGGAAATGTTTTGTTTATCGTTTAAATAAGATTAAAATTAGGAAAAAATTTGTGTCAGACGAATTCGAAGATATTGATTCTCGATCAATGGATAAAACATCATTAGAAACGCGAAATCTTCTCCTTTAAAACGCTTTTTTACTTATTTCGATACTTCGACTTCCGGTTCTCGAGATATCATCGTGTAAAGAAAAGAGTATTTTTTAATCGCGTTACCTTTAAGCCGATTAAACCGTATTAAAATTAACAAAACTTTAAATCGTTATAAGTCGGAAGATAGTGACTTCCGCTTAACGGATGAAGGATCATTAGAAGCGCGAAACCTTGCCCTTTAAAACGCCTTCTCACTTATCCCGATACGACTTCCGGTTCCCGAGATATCATCGTGCAAAGAAAAGAGTATTTTTTAATCGTTTACTTTAAATCGAATTAAATCGTATTAAAATTAACAAAACTTTAAACCGTTATAAGTCGGAAGATAATGACTTCCGGTTAACGGATGAAGGATCATTAGAAGCGCGAAACCTTGCCCTTTAAAACGCCTTCTCACTTATCCCGATACGACTTCCGGTTCCCGAGATATCATCGTGCAAAGAAAAGAGTATTTTTTAATCGTGTACCTTTAAGTCGATTAAACCGTATTAAAATTAACAAAACTTTAAACCGTTATAAGTCGGAAGATAATGACTTCCGGTTAACGGATGAAGGATCATTAGAAGCGCGAAACCTTGCCCTTTAAAACGCCTTCTCACTTATCCCGATACGACTTCCGGTTCCCGAGATATCATCGTGTAAAGAAGAGAGTATTTTTTAATCGCGTACCTTTAAGCCGATTAAACCGTATTAAAATTAACAAAACTTTAAACCGTTATAAGTCGGAAGATAATGACTTCCGGTTAACGGATGAAGGATCATTAGAAGCGCGAAACCTTGCCCTTTAAAACGCCTTCTCACTTATCCCGATACGACTTCCGGTTCTCGAGATATCATCGTGTAAAGAAAAGGGTAATTTTTAATCGTTTACTATTTCCATCCTTGTCGCATACTCGGACCTCTCGCTCGCTCCTCGTCTCACCGACCTATCCCAAATTCCAGACAAGTGCCAGACGCGATTCCTAGAAAAACATAGTACGCATTTAATGTAGGTCATGGTTCCATTCATAATCTTCGCGCTGTGTTAAGCGGTACGGTTACTTTAAATCCTTATATCTCGGCAACCAATTGAGATATCGGGATAAAACAAAAAGGGATTTCAATGGTATGGTTTTCTCTATCTTCTGAGTGGATTTTGATGAATAAATTTTTAATTCTTCCATATGTTTTTTTTACATAAAAAGTCGACGAATGTTTAAATATCACATGTTATTTACGATTCATGTACAAAAATTCGAACGATCTTCGAACGAATTTGTATTTATAAATTTACCACTTAGTAAGTGAAAGAAAAAAACGATATGCTGCAATTTTATTATCGCGTAGAGTCGATTATTCTATTCAGGATCCAGAGATTTATTTGTTTGAATGGGTCAAGCATGCAGCTACCCTGAGACGGTCGTTTCTCATCTGTCTTTTGGGCGACAGAAGCTTGACGGCGCGGAGAATTGGTATCCCTTCCAGGAACACGCTCTAAGAACACACTGGAATATCTCGTCACGTAGGTCCACTGATTCAAGGCGGTTAGAATTAAGGCAACTTGCGCTCCAAAGTTTGCCTCCTTTTTTCCTGGATGGCCATCCAAACTTGAGACTGATTTCACGGTTTTTACCACGTAACACACGGATAACCATCGAGATCTTCTTCAATATCCGCCAAGTTTCGCTTTGTTTTTTGCCCTCCACGGAGTCACGACTTCGGTTTTACTCTTTTTATATTTGATTTTTCTATTCTAGTGGTTGCTTTCATATTTTCCCTCTTGATCTTTTAAATGTAATTTTCTTTCCTCCTACAATTGTTTAGTATTTGATTTTTCTTCGTTATTTTTATCTCTCGTTGATTCCTTTATATTTCATTTCCTTTTACTTCTGATTTTTTTTGTATTTTTATTTTTTTTAATTTTTTTCTGTTTTTAATTCTTTCCTTCCAATTTGTGTCAGAGAAGGAACACTTAATTAAAATGATAGGTAGTAGAGGTAAAATCATAAAAAGACGTGGTGGCTTTTATCTTCATAAATATAAACGAAATATTAGATTAAACGAAACGTTTCTTTTATTGTACCAATTTCAAGTATATAATACTTTATTGTAAAAATTTTTTAGAGAAAAATAAAAAATTGCAAATTAGTTTTTTTAGGGGAATTACATTGTTATTTTGTTTGCAAATTTTATTTATAGAGCAGATATTCTATTCACTGATCTCGTTCGTTAATTTTTCCATATTTCGCATGAATTACTTGATACAATTTTTTAATGAAACGTTAGCTTTTTATAGAAGCATTCGTTTCATACTTCATGAAAAGAGTATCTATATTTTAAAAAATTCAAAGAGGCATTCAAATTATTTTAATAATGAAACGGTGAAATGATTTCAATTAAAAAATCGTACGAAAAAGGAAAAAAATAATATTTTCTCCTTGATTTCCGTATAATAAATTGATATTTAGATTATTTTTTTTTTACGTATGGAGCGACTTCGTGTAATCATTGGTACAACAATACATATTTATAATTTATTTCCATTTAACTGCGTACGTTATCGTTATTTGCGTTACAAGTGCGCAATCAAATTGAAACATTATTATTTCAATAAAATTTATAATACTCTGTTGATATAAAATGTTTGCATTACCAGTCCAGTTTGTTGTTCAAATTGTAAATAAATATCGGCAAGTATGATTAAATATCGCAGAATTCTCGATATAAATATCGTTTTATGTTAATCCAACGGATAGTAGCTAGCAAAAGTATTTACAGTTGGCGAAGTGCATCGTGTTCGTCTCTTTAAACAATAATTCCGCAATTTTAATTTCGAAACCTTTACGAACTCGATCTCGTTCTCGCACAAATATTGCGTTTCGTCGCAACACGTGTTTTGTGCACTGCAACAAAAACGATCGTTACAACCCTTTGGCGATTACTTGTTCAAACTGAATTCTTGAAACACTTTTTTCATGAAAAAGTAATTTTCCTCGATGATGTATAGAAACTTTATAAATCAGAATTTAGAAAAAACTGTCTAAAAGATCGATAAATTTAATTTTGCTCGTTTGACTTTTATATCGAACTTTTCCAAGGAAATTAAAGTCGATAGGATCATAGGATGTAACAAATCTATGAATTCAGCACATTTTTTTTTCGTATAATTATATTTCATCGATATATCCTCAACAATTTAATGCAAGATTTTTACGATAGATACATTGAACGCAACGAGACTTCGATTCCTCGTCGTGTTTAGTATCTGGCACGATACTTTCATCACCTTGACGATGATTTTACCGTCGATCCCGTATGCCACGCGAGTATCAGAGTGGTTTAATGAGCCATCCCGTTCCTCCAGTCTCGTCTACAGCCGTTTCTCTCGCCCTCCGCCCAACGACCTCGGATTTCCAACCTCCTCCTCCTCCTCCTCCCTTCGAAACTCTGTCCTCCACCCCTTCTCTCTTTCGCCGTTTCACGGCACCTGTGCTACCAGCCTTCGGTCCTGCACACCCTTCGCCACCCTTACAATTACGTAGCGCGTGCTCTGACTAGAGAAACATACACCACAACTAGCATCCCCACCACCAACTCCCCGGGGACAGAGACCAACGGGTGGTCTCCTTCCCCCTTTCGAAAGCATCGCCTCCTGCATTCACAACCGATTTTTTCCCTTCCTTTTCCACCTGATCTCTCCCTTCTTTTTCGAATCCCTTCTCCTTGCCCTTTGCTCTTCCCTTTTTGACTTTTCTCTCCCCTCGTTTCCGTCTCCACGATTTCGATCCATTCCTCCAAAGTTTTCTGTTTTAACTATCTTATTCCGGCTATTAATATACACTCTTCCTCCGCGCTTAATATTCTTCTTTTTCTTTTTTTGTTTTTTTTTTTTTTTAAGGACCGATTCCTTTTCTTTTTTTTCGCTAAGCTTTGTTCGAAGCGTAGAACTTTCTTATGTTTTGAGTCTCTTCATAATTCTGTTTCTTCTTTTTCTTTCTTCCCCCCCTCCCCGTAATCCTCTTCTCTTCAATATTTCAACTTCTTACCTTTTTCTTTTCTCTCTCTTTCTCTCTTTCAATTTCTACCAGTTTCTTCTTCTTTTTCTTCTTCTTCTTGTCTTTTTCTGCTCCAATTCCGTTCCTTCAACAGAATTGTCGTTTGTTTTTTTTTTTTTGTTATTGTACTGCTACTTATTGGAACTTTTTGCACTGTTATTAAACTGCATATTTTCCATTCTTCTCGTTCTCGTTCCCTTTTTTAATCTTGCCCGTTCCCAGTCGCCATTTTCAATTTCATTAAGTGTTATCTCGAGTGTCGTGCCTTCACGCTCCCAGCGTAATCTTTTACAGGGGTTAAAGTTAACGATTCTGTGTGTGATTTTGTGTCAATATGAATACGAAGAGTGAATCGTGCAACAGAATCATTTTGTTTTTCCATTCTCTTCTAGTGTAGGTCGAGGAGGCTTGGAAAACGTGGTCAAAGAAGACTTTTCTAAAATTTTTTCAAAATCATCTTCGTTGAGACGATATTTTTAAAAGTGAGATTCATTACATATTATTTTATTTATTAATTATATACGATTATATTTATATTGTGTTAGGATCATCTTGATTGGTATTCAAAATTTTATTTGACGCCATTTCTTTTATTCAGTAACATTTCGATCCCACTTTTAATTATGTACAACATTTCATTGGATTAAAAAACATCCCTGAAAAAATCGTATGATACAAAAAAATTTTGTTCAATTCAATAATATTTTCTCTCCTACGATAAATTTTCAAAATCACTCGATTCGATCAATGAAAACTTTTAATTTATGTCTCGATATGTTAGCAAAAGAATTATAAATTAAAAATCACGAGGATCGTACAAGATCATAGCCACGAAAATAGTTGAGATAGCTGGTCTTGCGTGCAACGATAATAATTATTCTCGTTGTATGTCATCGTGCGAGGTCACGCTAGATTTTCATTTTGTAACATCCTTTCGAGGCCAAGCGAAGAATCGATAATTCCTGAAGAAGCTAAAAAGCTATGGGTCGCCCCTGATAGGAGGGCCAGCGACGAGGGGGCTTGAATTCTGGAATTTTGACGTAGCGACTCGGATGAAAACTTGAGATTTGACTTCGAAAACCGATGAAACTGCAGTTTGCGGAAGCTTAACTTGCACCCTGAAATTCGAAACTTTACCTTTGAGGAAAGCATGAATCGGTATTAACTCGAGTGCACCGCGGCTGTTTATCAAATATAAACTGACCAATATTATCGCGTATGATAAAGTTCCCTCTATATCGGCTGTGTTTGTGAATGACTAATATCATAATTTCACCATGATGTTAAATAAGTGTTAAATTTTGTTCCAATATATCGGGGTGGAATAATTTTTAGAAAACGTTCGTTCTTAATAACGACAGTTCTCATTTCTATGATTCAAGCTGTTTAAATTAACAACTTTTCCTTTTTGAGACGATACAAGGACTATACCCGTCACTATATTAATTTTAAACGCAAAGATTGACAAAATTTATAATGATATTAACACATTTAGAGAGGCTAGGAAGGAAATTTTGAGATTTTAATAATAAGCTAAATTGCCGTTGTAAAATTACGTATCTTTTCATAAGCTACAGTAGATTACCATTGCCGTAACCATTTTGCGAGATAGCCGAGAAATGGTAAGGAAACAGTATGAAATCGTGAACGGATTTGAAATGTTCTTATTCACACCCCTCTTTGTAATTGTGAATCGGTTAATTCGAAATTTCGAGATTTAATTTCTAAAAATTTCTTCTTCGCCATCCTCTTTTAACCTAAAAATTTATCCCGTCGCTTACGAAATATTCTGCTATATTATTGTTACTGTATTATGACAATGCACAGGGATAATAATAATAATAAAATCAAAAAGTGAAAACTGGTGTATAAAACATTTTTCCCTTTTCTTTTTTCTTCTCGAGACGATACACTTTTTCACAATCCTCACATTTTCTTCGGGAATAATGAAATCAATGTAGCAGCAGCGTTACAAGATTCTTCGCTTAGCCGTTGCACCTCGCGTGTTCAACCCTACCGCGATTAATTCATTTATACGCTTCTCGTTTAATAATTAGCGCCGGCTTGAACTTCTATCCATAAATGCAGAGTGGAACACAGTGTTCCCGGCTTCCCGGCTAACTTTTGTAATCACTTTAAGTGCAGTCGCGTACGACTTGATGAGAATTCGAGCGAATGAAACGAACGCGAAAATCCGTGGCAGTTAGAATGCTGATGCTCGCTCGCTCGAAAATCGCGCCGTTTAGGAAATTGATACCGATTCGTTCCTTCGATGAAAATTGGTTACAGATCGACACTCGTTGCGAATAATCGGATAGGATTGTCCCGCGAATTAATTCGCAAAATATTGTGTGTGATTCGAGAATTAAGCTTCCGTTTTTTTTTTTTTTTTCATTTTCGTCGTTCAAATATAGTTTGGAAAATCTATCAAATATTTTTGAATTACGTTTTCGTTATTGTATCGTGGAATTGTAAAAATCAACCATATAATTAAAATTACACGGGCAGATTGTCACCTCTTCTTTTTCTACAATTGTTCAAATTTTTTATATCTTAATTAGAGAGGATGTAATAAAATATTCAAAATAACGCTCTTTGGAAATAAATTTTGATTTGAAAATTACACGTGAGAAGAAATCTCGGTTCGATTGGATTGATTTTGAAAAAATTTGTTCGAAACTTATTATCTCTCTTTTCCACGATGCGAAACGGAATATTTTTGAAAATTGTCTTGGCAATACATAACGCGTACAAGATCTCCATGCAAACTAATAACAGAGCGATTACAACAAGTTCTATCGCGTCGTCAAATATTCAAATGCAACGCTTTTCGATGAAACGGTTCGGTGAAATAAAACTTTCATCCGTCCGCTTATATCGAGGCCATTTTCTGGCGCCTACGCAATTTTTGAACACGCTCGAAAAGCACTTTTCGATTGAATATCGTGCAACTCGTTTCGTATTGTTTTTTCCTTCCATTGTTTTCGAACATTCGGATACATTTGGATTTTTCAATGAAATAAATTGAAACAATTTTATGATAACAAATATCGAGGACGAATTTTAATTTCGACAAATTATTTCTCTAGTATGTATACCTTTCGATTTGTCAAACGTATTATTTAAATTCGTTTTTTTTATTGATTATCTCATTATCAAATGAATTTCAAACAGCTTGTATACATTATTATAAATTACACGAATTTTCTTGCAATTACAATTTCATTATTTTATAAAATAATCATCAACAATACACACACACGCGCGCATATATATATATATATATATACAAGCCACATATTCAAGAAACAACATATTGAACAAAACATCTACAATCTGTAATCATCCACGTACATTATCACGTCGAGAAATACGTCGCCTAATGAATCGAACATCGAAACGAAATGCCACCTCGTCACACGATGGAATATTTAGGGCCAGAATTCGATCGAGAATTCGTATAACGCAATCCATTTCCATTTGTACACTTGATTAGAATATCGACGCTGTGGTGCCAAGGGGAGGAAGAGGGGAGGGTTCGATGATTCGCTTTCCACCGTGACACGAGGCCAATCCGCCTGGTATCGGTTTCGTTCGTTTCGAAACACGAGCAATGCAAGCACACTGTTTAATATTAACGCTGGTTAACGCGTGCATTATGTCGAGGATATTTACATGGCGGATCATGCGTGGCATCACGCCACGCGAGGAGAGGAGTTTTATTATTTATAATGGACGGGCAAGAAGCGCAAATATTTTCGGTGTGCCGGGTTTCTCGAACTAATTTTAAGCGTGGTTTACGGGATCCGGAAAGGGAGGGAGGGGAGATCTTTGGGTTAATAATTGATGAACAGACGCGGTTATTTGTTAGGATATGGAGTGGAGGGCTGCTTAAAATATCTTATTACCAGATTGGTAATTTAAATATTCACGATGGGATGTTGGGGAAATTTTGAGAAATATCAATCTCTTGTTTAATCTCACACAATATATCTATTATATCATCTTCTAAAAATTCAATATGTGATTATGCTAAGAGAGAATCGAGTGCATACAGAAGAGAGATTTTCTTTCTCGAATTACTTTCCTTTCCGAACACAAATATATTAGAAAGTTTATTCAAAGAAAACGTGGGATTTCATCCCCTCTCGAATTAACCCGAACGAGAAGTGTTAAGAAAGAATTTGAATCGTCGCCACCGATTCAATCTCCCCCTCGTTTGAAATTTACGAGGAGGAGGGAGGGAGCCGTGTAAAGTTAGCCGATTTGCCATCGGTCAACGAGGGGCAAAAGTATGATCTTTCATGGCGGCCGCCGTTTCCTCGCCTCGTACGATTTCACTACCAAATGCGAGAAAATATACGCTTGCCTCGTCTCGATGGTCGCCTCGATGGTGCACATATCATCCTCCCCCTCCTCCGCGTGTTTTTCCGGGGGGAATCGAGGAAGGATCGAAGTTGGAAACAAGGAAGGAAGGAAGGGATATCGAGAGGGAAAAGAGAAGAGGGAGAAGCTCGATGGCGCACCATAATGTATCATTTCGATGATCCGATCGGTGAGTTAAGGGAGTTTTCGAGGCAACGGGAGTGGATTTACGTGGATGGTGCGTGGAAGTTAACCGCTGATCCGGCTCCAAGTGGCGGAATTCACTCTTGCACTTTCCAACGCCATAATTCACGAGCCGGTCGGATATCCAGGATTTCGGGACGTTATGGAATAATCTACGGGATTTTCGTTTTTCACCGTTCCTTCCTCTTCCCTTTCTCTCATCTCCATCCGAACGATCGATCTCTGGAATTCCTTTAAATTTTTCCCTCCCCTCTTGATTCGAAGGTGATTTCTCGATCGTTTCAAGATACATATATATATATTTTAGAATCGTATTGGATATTTCTATGTATATTGTTTTCACAACAACAAATTGAAAATTGGAAGTCGTAATATTTGGATGGAGAATTAGAATCGCTTAATATTTTCATAATATTGTTCGATGAAATTGAGATTTATGAAGATTAGAAACGAATCGTTAATTATCACATTCTCTCTCTTAAAGAAAAAATAATAAAGAAATTTAAAAAAGCAATATTTCCTTCACACTTGATCCACGAGGTGATCGAGACGAGCCTCGCCGGATCAGATATCTCTCGAAGCAGATTTAAATCAATCAATCAAACGCACTCGTACAGAAGAGGAGGAGGGATGGGTCGCCGCGGCGTTAAATTTCAACCGCGCAAATGGTAAACATTTCCAGGAGCTGGCTGCCTCTCTCGTAAAACCGATCGACCTCGTTACAAATCATCCCTCTCCTCCTAGCCGCTCTCGAGTCCCCCAAGAGCGGGAGACGCGCAAACACACTCTTCTCCCGCCGTGTTCGTACTTTTCCATCTCTATTCTCCCCTCTTTCTTTCTTCCTTCCTTTTTCCTCTTCCCTTGTTGCCCGGTTTTTTGCGGCCAAGGCGTTAAACCGGGCGACTATTAAAACCGCACCGGTTGCCAGTTCCAGGCGAACGGCCATATTTCGGTGTCGAAACGTCGAAAACGAATTCATGGCCACCGTTGCCCAGCCAGGACACTGTGAATTAAAGCTCGCCTCTCGGCAAATGGACGAGCGGAAGAAGCGCGTCGTCGCTATTTTCTCTCGTTTGTGAAAAAAAAAAAGAAAAGGAGGAGGGATGTTCGAGCACTTAGCGAATGATTTTTAAATTGAATCACGTTTTTTTTTTCGGAAATCCTCTCTTCGTCTTGTTCCTGGTATCCTTCTGTCGTTGTTTCGTCAGATTCGGGGGAAAAGAGGTGGTTGAGGAGAAAGGGGGGGTGGAACAAGATTCGTGGTTTTCTTCGATGAAGCAAAAGAAACTCTGGTTTTTCGCGGGAGGGCAATTACTCTCGATTGTTTGGCCCGGATGTCTTTTGTTTAGGTGTGAAAGAAACGATAGATGTTCCCCCCGTGCTGTGAACAGGTAGAGATTTCGAATTTGTGGAATTTGTTCCGTTTGTAATCGGATTAATCGATGGTTTCTTTAGTTTTTTGATCGTTCTTATTTCTTGTTGCTTCATCATGATTGCACTCATAAATTAATGTAATATCAAAGTATCTGGATATAGTTTTTATAAATTGCGATACGAATACAAAAAAAATCTGATATTCTTTTTAAAAATTTTGAAGCGTTCGAAATGAAACAATTCATCAACGTAATGGAGAATCCTTGCTATTTAAATCGTACAAATAAACAAAAGTTCGAGTAAATAAATTATTTCGAATTGTAATATCGGTGTAAGAGGTGTAAGGATGAATTTTCTTCGTTTTAATAGCAGCAAGTTTTAATGGAAGACAGAGTTTCTTAAAAATGGTAAAAAGTTTCTCAAAACTTTAACTCTAATAATTTATTAATAGAAAAGGACAATAAAAAATAATGTATGATTACACGTTTGAGAACAAAGTTCGAGTAAACTCGGGGAAATTGTTTCTAATCGAAATATCGAAAATAACTGTAAAGATGAAGTTTCTCTCGTTTCGAAACAAAGTGGAAGTATAAGTTTCGCGAAACGGTTGAAACTTTCATTTAAAACTCGAAGATGTACAATTTCCTGGTCAAAGGAAGTAATTAAAAATAATATGCGAAATAATATGTCTTCGAAAAAGTTCAAACAAAATTCGGAAAGTTACGATCAAACTCTCTCTTTCTCTCTTTTCGAAATCGATTAAATAGAGAAATCCATTTTAAAATTTCGTATAATTTACCTATCGAGCGATACAATTAAAAACAGTACAATGAGTTAGTGGAACAAAGTTCAAGTGAAAATAAACTTCAAGAAAATATTTACGGATTAAGTTTTCAAAATAAACGGGAAGTTTCTCGAAAATAGTTAGTTTCTTCATTCTTCAAACTTTCTATATTCTTTTTTTTTTTTTTTTTTTCAAAACTTCAAAATTTTTTAAGATAAGCGATAAAAGAAAGTATAATTGAAAATAAAACTGTGCAAACTTTCATTTGTATTATACCTTTTTTTTAAACGAGTCAAGCGACATCGAATGTTTTTGAAAAAATTGACTTTGCGCCATATTTTTCAAATGCTCGTTTCTTCGTCTCGTCAGAACTGTGGAAAACTTGATTCCCTCAAGAAATTCGACGCCGCCAAGACTTCACCGACACTTGGTTTGTCAGACTGCAATTTAGATTAAAAGGAATAATTACAACGGCTATTTCGCACGGAACTTCACGTGCTCGTAAATCTGCTCGCTCACTTCTCACAACCGAGAGATTTTACGGAGAACTTCCGTGCGCCGATAAAACGAAAGCAAATTAAGACACCTTGCTTACCAGACAAAAATGAAATAATAAGAGTTTTTTTTTGGGGGGGGGGAGGAAGTGGGAAATTAAGTTGCCTTTGAGCAAGTGTAAAATTCATAAAATAAGGAGAATACCACCATGGACAAATGGGTTTTCTTAATAAATAAGATGGCGAAATTAATTCTACGTCCTACGAGCAAAGTCCATAATGATGTTATCAAGATACTTTCATAATAAGCTATGGTTACTTTAATTAAAATCGCAGCATGATAAACATGGTATAATTAAAACTTATTATTTAAATTTAATTACAAATTTTATACAAGTTTTTACAGCGAAAATTAATAATTATGGTATAGAGAGCATCTTTGAAAATATTCAAGAAAATAGAAATTACGAAACTTCTTTTTCTTCCCTAGATAGATTTTCACGATTTTTAAAATCAAACCTGTCACTTTTTAAAATTAAAAAAAAAAAAAAAAAGAAAGAAAAAGAAAAAAGTCACAGGAATTGTTAAATAAAAGTAATAATTCATTTCCAAATTCAAGAAACAAAGGAATTCAATCTGTTTAACGATCGTAAACGAGGTGGATACCGGAAGGGTGAAGTTTAACCGATCCATAAGCGTTGTCTGACTAAATCGAGGGCAATCTTATTTCCATCCTACTCGAGAATAGTTCTGGTTCTGTACGTACGTCGATTTAGTGTCTTCGACGGGAAGTTTCCAGATGCTTTTAGTGGCCTTGGTTGGCGTGCATACTTCCGGTTGGCTTTACGGGGTCCCTTCCTATGCCAGTTAAGCGGATGTCTTGAAGGTTCGAGGACTCGACAGCTTGCGGGCTAAGTGGTTGTAATACCTTTAACCAGAATATGTTCCAACTTCTGTTGGAAAACATAGAATCAGAAATCTTGGAACCGTTTTGTAAAGCTCTTCGAAGACAAAGAATGTTGAATAAGATCTTCAAGCGTTGATCTCACAGCGTTAACAAGAAAGAATGAATATTCGTTAGAATATCATTCGTCTTTCTCGTTTGCATATCTTCTTTCCTTTATTCTGTTTCGTTTATTTCTTTCATATCTTGTATTGGAAATTTTTTTCATTGTTTTAATATAGATGGATAAATTATATGGAGAAGTTTAAAAGTTTTTTTAATTTAACTACTTTTATTTTTGTATTGAAATTAATATACAAAATAGGGCAGAGTGAATTTTTAAAAGCGAAGGATTCGACGACTTTAAGCGATTGTAAAGAGTACTTAACCAGAATGTAATCCTACTTACCGCATTGCCAGAAAACTCGTCTCGAGTTGTATAACAGTTTACCCTGCTACTTTGAAATTTTCTGCCGGACCAAGTCGGGTTTACGAAGTAAATTGAAACTAATTGCGCTTGTCAGCATTTAACGTTTACTTTGACTATTTGGAATCTAATGAAACCGATGGGATGCGGGATTTACTCTGTTCATTGTAATTTATATAAAAATTTAATAATCAATCTAAAAATATCTTCGTTCGTTGATTGTCAATTTTATTGTGGAAACGTTTAACTTCTTACTTCTTCGTAAATTTTAAAATAAATACGTTTCATTCAAATGAAGAAACGATTCGTTTATTTTTTTCATATTCATTTGTCACAAGATCAATATATAAAATTCTTATAATAATAAGTTGAAATGTTAAATTTTAAACTCATTGTCTGATTCGTTTAAATATCCTATGATATGATAATTTAAACGTTCCATTAATATTTTATCGTTAATTAATTATTTTACAAATTTGAACGAGAAAATGGGAAGAGATAACCTAACAAATTAGAATCTTTTTAACAAATGGAATTCTCGTTATTGAAATTTATTGATTTTAAATGCACTCCTCTCTTTACATAAATGTATCAAATATTAATTATACAGAATAAATTTATATATAAATTACATCATTATCATTTTATTTAATTTGAACATTCTCTCTTTAATTTATATTCAACGTACAAAATACATCTCTAAATATATATATATATATATATCTCCAAAAATATTGAGATAGTTCGTTTCAAATGAATAGGTTATGCCACTTGACAAACAAAAGGAATCGTTGTGTAAATATCTCACAAATTAATCAATCAACTATGTTTGCCGAGAAGATTTCTTTGTTGCATTAACTTGAAATTAGAGAATTACTTCAAACATTCTTATGATGATTAAGAACGTTTTATGATGCATGAAGTTTGTGCAATAGTGGGGGAAAAAAAAATTGAAAAGATGAAAAGGGAATTGGTCCAAATATCCAGAATCTTCCATTTCACTTAATATTTTACATATCAAACTTCTCTTGAATTCGTTCCCTTTCGAAAACGATTTCTGTAATTTCTTAATCAAATTTGATTTAATTCTATTCCATGCTGTATACATTGATCAAAATACATCCAAAACACTCAAACATAATATTTTATTCTTCATTTTTCTTTTAAAATTTCTTTTAAAACTTCTATTGAATTTTTTCCCCTTTTGAAAAAACAGTTTCTACGATTTCTGAGCCAAATTTAATTTTATTCAGTTTCGTTCCATACAGATATCTTCAGATACTCCATCTCAAATTATCCAAGATAATATCTTTACAACTTTTTTACTTTTTAAAAATTTCCCCTTGGCTCGTATTACACGCATAACGCGAATTTATGCGTTATAATACTTTCGAGGATACTTTTACGAATATCTTCATAAATTTGAGAAGATATTCAGGATATGGTATCAGCGGAAAGCAATGATCTAACTTAGGTATCTGTTAAATCGTAAGACCAAACGGTCGTTCCATATATTTCGACGATGTGCTCGAATATTTTCCAAGTTCGCCCACAGACAAGGATGTACAGGGATGAAATTGGTGGAACTTAACCGATTCTCTTCTCGGTTTTACCTCTTTACTACCATTGTGCAAGTCCCAGACGTGTTTACGCAAATGCGGTGAAGTATTGCTTTCTCTCGAAGAACTCGATTTATTCGACAAAGAAACGAGCATGGACGTTGAAGAGTCAAATGTGAAAGTTACGTTTCGTTATATCCGTTTCAGCAGATTGCTTCTTATAAAATGTATCATACGATTACATGTAAATTAATTACATTTTTTAAAATTTTTGTTTTATAGAAAAAAATTTTTCATTGATGCAGTATAAATATAAATTCAAATTTTCTTTATAAATATCAACAATTATTTAGGTCAAAATTATTCAAATTATTAAGATGTTAATAAGAAAAGTAAAAAAATCATAAAGTATATAAACTAATTATTTAATATGTAGACTTTTTCTGTTCATGTTCGATTAAATTTATTTTGCAATTGTTTCATAAATGACAAAATTAAGACGAATTTCTTCTAATGTTTCTTATTTAATTGTTTTATATATATATATAAAAATAGAATCACATTCGCAATATTCCAATCACATATTTTCTATCTATTATGACAGAACGCAATCAATCAAAACACATTCAAGCAAGAAACGAGACAAACAGGAAGGAAAAAGGGCTTTTCCGAGTTATTTAACGGTATAAAGGGGCGCATCGAAACAGCAATGCAATCAGATGATAAATCACAAAAATGAACGGCCATAATAAATCTCAGTTACACGATTAATAGGTAAAACGCATCAGCCAGAAAATGGAAGTCCCAATCGAATTTTCCTCATTGCATTTTTATTCATATCCTGTTAACTTTATTCCCTATAAAATATCCCCAAAAAATAATTCCGAAAAAGTAATTGTACGGCCAACAATAATCAAGTGCGTAAATCTGAAAAAAATTGCAATCAAATTGGCTAACTTTTATGCACATTTTTATAAATAAATTTGGATCGTTGAATATATTTGGAAACGAATAAAATTTCGTTTTTGAATATCATTATTATTTTTAAAAACTGTGTGTAACAATTAATCGAAAAATTTATTGGATAATAAAATATTAATAAATTGTTCGATAATTTTTCGAAAGGTCAGAACGTTACAAAAATTTGAGAAAGAAATAAAAACACGAGAATATATTGTTAGTAGAAAAAAAAATAAAATAGAATACCACGAAAGATTAATACTTCAATTCAATTTTATTACAATTCCTAGATTAAAAGTTAGAATCTTTCGTCGATTTTAAAACTATTATAACGAACGAGCAAGCATATCACTAATAATTGAAAAATCGAATCGAGCATTCTTTCATCGTTATAAATATATAAAATTATCATAAATCAAAGGAAAAAGCAAAGAATGAAAAAAATTCAACACAAATTCACGAGCAGAGGCGATAAATATGAGTGAAGGATTGAAAAAAAGTAATTCTTTCGATAATTTTGGATAGAGAATGGTTTATGACAAGCCGTGTGACGATTAAATGGAATGAAACATGTCGTGGCGCAAGAATGTTCATTGGAAGGGTCAGTTTGTAGGTTAAGTGGTCGTATTACGTTCAAGCCTGGGACGTGGTTGAACTTTCCACATATGGGGACGAAGAGGAACGATTTAGCTGTCTCTGGGAAGGATGTTAGGGCTGTGAAGCTATTCTAAAGTTTGTTCTAACGTTGGTTATTAAACAAGTTAATGTCGTTTAATTTTTTTCTGTGGAAATAGAATGTTAATTTAATCCTGTACAGTTAATGAATTGAAAATCCTCTAAGATATTATTATGGTTAAAATACACCACGTAATTCCGGTGAATATGAAAGATAAATGTTATTGGAGAAAGGATCAGAGATGGAATTTTTTTTATTCAACTTTAAGAATCATTATTTATCCAGAAACTACTAATTATTAAGAAAGGATAGCATTTACGAATATTAAATTTGTAAAGGAAACGTTATACCTAAAATCATGTTTATTGCATGAGTATTACATTAATCTTTGAGCAAGTTGCTCGATAATATTCAAGAATATTCTCGAAAACTACTTCCCCCCTGCTTCATCATGCATTAAACGTTCAACAATTTCAAAATCGATTCTTTTTAATAATCGATGGGTTCACACAATTTCTTTCACAGTTGATAAATTCTCGTAACTAATAAAAAAACATCGATTAACATTTCATGGAAAAATAACAAAGATGAAGATATCGAGCTTTCTAATTCGAAAAAAACTGGAACACTGGCTCTCATAGAAGGAGATATTTCCGCTCATAAGTCTCATACATCGGCTCTCTCGTGATATGTGTTCACGAAGCTCGCGAGAGGAAGAAACATGCACGAGAGCACGAAGGGGGTCGATCCTGACACGAGCTATAGTTCTTCGAATCAGACAGCCGGTCAAAGAAGGAGAAGAAGGTCACGGGGAAAGGAAGTGAGAGGAAGAGGAAGAAGAAGAGGAGGAGGAGGAGGAGACGGTGGTAGCACAGGATGGTAGCAGAGCCAGACTGGACGGCGCTGGTCTCGTCGCTCGCGTGGTAAACAAAGCTGTAACTCTCCTCTCGCGGAGAGGAATCAATGGCTGGGTAGCGAGCTCTTCGAGGTACAAACTCGCGGAGGAAACCCTCTCGGAGGCATCTATCTTAGTTTTGGCGTAACGTGCATGCTGATGCACTCGTGGGGAACGCTGTCACAGAATGGTAATTTTTTTCTCTCCCTCCTTCTTTGCTTGATTTTCCTTTTTTTTTTTTTTTGTTTTTTCTTATTCCATTTGATCCCGACACGCGAGATGTAAGGATACGATCGATATGCTTGCTTCTCTCGGTTATTATAATTATTATTATAATTATTATTATTAGGATATTATTAGTATATTAAAATATATGAGAGAGCAATGGAATGAAAGTAGATTAGAATTTTATTAAAAGATTGATTCGATTTTGTTTTTGTTCGGTTAAAAAAAAAAGGCATCGAGTTTTGGCTCGAATTTTTTAAAAATCGAGATGAAAGCAATGATTCGCAGCAGAAGTGATTTTCTAGCAGTGAAATTAATGATTCGTGAAAACTTGGAGCTGCGAATGCTTAGCATTTCATGGATCGTCTGCCACAAATCTCTTCTCAGATATCTATCTTACTTGCTGCAAACAGTTGACGTTTTTTGATACACGAACGCGAACAAAACGAACCATGAAAGATCGGATTGTTGATAGTTTAGATCATTTTTCTTGAGACTTTGACTGTAGAATATATTCACGATTGTTTTTTTTATAAAAACTAACAATATTTATTCTATTTCTTCAACAATACGTTTCTTTTGTTATTCAATATAATACGCATTATTTCGATATTATATATCAAACAATTGTGTGAAAAATATAATTTGAATATAAATATTCAAAAGAAATATAAACTATAATGTTTTAATATAAAAATTACGAACGAAATAAAATTTTTAAATATTTCCTCGATCAAAAATTTAATCTATAATGAATAGTGTAAATATTTTCTTGATACGTCATATTTATATTGCAACAGCATTTCAAATAACAAGAAAATAATCTGTAACAATTTTAAAAAACAAAAAAAATCGTGTTTCTCACTCTCAATTGATCCCAATTGATTGATATATATTTTAACGAATAAATTCAGGCAATACATAAATTGATATAATATTACGATAAAAAGAAAAAAGAAAAAGAATAGAATGTACAACAATATAAAAAAAAAAGGAAGGTAGAATAGGAAAAAAATAGGAGAAACAAAAGTTTCAACAAATCAATTGACGTTCGGATAAAATCTGGAACAGTGAATACAATTCAACTGTAGCTTTCGACATCCGTTTTACATTCCATTCAGAGATAGAAGAGCAACATTCGATTTAACAAGTCGCCCGGGTCCTTTCGGCATTTTGTGGTCGTTTGAGCGATGACGACGAGGTGAAAACCACCGAGGGAGAACCTGTGGAACACTTGGCACCGTACACTGAGGTCAATCGCTCGTGACGAAGGTTTTACAAGGGTGGGAAACAAGGGTGGCGAGACTATTTCAGCAACCATGGTTAAGACCTCAAAGGTGGTTAAGTCGAGCTGAAGATTGTGTTTAGTGGTTCTTCTATGATACGATGTTTGATCTCAAATAGACGATTCTATATATTTCCAAAATGAGATAATTATGTTTTATATTTATCATAGAAATTTTTTTTTTTTACGTAATTCTTATTTATAATCCTTTTAAAATATCAATTATGTCTAATATTTGATTAAAATTTGCGATTATATTTTTATCTCATTTTGATTGATCAATAAAAATAATGTAATTATAATTTTTATATGTTATTTTATATAATATATATGTATATATTATATATATACATATATGTATATAATATGTATATATTATATATATTCTCTCATTAGACAGTATATATTTTTTAATATAATTCAATTTTTTCTTTTTCATGAATTAAACTCATTGCAGATTTCGTAAATTATTTTTTTTCATCAATTTTCATGTATATATGTGTATATATACGTTGAAAAGAATGAGAAATTATTAAAAAAATTATATAATTTTATTTTTAATTTATTACGTTAATTTTCTCACCATATTGCTGCCACTTACGCGCCACCTCTTAGGTGAACGCGGTATTAATTAATAATTGCGCATTGCGCATCGTTTCGCGCCAATAAATCGACGCCATTAGAACACCATACGTTACGCGGTACGTGCACGCAGTGAAAAATTCGTTCGCATTTTCACTTTATAAAGGCAAACCGTGTGTGAATTGAATAATGTGAAATAAATAAACGTTGGAATAATCATCAGTGCGAATAATATTATTTCAATAACATCAAATTTATCAGTGATTCAGTGTTATTCGGTGTGAGCTGTGAAACATAACCAACGAAAATGAGACGCAATAGGACGATTGCTCACGATTATCGAAAATTTATAGAAGTTTTCAATGCAAGAAGAAAAGAAAATGCAGCTATTTATTATTGGTAAGCAGAAACAAACAAAATTCGATTATTGTTAGTTGTTTTAGTATTAGATTTTCTAGATTGTTAGGTGGACGCCTCAGATTCCCGCCAAAATGAGACAGGTACAGCTAATTTTACACAAATTATTTAAAAAAAACCAATTATGCGACGTGTAATTATATTTGAAAGATATATTTCAAGTTTTTTTTTATAAAAGCGTATGCACTTTGACGTTTTTTGTCTCAAAAATTCTCATTTCGTATTAACACTGGAACACAGTAACGTGCTTTCGTGCGATTTAGAAAATTGAAATACTTAATATCGATCAGAATATTGTTTCTTCAAAAGACAAACACCCGTTGTTCGTCTATGTCTAGAGGAAAATGCTGGGTAGATTTTTCGTGGGTAAATGCGCAATTGCTTTGACGCCGGGTGTCTCGACGCGAATCGTAGAAGAAACATAACCTCTGTTATGGTGACATTCGGCTTGAATAAATGGAAGTGAAAATTTTGTCGTTGAATAAGTAAAACGTAGATAAAAAGCCAGATTGTCATCATGTATATTAATGTTGGTGCTGGTTACGATTATATTTATAAAATTTATAAGCAGATCATTATGTAACTCTATATATTATCTTCAAATATAATTAATATTTAAAATAATTATTGTATTAAAATATATAATATAAATATTATTTAGAATTCTTTTATGAATTGTATTATTCATATATTATATTAATTGTGATTTTTTGTCACAAGAAGAAATCTTTTTTTTATATATTTAATATTTAATAATAATTTCTCATTCAAAAAATTTAATACGCTATTTACAAATAAATTTAATAGTTGTTACAAAGGTAAACTATTAAATTGAAAGCATTTTACTGTTGCAATTAGTTGCAAAATACAATTGTATACTGTTCACACTATCAACTACAGTTAAGATTGTTTCATCAAAGATAGACAATAGTTTCGAGTTGGAAACTGTTCAAAGGTTGCTTCCACTTGATTGAAATTTCGTTTTACACGATTTGAGGTCAACCGACTTAGTCAATCGGTCAGAAGTTGCTTTATGTTAAGCTTTATTGATCGTGAAGAGATAATCCCGATTGTTCCTTTTTGAATCGCTGTAGAAGTTTAATGGATAAGATAAGTTTCTGGTAGAATAAGGATTTCTATTCTGATAGAAGATAAAGATTTAATCAATATTTAGAAAAGATTGAAAAGATTTTTATTCACATTATGTAAAAACTGTGATTGTATAAGAAATCTCAGAATTTTTTATATAATAAAAATCATTTTATTTTTTGGGATGAAATCTTAAATTTCATCATTTATATAACCAATAAGATTTGTTTTCAAAAGAATAATTAGTATACAGCGATATTAAATTAATTTTAAAGAAGTTATATTTTTATTATCAAATTTGAAATTGTTTATAGTAATATTTTTACTCTAATTAAATAATAAAAGCAGTCGAACACAACCTTTCGGTTAAATTATCGTTATCCGCAAATTTATCATCGCGTAATTTGATTCACGTTTCGTTGTGAAACTCGGCAGAGTTTCATCGAAAGTTGGAGAAAATTGAACTGTAACTTTGTGTGCAAGCATAGCGGCTTTTCTACGAGAAACGATTGAAGCTTTGCACGGTCAAGAGAAAATTTAAGGAATTAAAAACTCAATATATCCGAACACGCGTCCAATTTTCCAAGCTATTAATTGATCCATTTTAATTACAAAGTTTGCAACTATATGATTTGATTAGATAGAAAAGTTCTTGTCCAATATCAACACTTTCGTACAATCTCTTAAAATTATTTCCCTTTACGTTTCTTTAAATAACAATTTTATAAATTAAATTTCTTACAAGGAATAACTAATTAAAAAAAATCACAAGTTTTACGATTTCTATCCATCGCTTCTTCACAAGGTAGACAAAACAGAAAAGAAGAAGCATTAACTTATCCAGAGGAAAGATTAAACAAAGTTAAACGCCAGTTAAACTACTATTCGTCCTTTATTTCTTCCTCTTCTCATTCTTTTATTTCTGATCGTAAAGACTGAACCGGTTAGCGAAGACTTATCGCGAGGGTGTCGCAGCGTAAAAGCATATCAGCCTATTTTTCTGTCGTAAGAAGATGGCGTTGCGAGAATACCGGAAGTTAACAACGTCGCGTACACGCGCGAAACAGGTCTTCTTATTTCTCCAGGGACGATCTTCAGAAAGATTCCTCTTTTCCCGTTCTTGCGCGATAACTTTTCTCCTTTCAACGGATCGTTCTCTCCTCGCCGTGTCCGTCATCCGCTTTCTTTTCTTTCTTCTGTATTGATCAGTCCGCGAATGGGCCCTCGTGATCGGAATTCAATCAGTTTCTTACAGACTGGCCGTCGGCGATAAATGAATCCTATCGAATTCCGATGAAATTTTGAAAGTGTACTCGTATTGTTTCCTTTGACTCCAAGTTCCATTTCCTTTTCGTTGTATCCTTCGTGCTGTATTTATTAATTTTTACTCTTTGTTATTTATGTTTTATAAGATTAGTATATTGAAAATTTTTTTAATATTCCACTTGGTTTAATTATATTGTAGTGTAAATTTTTTTAAAAAATTAGGAATTGTAAATTTAGGAAGTGTATGTAAGATTCTATATTTATTGGAATTATATTTATGGTTGTAGAACATAATTTAAAATATCGTATGAGTTGTCTCGTCATTCATATTGCATTTATAATAAAATTAAATTTAAATCATGTTGCAATCTGCATAATGTAATGTGTTTATGTTGTGATTTTTAAAATAAATATAAATATTTTGCTCGCTATAATTATGAAATTAGATTCATGGTTGTAAAACATAAAAATATCAAGGTGAAATAAAATTGAATTGAAATGCTGTTTTCTCTTCTCTTGTGAATTAACTTCGAAACAAGTTTGTGAAGATTAATTTTCCATGTCTAATTTTAAGTAGTTTTAAATTGGAAAAACTGTGGGTTTAATTGTAAGCTTGGAATATGATACTTTTCTTCTTCAGCAAATTAACTTTAAAAGTTAATTTAACTTTTTAATGTACATATAAATTACCTTTAGGAAATACAATATATCTGGTGTATTTCTTGGTCACAAGATAATATCTTAAAAGTAATTACAGAGGTATAAAGTTTTTGTATTTCTTTGTTATTTATATGAATCGAATTTTCATGTTTACAATATTGTTTCAAATATATAGATTGTTATTTTTATAATAAAAAAAAAAACCATCAATTATGTGATATCAAGAGAATATTAAGAATAAATTATGAATCGATTAGATTACAGATTGTTCTTCTTATAATTACAATATCAAATAACTAAGTCAAAATCGTTTTGGAAAAGTAGAATAGTGGATGATCACCATTCTAGGAAAATTCAAAAAAAACAACGATTGAAATTACAAAGATTCAGAGTTGAAAGATCAACGAATAAAAATTTCCATCCATATCATTTACCATAGAATGTTGATATATTTGATTTTCAAAAACAAAACAGATTGAATAGTTTGCCAACTTCAATAGAGAAATTAATTAACGTTAATTGGAATCGATGTGTTTGCGTGGAGCATAAAGGGTTGGGAATTACTTATCGTTAGTAAAGTTTCATCCACGTTCGAGCATTAGATAGACATAGTTATACTTGCTTCTTAGAGAAGGGCATTAAGGAGGTAACTAGAAGAGGATTAGAGGGAATTTGTACAAGATAGTTGGTAAATGAATTGGCAGTTGTCAAATGTCAATCATTAGCAATATATCGAGTACTTTGGATTTACTTCATTACTCTTACCAACAATTATATCCAATAGTTTTATTATTTCGATTAGATTGACAGCAATTAAGTATATCCAACAATAGAAATATATTATACATATTGTCTTTGTTAACATCGTTCAACAATTTTTATATTTCAAATCACAGAAACTTCTTTAACAATTTCAGAAAGAATTTTAACATTGAAATGGAAAGATACAGATATATTATATATAATAATTCTATAATAATTTATTCTTTTCGTACTAACAATTAGATCCAAAAATGATCCAAAGGGTGTATCAGAATTAAATGCATATGCTTGTACAAATTTTCCAAATTATTTTTCAATATTCTTGTCCTTCAAATACAAAATAATTTTATATAATATTTCCCAATTTGTATTCAATATATTCGATATAATCAAAAATATTTTCCATTTCTTTGTTGGATATCTCCAATAACAACACGGGTTATATCATATCTCGACAAATGAGTCCCGTGACGTTAACGATGTTTCGATAGGAATTGCAATTTTATGATAATCGATGCGAGACCGTAAATCCTGTTTATGGCATAACGGGATTCCTGTTTCGTTTCAGGTGGCCTGGATGCTTTTCGACAAGAGCGCCATCCTGACAGTACAAAGTCACGTTATTACCAGGAACCCTAGGATATCCGTGACCCATGATAAGCATAGGACCTGGTTCCTACATATCAAAGATGTTCGGGAGGATGACAAGGGAAAGTACATGTGTCAGATTAATACGGCAACCGCGAAAACCCAGTATGGCTATCTGCACGTAGTAGGTGAGTAATTTATTGTTTTACGAATATTCAAAATTGGAATATTTATGAATGAAAATGACTTGAAAATTTGTGTAAAATTTTTGTCCCTCGTTTTATGAATATTGGGAGATTTATGGAAGAAATAAAGTAGAGTTAAGGAAGTATTGAAATTATTAAAGATAAATGTTCTTCTTTGATCTATATTTGCACACATATCGAAACAATTTTAGTTTGTTAATTTAATATCAATTATATAGAAGATCATATCGTTGTAATAAAGAATTAGGGTAATTAATTATAAGAAAAACTGATGTAGTTAATATAATTGTTTATAATGAGAGTCATTTTCAATCAAAAATATCACTAAATAAAATATTATACATGTATCTTGATATAATTACATATTATAATTACATTAATTTATAGGAAGATCATGTTTTAAAATTATATACTACATTTTATTTAAATTATTCTCTTATATATAACATAATGCGTGTTTCAAATTATTGGTCGAAATAAGTTATCAAACTACTATAATGGATTTTGCCTTTGAACTATCCTATTCATGTTAAAATAACTGCATACATACTTCATTCGATTCGAGTTCGTTCACGTTATATTCGATAGATTTGCAAATACACAGAATGTCCCTCAGAACTCGTTCAGTAATTCACGATATCACTTTTCACTTTGTTTGTTCTGTAATTTTCATATCGAACATTGTAATTATTCTCTCTGCTCATTTTCTGTCTCGAGTTTTAATTAATGATCACGGTTCCAATAATAAAAAGCCTTTTATTTGTGAAATAGACTTGTTCACATATTTTCGCGTGAATTAAATGCACTTTAAATAAGGTATAGAGTCGTATACAAAAGAATTATACGACTTATATTATCATTCCTTTTTGCCGAAAATAAAATTTTAAAAATCCACGAAAAGATTATTTCGTAATATATATTCTATGTTTAAAGTGATCTGTAAAATAACATTCTTGAATCTACAATTTTTCATAAATAAATGATGAGATTCAAATCTCTCTGCTTTTTAAATGTAAAATATTAGAAATAGTTATTTTAATGCTCGGAAAACTATCAGAAATAGCAGAGAAATACTTTAAACATGATCAGGCGAGTTAAATATCTGCTTGTTTGCAGTGAGGACTAGACACACTGACAAGAGATGCTTTTAATAATCTCATTCCGAGCGAGTAAAAAAGGATTTAATTTATAGTTAGCCTATAATGTATAACGTGTCACCTTTCTTCGTTAGGTTAAGCTTTAGTTTTAGTTTAAAGCTAATTAAATTTACCAGATTAAGCTGAAATTCCTTCACTCTCGTATCAATAATTACAGTCGTAATAAGTGGGAATTATTGTTACGAATAATCATATAATTTCGTAAAACAATTGAAAGCAAGTTAGATTTGAGATAATTATGATATACAGGAGAAATTACTCGGACAGATCATTAGATAACAAACATAATTTTGAGGGCAGACGATTGGTCGATGCGACGAATAATTATTTAATCCCTTAAGAAATTCTATTGAATTACATAATATCGTTGAAAAATCTCCAACACATTATCCAATTAAAATATTAAAAAATTCTACTCGCATCTCCACTCGATCGGTAGATTGACCCCCGTGGACGCGATTCAGAGAAGAAAGTATCTGGTTGAATGGACAGGGCAACAATTAATTTAATCATCGGGGGAGCGTGTCGGGTAAGAGTCGGTCTTCGTTCTGCCATCCGGGAGAACATATTAATATCTCGAGTTTTGACGTCTGAAGTCGTCGGCGAGGCGGCGGAAGCTCAGTCGTTTGGGAGGGGTGGATGTTTCAGTAGTCAGGAGGAGTAATCAGAGGGCTAGATTAATTGTTTCCACGGGACTCTTGGCCCGAGCGTAGCACAAATACACGGAAGACTTCGAAGCGGCACTTCGTGATAATGCCGACGGAACAGGCACAATGCAGACCCGCCAATGCCATAACTCACCCCCTCTCTATCTATCCCCTCTGATATCTGTCTCTTTCTCTCTTTCTTTCTGCCACGCAAGGAGAGAAACGTGTGTAACGCGTGTAAATATTCCACGCGGGTCCGAGTCTCGTCGCTTAAAGTCACCGCCCGAGGCGTTTACCCAGAGCTAATAAAACGCTTTTCAAGAGTTTGACGATTTCGAAGAGTTGGGTGGCGTGTAGAGCTCGAACACGCGCGCGCCTGCGCCCACCCCTCGAAACCCCCGTGTAAATTATCCGGGAATCGTAACCGTGCCGCGTTTCGATTGTTGCCGCGCTGTTTACCCGCCGGTGGAGCACGTTTCTCGCGCGCCACCGCGCCAAATACCGGTTTCGAGGAGCGGTTGCGGAACATTCAATTCGCCGGAATAAATTTCGACAGGAGGCACGCAGGGGAATAGCCCGGGTTGTTTGGCCGTCGTGGTGTTGGGTGGAGGAGGAGGAGAAGGTCCGTTTCTTCGTGGAGGATTTTTGTTTGTCGGAAGGGAGGCCCTCGAGGGGAGGTTGTTTAATGACGTGAGTTGTGATTGGAATCGGGGGGATGTGAATGTTTTGGATTGGAAAATTTTTATGATACGCGAATTTGAGGATAAAGGAAGGAGAGTTAATTCGTTTTAACGAGTATTTTTATGCACGTTCGGCAGTTTGAAATTTGATAAAGGAGTGAACGTTTTTTCGTTATGGGATTTCAGTCACGATTTTTATCATTTTTTAATACAAAAAAAGTAATCTAGTTAGTTTTAATCTGTTTGATTATGCGCAGAATATATTTCGAGTTTCTAAAATTTAGTTTGTAAATTTTGTAATTTTGTCCGATCTACTTACTTTTTTCAATTACTTGTCAAATTTTTATCTTCCGTTGGCCAATAACAAGACGCGAAAAATGATTTCGAAAGTTTCGATTAGAAACTAATTCAGATTCAGAAGAAATATTGGATGGAAAAGGAATTGAAATTAAGATAAAATTTATAATAAATCTTTCGTATCTTGCTCGACGTTCCAGATATTACACGTTCGAATTATAAACGGATCAACAAGAAATTGTAAAAGAACGATCGATCCATTAACAATTAACCCGGATATAAAAATCTTATACATAAATAACCGTTGTCTAAAAAGACAACCTAAAACGATTCCTCTTTGCATACGCGAGTTTCGTCGCGTTATTCCAGCACGCGAGATACGCTGCAACCGTATCGGCCAATCAATTTCCCGTCCAAACGACACCAACCCATGAAAGATTCCTCTTTGGAACGTGGCACGCCGGACACGCCATTGAATTCCACGATGATCCATGAATCGAGGATAACGATAACTCGATGATCGCCCCGTTTTATCCAATATCGTGTACACACTCTCTCCACCATCCCCACCCCAGTCTCTTACTCCACGATCGAAACGTTCCATTTCGCTTTTCTTCCCTTCCTTTTTCCTCCTCCTCCCCCTGTCTCTATCGCTCCATCCTCTCGTAAATAAGGCGGAAGCCCGGGACTATCCGACTTTTATTCGATTTAGAGGCGAGTCGGCGAGCTTAACCAGTAAAGAAGAAGCTCGAGTGGAGCCGCGCACTGCGGAACGTGACGCCGAGCTTTCGACCCTTGCACTACATTTTTCGACGACTCACCCTCCCTCGCAAAAGATGTCGCCTCTCGACATCTCGCCCCGGGATACGCCGTGTTTTTTGCCGGTTCGGGGAAACGATTGGTTGTTGTCGGTTCAATTGGCGTCCCTTCGAGTAACGAGTAAAAGGAGCGTGTTATGATACTCGCGAGCCTGTATGCAATTTCATATCTGTGCTCTCGCTTCCCTCGAGTTCCTTTTTTATTGGAAAGTCGGAGGGTGGGTAGTGGCGGTCTCTCGAAGCAGGAGAGACGACGAACGTCGAGGGGAGGGGGGCTCCTTTGAATTACGACCACCGTTGAAATATTTATCCAAAAAATAAGAAGTGGAACTATAAAATCTTCGAGCAACTTCGACTAGAAAATAGTTTTTACGCGTTCGTTAACTCTCTTCACGGGGTGAAAGTACGTAAACGGTCTTTTTTCTACCTTCTTTTTTTTCTTCTTCTTTTTTCTCCCCCTCTTCTTTTAAACACTTTTACGACGCTTATCCGCTCGAAAGACACGTTGCACAACAGCTTTTGCCCGGCCATCGAGTTTCACGAGTCGGATTCAAGAATACTCAAAGGCCGGCCGTATAACGTGACACAAAGGGGTGGTCTCGTCGACCCCGTATCCCCGCCCGTATACGTTACGTATTGTATCAGAGTACGCGTGTCGTCTCGCGGCCGTACGTCATACATTGCACGAGCTCGACACCGCATTCCCTAAGGGGCCAACTGTGTAATTAGTAATTTGTGGCTGCAACCCCTGGCTTCATTCAACGGGCCGCATAACAGTCATTTCGACACGGGGGTTGGTACGCAGCCTTTGTGACCGGATCGCGCTCTGTTAAGTCGCGAAACTGGCGACTTAATTTCCGAATGTCTGTCAAAGCGGTTCCATCTTTTTTCTTCTTCTTCTTCTTCTTCTTCTTCTTTTATTATTTGTTGTAACTTGGACTTTTTTTCGAGGCGAGGAATTTCATTTCGTTTCGGTTCCATGCTTTTGAAGGATAATGAGAAACACCTCGTTGAGAATGTATGTCGTGGAATGATATTGGTTAATTAGTAGTAATTTGTTTCAACGAAGTTTTATAAATGGGGAAGAAGGAAAAAATGGAAGGAATTGTAAATAGAAGTTTTTGATTAATTTTGTTTAAGTGTTTAAATTATAGATCACAGAATTTTTCGATGAAGATCGTTTATATGTTTACGAATTATACGGTATAAAGTGTAATTATCTTATAAAATTCAAAGTGATTTTAGTCAGTACATGAACATTATTTTCAAAATTTTATTTCATTTGATAGAAAAATGTTCCATCAACTTGTAACGTCCATTTCTCTCTCTCTTTCTTTCTCTCTCTTTCGTAGTAATGAAATTTTTCATCTGTTGGCCTGAGAGCAAAAAAAAAAAAAAAAAAATGTCTCACTTCTTGCTAACAAACGAGAATTTCGATCTAAGATATAAGGTTGTTTATAGGTTCGTCATCGAATCGTTCGTGCGATTCATTGGAACTATTGGTATCCGTAAACAATGTATGTCCTGTTTCGCCAGTCGATCGTGTTTCCGTTCCTGACGAGGATGTAGGTTTTGTTTGGTCTCTTTTTTCTTTCTTTCTTTCTTTTTACTTGCAATCCTCCACTCTGCTGAATAAATTCTGATTGATAGGTTTAGACACGATTAATAAATTGAATTATTTTTCCCAAACTTACAAAATTTCGATAAATTTTTACTCGTCTATCGTTAAATTAAACATGAACATATTCTGGATAAATTGTAAAATTTTTATTGAATATTTGTATACGTAACAAGTAATTTCATTACGTTTGTACGTAAGGATAGAAAAGATAACAAATATACTTTCCACTCTATAAAAATAATATTTCCTTCGTTTCATCTTACCTCGATAAATCCACGTTCGCCAACTTTCAGAAACCTTCTTTCGTAATAACTCGTGTATCGATTTTCTTCCTATTAGTTCTCCCTAAAAAGGGAACTCCGCAACAAGCCAAGTATAAACGTCTCAAAGAACAAGTTCGAACATTTCAAAGCCCATATTTCGCATCGAGTGTCTGTTCGTTATCACGATTTTTTTCTTCCTATCCCATTCGCAGGGAAATTCCCTAATTGGAGATTTTTTCCCCCGACGGCGAGGGAAAAAACCGCCCTTGGACACAATAACTATCGCGGATCATTAAGCTTGGTGAAAAGCATGTTCGAGGAAAATTCGTCCTACCACGCTTTTTTATTTCTAATTTTTTCTAATTTCTTCATTTTCCGTCGAGTCGTTTTATTATTCGACAATATCATTCTTTTCAATCTTGGATGTGCAAAGGGAAAGCCATCGTCTTGCTGTTATTTTAAAAGCAAAGAGATAATGAAAAAAATATATATTAGAAATAGATACAAAATTCATAAATTGAAACAAATAATTGAAATTGAAATTTTTTATTAAAGGTCTTAGAAATTTTCTAAGACTTTTGATTTATATATTTTCTAGATTCAAGTAATTAGAAGACTCGATACGAATATTTATATAGGGAAAAATAATACAATTTATTTTTCTCCAATTATAAAGCAATAAACTTCTCAATTACTTCGAAACGTTGAATCAGACGAGATATATCTTTTCATATACGACAAGTGAATCAAAGGCGAGGAATAAAATGTAATAAAGAGAATCCGTGCGAGGTTTAAATTACCTACATATTTACTGAATTCTTAGAATAAGCCGGAGAATCGATTGATACTCGGTTTTTTACTTTCTTTCTCGAGTGGCCAATTACAGACAACGGAGATTTCACTGACCGTTGCGGAGAGTAAACGAAGGGTAAGACTGGGCATTGATCGGGAACGAAACAAGATCTCATCCTTGCTCCGTTATAGTGATTATTTAGCTCTCGAAATAAAACGAAATATCGGTGTCTGGGAAAGATGAAGAATATCTTTATTTATTGGTTATTAAAGTGAGGTATTGTTAGCTTCTAATGATCGTATATATCGTTCTGGACTTTGTCAATAAAACACATTGGGTGTAGAAAAAATTTAAAATGTAAACCATAATTTTATGCATACATATTAAAAATTATCGAGATAAGTAGTTTGTTCTATACATAGTTAAAACTAAGTAGTTCAGTCTGCATATAGTCAGCCAGGTAAATTCTAGTACGAAGTACCAATTATCTAATTTTCTTCTCTATTAATTGTCCAATTACACGGTTATATTAACGGACTCGTTTAAATAATATTATTTACACAACTCTTACATGTGCATATTTTTATACAAACAATGATTTGCCAATAATTCAACGCGTGTTACATTTATGAACCAATCCATCGTACGTGAGACACACAGCATTGTCAAAGCAAATCCAAGTGGGCAAATTGGCAACCTTGAGAGGGGAGAAGGCGTAATAATTCGAAGGGCGACGTTTCCGCGTCCATGCACGTTTCTCTCGAGCAAGGGTGGACCCTTATCCTTGGGTGTTAGCATCTAGCAGCTCGGTTTGCTTCTCTTTTGCCCTCCCCGCGCCGATGCCGACGGAGTAGTTTAGGCCAAGTTAACGCGCAACAACGCCGAGCCACCACGGTACACGTGGCGGCGTTTGCGCTTGAATAATGCATCAACAGTCCGTACGCGGCTGCCGTATAACGGGCCGCGCTGTTCAATCTGCGCTTGTTGAACAATTCGGTAACACCCCGCATTAGCATTAATGTAGCAGATCGTCGAACACCTGCGGTAATTCATAGGATTGAGTGGGACTTTGCTCGTGCTTTTCGAGATTGACTGAGAGCGAGAGTTCCACGTGTCTCCCCTTTCCGTTCACTTTCCATTGTTGTAAGTGGTCATCGTTTATCGAGGGGTTATAAAGGGATTTGATAATGATCCTATTAAATTGCTCGAAGAGAATTAGGAGAATTAGTGTACGTTTAAAAATTCATTGCTGTTTACAGTTTTTAGTAAAGAAACTTTATAAAAATCGTAATCCAAAATCGAATAGGGCTACGAATCCATCGATCCATCAAAAAAGAAATTGTGAATTATTTATAACAATTCCATTTTTTTTTTTTTTCGAAATTTCTTCTTCATGCGAAAGAAAACAATTTTCGACGATTCGCAGACGAATATTTGTCCCGATATTAAGTACGCAATCGTTGTCCATTCGAAAATGCGAGGAAGGGTAAGGAGGTCTGGGGTAGGTGGCGAGTTTATTATATGAATATGTAGGAACGACCCTCTTCATTCGGTGTTTCGGCCAGCAAACGAACCGTCCGAAACGCGGTGGCCTCTTGCTATTTCGAGCGGAAACCTGTGCACATCTTATCGGGATAACTCCTCGAATAAATTCCGGGCTGCTCGAATAATTGCCCTGCGGATCGCGCACGCTGATTATTTATGGCTGCGATTATTCCACGCTGACCGATAACGAGATACGATGATAAATCGGCTAGATTGCTTTCCCTCTCTCTCTCTCTCTCTCTCGTGCGACGATCCATGGGGTTTTCTAACACTTCGACAGTTTAATGGGATTAGGAGCAATTCAAAATAGATGAAAATAATATTTTGAAAATGTGGAAAAATCATTTTGCCGGACACTTTTGGATAAATATTTTAATTTAATGAGAATATATCATTTTTTAACGGTGCGATTATTTATTTCGTCAAATTTTTGGAAATTTCTAATGTTAAATTATAGAAATTTTATATTCAAGAATGGTTGATTGAGTAATATACGTTATCTCGGAAAAGAAAGAAGTAAGAATTTTATGTATATCTAATAATTATGTATATACATTTTCGTCTTTCCGTGGCAATTAAATGTTAATAATCGCATATGAAATTGTGTAATGAATCTTTACTATTTGCTCGAGTCCCTCTTGGGATTATTTATGAAAGCTTAATAAATTTGATAAGCTTAATAAATTTGAATCATTTATGGGGACTAGAAACGTTTAATGATATATATTCGTTATTATACACGTATGATTTAGAAGAACGTTTAGATTTTTGTTCGAATTAAAATGAATAATGCGCGATTCCGATATATATTTATTTGGGTATGCAACGAGTGACAGTATGTGTGAATGTAGATTCTGTAGCTCCTCTGTCACGAATCATCAGGTATTGTTTCGATTGGATCAATTTTGTGGAATACTTAGATGCTATGATGCATTTCATTGCGTATCGTATCGAGTATAAAATTGGAAATTTGTAGCAATTTTTATGTTAAAATTGTGAATATCATGTATCTCATAATGTTTTTCTTTTTCTTCGTTACTTTCTAATACAAAAGTATATATGAAAGTAAAAATTATCTATTATAAGTTTACTATGAATTTACTATCGTGAGAGCACGATATAAGAAACGAACAAATAAGAAAATGGGCAGGCACTTCCCAAATCAAAAGCTTCAAATCTCGACCCCTGTATTCGCGCGATAGCCAATCCGATAAGAAATTTCGCGCCGCAACCGTCATAAAATTATTATTCCCGTAACGGAGCCCCCTCGTACCATCCTCGTCCCAACCTCGATATAATCAAACTACAAACAGTTAAAGAAAACTCGATATGAAATTTCCGGGGTTACCCTCCTGTTCTTATCGTTTCCATATGCAACAACACCGCCTTGTTTTACTATATAATATAATATTCAACGCGCAACTCGTTCCAACTTTGCCTATAGAGAAGACAGCGAAACTTTCGAATTCCGGTGCTGCTTTCGTGGGCTCTCCTCCTCCGTACTCACCGAACTAACGTGTGTCTATTCGCGTTTCGTTTGAAAATGCATTAGTCGTACGGTCGAAAGTGGGATCGAAGTGTCGCCAGGGAATCGCAATAACCGTCACCACGAGACGGTGCGACACGGGGGGATGCAAATTATTCCTGGCGGTGATACGAACGCCTCCCTCGCGGCGTTCTCCCAATCGATCCCTCTGATTATCGGGAAACGTATAAACCGCTAATAAGCCGAGCGATATTTTTAATATTTTTCCTCCTCTGCCTATTTTTCCTTTTCTTTCACATCTCGTTTTTCATTTTCTATCGCGCGTCGAGAACACGTGACGACAAACGATCCATCCCACGCCCACGCTTCGTTGGACGCGTTAATGAGTCGAGAATGGTTCTTCTTTTGGCCCGATTGTGAAATGCAATAATCAGATACGTGTTCTTGGATGGGCAGGGGATGAAAGGGTACGCCTGGCCGATTATCATTTTCGCTCGTCTCGCGGCGAATATATGATATGCGCGTGTAAATTATTCGATCTCTCTCGCTAATATTACTCCGTGTATTTCGTCTAATTAGTTCTTTTAATTAATTCGATGGCCTCGCGTTTCGGGGGATGGTGTGCGCGGTGCTTGAATCCCTTACGCCTGGATAAATTTCCCTGATCAAACGGCTATTGGCGAGCTCTATCTCGCGAAATTTTTAAAGGGGTGAGATTTTTTTTTCGCGGATTGAGGAAATTTATGTTTAATTTTTGTTTTTTTTTTAAGCGTATATCGCAAATAATATTTTTTCCAAACGTAAATATTAATATAAATTTAATAAACGTTTCTTCTTCATTCGGTGAAGAAATTTTATTTTATCAGAGAATTATTATATCGAGAACAAACGTAGTTTTAACAACTTAGTAACGATACGTATAAAAATATCTCTTCCCGTTCTATTTTATATCAATCGTACGTACGTAGCTAACCCACTTTTCGTTTGAAAAGTAAAAACAAGTATACCTTTAAGATTTTTTTTTTTTTTTTTTTTCCAAAGAGAAAAGCTTCTTTCTCATCACCCTCTATTTCTTCTCCTCGTACGAAATTAAACTTTTCGTAGGAAATCAGATTTCTGGCGGGAATTTCGAAAATATCACGATAAAATATTTTCTCACCGTGTGAAAGTTCGTTATCACGGTTTCATAAATTTACCGCAAACAGATATAGAGAATATTCTTCCCGGGGCGAGAAGGTCGAGCGCGCACACACACACACACACACACACACAGGGGAAGATTCTTATCGGCCGACATTCTCCACGAATACTTTCGACGTTTCGATGGCAACACGCAGGAATGTGCTCGCTTTAACGATTATCGTATATTTCACATCGTCCACCGCCATTCCTCTGTCTCTCCGCGTTGCATCGTACATCCCGCGGGGACAATTTTTTCTCCCACCCCCTTCCTCCCGAAGAATCATTACGACGACCGGCTCGGTCAATGGAGCATCGATTTACCGCGTGCAAGGGACGATGGTGTGTATATACGTCGGTCGAGATGCGCATTTGGGATCTGTGCATCGACGGAGGAACGATGATGATTTCACGTGCTCGTGAATGATTGAGTGGATGTTCGAGGTTCGATTAGTGCGTACGTAATGCATAACGTTGTGGAATTGAGAGTTGTCGAAGATTGGTTAATAAGATTGGATGAACTTTTCGTTGATTAAGCCTCGTTCGAAATTTTCCTTGCTGTGAAAAAATGTAGTTTCTTAAAATGATTTTTAAATCGTTGTAATTCTAATGATTCTAAAATGTTGCGATCAAAGGGAGAATCCTCTTCAACGGCTATTCGAAAAAAGAGTTGAAGAATTTAGTAGAAAATATTTTATGCAAATCCAATAAAGGTTTGTTACTAGGCGTTTTTACTCGGCGAAGTTTATAGACTTTGGAGAACGAAGGAAACGTGATGCATTATAAAAAGAAAAAGTAGATAATTGCGATTCGATATAAAACTGTTCGTTCCATCTCTTGCTTAAAATGTTTTCATATACGATACGATTCGTGAAAATTATACGATTAGTCATTTATCGTAGATCTACTTCATCTATCTTTTGTTAGGTATTTCCTGTTAGAAATATTAAATATGAGATAGCCTTATTCATATTGTTACTTGTTAATTTCTCATATCTTTATAAAATCGCGATTGTAACTACGATAAATGTGTCAGAAAGTTCAGTGAACTTATTTCGCAATTAATCTTTCGCGCAGTAATACAATTTCGTATGAAATTTTCGTGTAGAATTTCTTCTTCCGATTTATTAAACGGAAAAATTTTATTACATAATAAATAAAAACTATTTTTACGCGAATGGAAATATTTTAACGAGGTAAAAAGTATTTCATATTTTATCCATTAACTTAAATCACATTAGAAATACAGAAATAGGATATACAAATTTCATTCACATTTATCTATAATTCATAGTTTGTCAATATGAAAATATATACAGCTTTGTAGAATATTTATATAGATAAAAATAAAATAGGTTATTCAATCTTTCCATGCGCAATATAATCTAATAATCTTATGATCGGGAGAAATTTTAATTGATATTACCAAACGGAATAGAAATTCGATATTTCTATAAGTTTCATCTAAATCAATTTTTCCTCGATTCGATGTACGAATATTTTGCTTCGATTATTTTTATTGTTATTGGAACAAAATTGTTACACGTATAATATGCGCGTTTTATCAGCATGGATACGGATATTCCACGATTAATTTCCACTGGAACAATTCGATATTCGCGTTATCGTATCAATCCCGTTTCCATTGTTTTTATTCTCATCTTTTTCTTTCGCTTCTCGTGCTCCTTTTCACGAATTCGATCGCGAGTGGGTGGGCTACCTCAACGCTTCGTGGCGAAAGAAAGATCAAAGCTTAAAATCACGGCCGATTATCGGCTGTTTGACCGCTGTTGTAATTTACGAATGTATTATCACGCATATTATTCGAATTACATGATAAAATCACACCCCCTCCGTTAAGGAAATTACGAGTGGAATGTAATATTCAACGTTTATATCGGGCGTATATCGGTTCGTAAATTGTAAACGGCCATTATGGCGCTTTGTTTTCCGTGTTTGTTTAATTTGCACGATATACGAGCTGTTGAAATATGAGATTCGTTATTGCGCGTAACAATATGCCGATTTTGATATACGCTTATGACATTTTTTTTTTTTATTGAATTTCTAATCACAAATAATAATAATAAGAATAATAATAAAAGAATTTTCGAAAATGAAAATAAAATATCGTGTTGCCGATCGAATTAAATTAAAATTGAATTAAACGTTACTTGAAGCAGAATATTCATAATCTCGCAATTCAATCTGTCTGAAAAGTACGAGTGAAATCCAAATTAATTATCCACCCGATAAAAGTGTTCGAAGAAAATAACAATAATAATTATGAGATTAGGGAGAGTCAAGTAGAGTTGGCCCGACACACATACGTCCGCCAGTCATACGAACCGCGAACGTCGGTTTCGATCAACGTCACGAATGGCGATGCAGACGACAGATGTCAGCCCTCCTCACCCCTCCTCTCGATACGATATACAATATATTTTTTTACCCCCGTAATATGACAGCGATATAATTGAATCGTCTCTTCGTTATTTATTTCCGTGTTCGTATGTAACGTATTTATATATATGTATAGAAATTTGCACACGTAGCATAGGGATACAGTTGGAGAGAGGAAGAATGGTGTCGAGGCTTTAGCCGGTTTACGCTTAGAAGGTTGGATCGCATTTAGACTTTCAAATTAAGCCGCTTTTTCTCCCCCATTTCGAGCCTAGCGCTCGACGTATTAATGGGAAGAGGAGAAGGAGGAGGAGGAGGAGGAGGAGGACACTCATGAAGGGTATTGGATCGAAGGGAGGAATTTTTTTTCCATTGGTGATTGTGAAAGGCAGTCTGTCGAAGCTTTGGGGAACGAGTTGAGTTTCGATGTTATTATTTATCGCGAGAAATATTGATTTGTGTCGAATGTAAATGATTGAACGAGATAGTAATCATTTTAATCGTTTAATAAATTTGTTGGATATTATGAAGAGTGTACACATGGAGAAATTAGAGATATTTTTATGCGTTGATAAAATTATATTTTATGATCTTTTCAAAGAAAAAATTTATCTTCTTATCTATTGCAAGGAGCGCGGACAGTTTGATTTAATTGTAATAATTATGCAGGTGTTTAGGTTGATTGGTTAATTATTGCAGGAATATTGGTTACGTTGTAAATTATCGAGTGAGATATAATATTAATTATATTTGTTAAAAATAATATGAGGGGGAGGATTTGGTTAAACCTGCGGTCGTTTTGGTTGTAATTTATTAATTATTGTAGGAATATTAGATTGCATTTCATAAAATTATTGAGTGAGATAATAACAATTACATTTAATTTGAATTGATTTTGATTGATTAGTCAAATATTTTATTTTAATTTCTTTTAAACAAACGTGATAATGAAACTTGCTTTACGAAGAGCAAATTATCAAATACGTGTTAAAATTTCTCTATATGCAAAGTATTTCAATGGTACTAAGTAATTTGCAAATTATTCATTCTGTAAGAAAATGTTCCAAACATATTATTAAAGAAAATATATATGTATTATTAATTTTTCTGTAATTAGATAAATAATTGACGTTCACGAATCAAGATATTTTAACTCTTGTCCTCGATTCATCTTTAATATATTTATCGATTTTTCATTAGTAATAGTGCAAATAACAATTTTCAAATGTTCGACATATTGACTTTCTCTTTTCGTTTCCGATTTAACATCATGAATTTTTCATTTTCCACTTTAATGGCGATCTGTCAATTCTTCGAAGACTGCGAAAAAGCATCGTGACGATATAATTAAGTTAAACGTTTGTGAGATTCATTTTTATACCGACGAGTCAACGAACTTCGATTTATATTTTTACGTATTTTCTCTTGATTTGCATATAAGATAATGGAATATCAAATTCCAGATATTACTTGAAATTAATATTTTATTTCTCCATAGTGTATTCATTTTTGTGTTGACAAGTAAACTTTGATTGATATTTTTAAAGATCTTTTGATTCGCATTTAAAGCAATAAGTGAAATATCAAAAGATTATTTGAAAATAATCTTCCATAGAAATAACTTTTCAATTTGATATTTTTAATCTTGATTTTTTTATTTCTTCATAAAACAGTAGATTAAATGTTTAGAGCATCGTTTAAAAATAATCTTTCATTTTTCCATATCCTTAAAATAATGTTTCATTATCCCACAATCATCTCATCTCGTTTCAATGTTTTCAGCTTTCAAAAAAATTTCATTAGCTTTCCATGAATCCACCAACCCCTATTGCCCTCTGATTAAAGGCAAATGAGAGCTAGAGCTAGAAAAAGAAAGAAAAAAAGCTGAAGGATCAAAAGAATCGAGGAACAAAGTGTCCTCTTCCTTGTTCTCAAGCACAAAAGCGATTCGATCAAGCGTTCCTTTTTTTTTCATTTTTCTTTTCTTTTTTTTTTTTTTTTTTGCAACAACATTGTACTCCTCTTGTCAGTTTGACGCTGTAGTAATTTTTAATGGTGTATCTTTTTCAAGCACAGCGTGCATTTCTTGATAGCTATTCGAAGGACTAACGAGCCTTCCTTGGAAAATGAGTCTACGTTCATACGATTTTAATAACGCGAAAGTGCTTCCTTTTGTCCTCAAATATTCTTATCTGTTTCCTTTAACGTTGGTCCATCCGAAGGATAATATAGCCTCGTCTTCTCTTCGTATCCCATTTTTAAAAATTAATTGTTGGAAGTTGCATCGCGTCGCGAGGAAACGATGGAGTTTATTCCATTTCGAATTTTTTATTTTACAGTAATAAAGCTGAATGATTCGAAGAGGTAGAATCAAACTATCGAGAATTGTTTTCGAATTCGTTATTCTTAACGCAGAGTGCCTTGAGAGTTTTATTTTCAAGCGCAATTGGCATCTTTAAAGTAAAGAGAAGTGAGTTCAGAGAGGTGGAAAATTTTTAAAGATCGTGACATCTTATTTTTTAAATTAGAAAAAAATGCAAATTAATAATTATGCTCGCAATTAGTTCTCTTTATTGTTCGTTATAATGGAGTATAGCGAGAAAGTGTACATTTTTACTTAATTTTAAGAGATATGACAGGAAGAGGGTTATAAAAGGGAAGTAATGGTCGTTAGGAACAGGAACCAGGTCCATAGGGAATATCTTCGACGAGGTATGAGGCTCGCCGATGAGTTGACTATATTTTGGCACGAGGGGTTGCCTGCACCCTCGTTAGAAGAGAATAAGATAATCCTGATGCAATTATTATTTTAACTTTCAAGAATACATAATAATATATATCAATTATTTATATGATATGATAAAATTAAACATTTTAGGTAAATTTTAAATAAATATATTGCTTCGTTAACAAAAGTATTATTTTATTAGAGTTATAATTATTTATGAGAGAGATTAACATTATACTTTTGGAAATACAATACATTATAATGTCCATTAATAATACATAATATCGAATGACACGAATTCTGATTATTGCAAATCACCGATGACTGACGCCAGATTGAATACATCAAATCATTAATCATGCTAATCGTGAAATGATTGGCCATTATATCACATAATATCCTAAACAAAAAAAAAAAAAAAAAAAGAAGGATTTGATTTCAGTACTATTATATAAGAATATATAAGAAAAATACGAATATAATTTACATTTTTTCGAAATTGATAGACCATTTCTAAATATGCTTCCCTCGAAAATACATGGTAAATTTATATCTCTGGAGAAAATTTATTTTCCAAAAATGTGATTACCGATACGAATAGAGAGGAATAGAGAAGAATAAGAATAGGATGAAATTTTTTATACGAGGTTCAACAATATCTATTGTTTCTAAAAATTAATATTCATTGGATAAACAAAAGATATTTCAGCATCTTGTTCATTTATCGCAAGTTTTACTTTGCTACTCCACTTTTGTCATTTTGATGACAATAATCAGCGATTGGTATCGAAATTGGATTTGCTTGAAATTTCATTATGGTCATTCGCCTTATCGCCGTTTGAATTACAGTCGACAATCTCGTTGCGGCGGTATCGGTTCCGTGTTATCACGTTTACCTTCGATAAACCGTTCGCATCTTTCGTAATGAGTATTCGCCGGAATGGAAACAAGGATTTTTGATCGGTTATTACGTGAACACACAGGATTTCAAGTGTAATCCCGCCGCCCGGTTGATTTAGTAATTATCGAAGAAGAAGGGAACGTAATCGAGGATGAAACAGACAGTTCTCATTATCCTTGTAAAACTATCGTCTGAGCCCCTAAATTCCTCTCACAACGTGAAAATCCATAAAAGGATTAATCTAATAGTCCTCTAAAGGAAGAAAATTGCTCCGATGATATTCCTTAATTTATCGATTAAAAATATTGACAATGCAAAACATTAAATGTAAAATGTACGAGTGTTTGCTTTAAGTACTTAATATTTGAATAATCCGTAAAAAATTATTTTCCATAGACAGGAAAAAAGATCGCTTCATAATCTCGTGACTCAACTTGCCAATCTTCAAAGGAAGATCTTGCATTCCTTCGCAAACCTGTTGCTTTCTTGTGGATTAAGTTCTCATAACTCAACACTAAATTATAAAATTAATATGTTACGAATATATTTAGAAACGATCTTCGGAAAATTTCAGAGGAAGAAAAACAGTGGAATAAAAATACCGGATGTATCGATTCGGAAGTAAATCAACCCCCTCTCGCATCGTTCGTGAAAAGGAAAAAGTATTCTTTAAAGCGGCGAGCAAACAATTACGAATTAAAAAGGGCGAAAATAAGAAGAAACAAATCTTCATCCCTATGAAAACATTTAATCTGGTAACATCGAACGAAAAACGTGATGAACGAAACTTCCGTCAAAACTTTCTCAATCGTGCGTTCTCGAGCCATCGTCAACCCTCGAGGCGACAAACCCCCTGTTCTCGGAAACATTTCTTCCTCGGTTGGAAAGGCCTCTTATCGCCGGTGATTACGACTTTTTAACGGAGATTTCCTCTCTCCTCGTCTTATCTGTCGCCCTTCTGTCTCGTTCTACCACCCTTCACGCCACCCTTTCGAACGTTTCCGTGGTTGTAACTGGATTCTAACCATCGTCTTCAAACTCCTTTGCAATCTCGTCGAATCGACTTTCTTTCTTTCTCCTTTCTTTTTTTTTCCTTTTTTTCTTTTCTTTTCTTCTTCCTTTTTTTTTTTCTTTTTTTCTCAAACTTTGAATTCGATTTGCATATGAAAGAATGGCATTCACGACTTCTTGCTCGAGGTTCTTGAGGTTTCTGGCCCGTTCTTTGAAGCGTTCTCGACCCCGGTCCACTCGAACCGGAGCCTGTGTCATGCAAATTTTATTATTGTGACCGCTGTCGGATCTGACCAACGCCTCCACCTTTTGGAAGGAGGCTCTTTTTGCGAGATCGCGCAAACCGTTGATCGTGATTGAAGTGCCTCGTGAACAGGCATTCGACCGACGTTGCTCGAATACGCTTTCTGCTGGATGAAAAGGGGAATTTGATTTTTTAAAGGAGATTACAATCGATCGTGGAGAGGTTGAGCGAAGGAGATTTTGATTGGATAATAAGAATTTCGATTTAGGGATAGTTTTCATATCTCGTATGTATCGTAGAATAAAATATCGACTTAACGTTATCATTTTAAAAATTATAAATCGTATATATTTTCTTCTCTAGGATCATATTTTTATATTATTTTGAACATAAAAAAAAAAAAGGGGTCTTTATCAAATTATTCCGAATAAAATTAAACCACGAAACTTATAATTGACAATTTTTTGTTTTATTAAATCAGCATTTAAAAATCTTGAAACATTCTATATTATTTCTCTGTAATATTTCTTAATAACTTTCGATTATAAATATTTCTGGAAAAGGAAATATATTGATCTTGAGGATTCGATTCGAATTAAACAGCATAAAATTACTCTTCAGAAGCAGAAAAGCGTAAATGTTCAAAAATAATATATTCCGTTTAAATACATATTATCGATGTACAACGAAAATTCGAGGATTCAGCCTTGAATTCGTCTGTGTATCTCTCATTGATACAAAGCAGTTACAATGTTATTGCTGTCGAGGGGGGCAGGCATTACATGAAAACATGTTTTTGTTCGCAGTGCCTCCTAATATAGAGGACTACCAGACCTCGTCGGACGTCATTGTGCGAGAAGGCGCGAACGTGACGCTAACGTGCAAAGCGACAGGAAGCCCGAAACCGACCATAAGCTGGAAAAGAGACGACGGCTCGATGATTTCAATTAACAAGACTTATTCCGGTGAGTAAATCCATTCCATTAGCCGTGAACAAATATTATTACGGCGTTACAACTTGGCGGTGTAATAATAATACCGTGCGATATTATTATTGCGATGTTACAAATTGGCACGAAATTATAATTTAATATTGTTATAACAACAGGGACACAGTTGTGTTGTATTTCGATTTTACAGTAGGAACGATGATACTTCAACGTTAAATTGTTTTCGTTGTTTCGACGGTACTCCGCCAATGATTATTTTTTTCGATATGTTATTCTTTCCTTTCGAGTGTTTTTCTCTTTTATTTTTATGGTTCTGTTTTTACATTTCTCCTCTCCCCCTCTCGTTACGTTTGAAATAACACGGCGTAAATGGCGATTTTTAATTGGTGTAAATATAAGGTACCATGAATTAATGAATATTTTGTTGCGTTTTTTACGGTAATTATCACTCGTTGAAAGGAAAGTATTATACGAGGTATATTTGTTAATAGTTAATTTTTATTTACGATTCGAAAAAAGTACGTAAAGTTTATTTCTCATCGATATCGGGACGTTCGATTTTTCTTGATTTTTCAAAAATGCATCAGTTAAATCTCTGACTTTTTTGCGAAATTTATCGACTAATAATACTACGAAATTGGCTGATTAGATTATAAATTGTCTCGAACATTTTCCAAACAAATCGATCATTTGAAAAGATAGAATAATGGACAAAAAAAAATCTGACATTAGAAAATAAAATCTCACGAATGGATACTCGTCCATTTCAATCGTTATTACTCGTTGGAAAAATGAAATTATAAAATATCTTCACAGTAACAAAAAAAAGAAAAGTTTTACGATAATTTAATATAAATTTTGAGTATCATCGTTTCAAAATTCGACATTCGACATGATCGATCTATGATTCTGCAAGCCTTGCTGCGCGCGGCAATTAAAAATAATGACATTCGTCTGGTTTCTGTCCAAAGATCAAACGCGTGTCACCTCAAAAAACTGTGTTATACCGTAATCACAGGGAAGATCGTGCGCGAATCTCGGTTGCTCGTGAGAAGAAGAGCAGAGGAGAAGAAATACGAAAAACGAAAGCTTGTTCGACGATAGTGCGTTTAATGGAAAAAAAAAAAAAAAAGAAAGAAAGAAAAAAAAGAGCGAGAGAAAGGATATTCCTCATTAACGCGTCACGTAATTCCGAGGACACGAGGAAATGTCATGAATTCGATGTCGTTAACGACCAGGATGAGAATTTTGTAACGCGTAATTACGTTGGATTTCGAAGAACGACACGAATTTTTTCGCGTATTTTTTCTCTGTCCCTTTTTTTTCTTTTTTTTTTTTATGCATATTTTCATGGGTCAGAACGCGTATTAATTTATAAAGGGGGTGAATAAGGGGTGGCGCAGCGCGGATGGAACTTGAAATAGGCGCTCGAGGATTTGATTTCGCGGAGATTGACGTGTTTCTGGAGGGGTGGGGAGGGGATAGTGGTTGGATGATTCTTGCTTTTCGGAGAGATTAAACATTTAATTCCGGTTCTGAGGCCAGAAATCATTAAACACGTGACGAGTAGAGTTACGCGCGCATATATTGAATATGCGTGACAAGTTTGAAGTTGGAAAAGGGAATTTGTAATTAACGTGTCCGCCAAGTGATAAACCAAATCTGTATCTGCGAACGAGGTTAAATTATGAATATAACATTGTAGAGAGGATTGGTTAAACTGTGATTAAGAAATTTAGGTGGCCCGTGTATTTCTAGAAAATACAGGATTTCAATTTAACGACGTGTCGTGAAAATAAGTTGTATGATACAGGTTACATTATGAGGATCGGTGAATAATTTCGTAATGCACTTGTGAAAATTATATATATATTCTCTACTTTCAATATTTAATTTATCGATGCAAATATTTAAATAGATAAATAAATTATATCTCGACCAATTTTAACGAAATTTCTTTCTTTCTTCAAAGATCTCGAAGAGTTTTTAAAATCTTTAATATCGAGCCGATTGCAAATTAATTTTTGAAACTTTCTTTATCACATTGTCAGATATTTATATAAAATTGATGATCAATAATTATTAATTTCTCTCATCGAATAAAAACCAATCACGATAAAAATATCGATCGTATTCTTTTGGTTTTTCTATAAAAAAAGAAAGTACATTTGTATATTTTTGAGAATCAACTATATATATATATATAAGTATACGAATCAATTCGAAATATATAAATATATTTCTGGATATAATAGAACGAACTTATACGGAGACAAATTCATTTCGTATTTTTTTCACAATCTTCCTTCCATCCCCTCTGCTCGTTGCCTTGTCAATTAATTAAAATTAGCGAGGCGATTTCGAGGCTTTTAGAGTTCGTCGAGTGGTTATTTCACGACAGAAGGAGAATAAAAAAAAAAGGAAAGGGAGAAGAAAGAGAATTGTCTGTTACGTTATAAAATGTCGCTTATCATTTTCAGTGATGGAATGGGATGGCGAGATGCTGGAAATCACACGTATCTCGAGACTGGACATGGGCGTTTATTTATGCATCGCGACAAATGGCGTCCCTCCGACTGTTAGCAAGCAGATCAGAGTCTCGGTTGATTGTGAGTAGATTTTTCATTCTCGTTTGTAAATCGATAAATTTGTTGTTACAATTTTGATTCGAAAGAGTGACGTGAAATTTCATTAAAATTCACTTGATTTGTATACGTACAAAAATACGATACGTTAGATTAATTGGAATATTTTCTTTATTTCGTTTACCGTGATAAATCTTCGCCTAAGGATGTTTATTTCGAACGATATTTAATTTTTTGAAATTTCGTATTTTTAGTAATATATGGATTAATTTTAAATGTGACGTAACAACACTCTTTCCTATCTTTAAAAAAATACCAGTTTATTATCACAACTGATAGAAGATGAAATGTGAAATATTTTTATCAGATTCGAATGAAAATTTCAATAAATCCAATATTAAAAATCGTAACAACATTTTTTTTTTCGATATACAATATTTTATATTTTAAAAATATTTGAAGCATGCCATGGAACATTAGAAAAATCATAATGAAAAATATATGGAAAATTCCATATATTGAAAAAATTTTTAGAAAAATATTAACCAATTAAATACCAAACCGAACGAAAATTTAATCAATCGCATATACATCTTCAATTCGATATTATTCTCTAATTAAAAAAAAAAAAAAAAAAAAACATTCAATTTTTCATATTCCACATATTTCTAAATTTGATAGAATTTTTATAAAAATTATAAACACGTGGAATATAAGCGTCTTCTTTCATCTGTCTGAATTTCGTGAGCGCGAAACACAAGAAGTGGAAAGATGACTCTAAGGGGTTGAAGAACATACAATTTAATAATAGAGAAAGATGTCCGACGACAAAGCGGCTCTTTGCCGCTTACGCCTTCTCTCGCCCCCTTTCTGTCGTCGGAAGAGCAAAGTGGCGAGAGTTTAAGCGAGAGACAAGGGGTGGAAATGGGACGATGCTTGATTCGCGCGAAAGAGTGAAAGCGAATGGCATCGAGGGTGGAGGGTAACATAAAAGTAAGCTTGGGTGAACCACGACACATTATTATCCGTATACTTCTCGCTAACTTTGCCTATTGTTACGTTACCGTTTCTCTCCTAAATATCGATTTTTTTATGCATCTTTTCTCAAACTTTTCGTGCTATTTTTCTTCCTTTTTTTTTTTTTTTTTTTTTTCCTTTTCATTGTTTTGCCCTAAAATGTCAGTGCATGTATTCTTTGAAAAAGGGATTGGATTTATGGTGTTGGTGTTAGATCGATACTCGTTAAAATTAATGTTTGTTTAAGGAATTTTTTTAGAGAATGAAAATTTTTGGAAGACTTGTTGCTACGTATTTTTAAAGGAACCAGTTTGTTAATTGTTATTTTTATATAAATAATATATACGATAAATGAAAATTATTGTTCAGGGAACCAGAATAATCTTTGTAAAAAAGGAATCTATGATATTCGATTAAAGTCCAATTAAAGATTAAAGAAATAAAATATGTTTGATGAAATAGATTTGTACAATAATTAGATTCTTCTTACGTACAAAAGGACAAATGCATTGAAAGCAATTAAAGTTACACCATAATAAAATTTTTGCCTAATATAATATGCAATAATCTAAACTCTTCCTTAAATTTTCATTACTCTCACCATTCACTCTTTCACATTACACGACACAAATTAATAATCACGTTACTCCACCATCCCTGTGTAATTATTAACCATTAGAAGAAAAAAAAAATCCTCTCTCGTCGCATCGTGCTTAAAATTTCAATATCCACACACGACGCTTGATGCCCCGCCATTAATCCTTTCCACCCTTTAATATCACATGCATTCCCGCCCCGCAAGAAATTCGCTGTGTAAAAAAGAAAAAAGAAGTAGGCCTCGCGTTTCGCCCCAAATTGTTCATCGTTTAAATAAAATTTAAACGCAGCAACCTCTCTCCCTTCCATCTTCCCTGGTTGTCAAAACCATCCTGCTGTTGAAAAGCGTGAAGAAGAAACGATGAGACGAGAAAGCCAGTTTTTCCTCGAGGAAAAACCGAGCCACGTGTTACTCCCCCGCGTTTCTGCAAGAGGTACGAAAACCAAGGAGTTATCCCTTTAGTTAAAGCGAGACTAATTAATTTAGCGGCGTCGTAAAGAAGCGTCGAATTGCGCGATTTCAGGGGCCAGAGTGTTGCAGGGGGAGGGTTGAAAAGAGGGTGATGTTTTTGCCTCCCCCTCCTCCCTCGGTCTCTCGACGGATGCGCGCCAAGGATTATCCTTTTAGGCGTCCTTTAATTCCATTTGTAGCCCCGGCGCTCCCGGGCAAAGGCTTTTGTCAACGAGTATTACCTCGGTCCCTTTGAAGTCAAATTGCGATCGAGTAATGTAATAGTTCTGTCCGCGATATGCATTAACCGGCGTGAGCCGGAATTGAAGACGGGGGCGCGGAAGGAAAATATGATTTTCCGCGTGAAACTTGGCGAGTACCAAGCTCTTACCGCGGTCGGGAGGGGAGGGTTTCGATACTCGAACAATTTCTTCGTGGTTTTTTTGCTGTTTGGACTTGGATCCAAGTTTGAAGAGGGAACACGAGGTTCTAGTTATATTTGGAATAGAGTATTAAATTGGGATTAGTGTTATTAGGAGATTTTGTTTAAAAAAAAGGGAGAAAAAGAGGTTGAAACGATTGTAGGTAATTGTCGTGGTAGTTAGATTGAATTATTTTGTGGAGTTAATTTGTTGAAAAATTATTATATTTCATTTGGTATAATGCATGATGGACGTGGATAAAGTGTAGAATTAAAAACGAAGCTTTTATCGCGATACTTGAAAAGTTTCTTCGTGGGTTTGTTGTTTGGACTTCGAAGAGGAGATTTTGTTTAAGAAAAGAGGAGAAAAAGGGGTTGAAACGATTGTAATTTTCGTGGTAATTAGATTGAATTATTTTGTGGAATTAATTTGACGGATTCTTTTTCGTATTTTGTTGAAAAATTATTATATTTCATTTGATGTAATCGACGTGGATAAAGTATGAAGAGTTGAAAAAACGTTATAGCGTTATAATAATCAAAAGTGGTGATACGAACACTTTTTTACTAGGTTTTATAAGTACGAGAGAAGATTAATTAAACGAGGAGACAGATAATATCCATTTTAATCATCCGGTTGACATTATAAGTTTACGAGCTGAAAAACCACCCCTTCCTGTATCCAATGGCCTGATACCACGCTACTATTACACATCTTTCCACATATATTACAATTTCCTTCGAATCTTTTTCTAGAAATTTATGATTCACGTGGTAGAAAATGATTAAAAAAAAATTTAGTAGTTCATTTACGATGTTAGAAATCGTACTCTTATCTTCAATCGTGCTTTAGCTTTTCGCGTTCGATAAATGCATTGATACGATTGCATCCGGTTTCAGAAGTCTTATGCAGACGCAATTGAGTCGTCTCAATTGTCAAAGGAACTAGTTGTTTAAGTTAAATGGAAGTGGGAATGGTTAATTCGCCGCAGAGTTTGCGCGTGTCGCGTGCCACTGTATTTACCCCCTCGCTTTCGTATTGTGTATATACGTAGTCGTTCTAGATAGTTTTCGGAAATTGAGTGACTTAGAATTTGGGTTAGTTAGTTTAACAGTGTCAAGTACGATAATTTCTTTGTTACGTTAAAACGTAAAAAAAAAAAAAAAAAAATTTCAAATATATATTCCTCAAATTAAATTCAGTTCGAATACAAATTGGATCAAATCGGACGATTTTATTAATAATATCTTAATCGTGAAACGTTATATAAAATTACAATACATTGCATTCGTTGTGTAATAAAATTCGTTGCGATAATTAGCTCGATAAAAACGCACGCGTTAATAAAAAAAAAATCTGTAGCATTTATATACCACGTGATTAAGTCTGCCTATTATAAAAATCAAGTTGATCGATCAAGTCTCTCCCTCTCTCTCTCTCTCTCTCTCTCTCTCTCTGTTTACGATATATTTCACAACATCAAACTACACACGCACGCTAGATACATTCAACCTTGGAACAAGTGCAATAGCAGACGTCATACACCCACTACAAATCGGATACGATGGATTGAAAATCGCGGGATTCCTCTGTGAATTGGCAATTCCCTCATCGACTCCGCTACCAAATCCCCGATATAACCAAACAAGTTTCGCCAAACGAGCTTAACGAACACCTCTCGAACACCTTCCACTGTTTCCAGATTTCAGAGGGGTGATAACGAGATATATGTCACAATTTTGCATCCGTTCCCACAGTCCCTCCCTCCCTTCATCAGCCGTTTCACTTTAATCAATCCTTTACAAACGTGCCCCATTTATTCTTTCGAACTGTGTCCATTCATTTAAAAAAAAAAAAAAAAAGAAAAAACTTCGCATACGTATCATATCAAAGCAGCCACGGTTGGCATTCTGCAAAGCATCCGTTATCGATCGAGCGTAATCCACGAAACAAGGCGGGAGAAAGATGGAACGAGGTAAGGGTGGAGAGAGAGAGAGGGATAGAGAAAAATGGAAGGAAACGGGCGGAAGCGAGCAGAGGTCCGGTAACTCGGCGTTTTTTAATTTGGACACGGACACACCACGGTTAATGGCCGTTGCGCTTGGAAATCTGTCGACACGGCCATATTTCGAGGACGAAACGGGACGAATCTGTTGGGAAAATGAGCCCACCTCTTCCAGACTAGTGATGGGATCAAGTTCGACGCGCGCTTGTAAATCGAATCCAATAGATTCATTTCGTAGAAAGTATTAGAATGTTGCATAGAATTTATTTCAATCGAGATAAAAAGTGGAATTGTATTATATATTTCGCGTTATTTATCGAGTTATATTTTAAAAAAAAGGAGACTAGAGAACGTACGAATGTCGGGACGAAGAAAATTATTGTTCTGTTAAATATTAGCTTCCACCAGTTTCTCGAAATAATTTGAGTATACGATTTGTATCGTTCTAACGGTTCATTCCTGATCTTCGAATGATCTTCGTTTATAATCGAAAATTGATAATTGTTATCTTCAAACGTGACGCAGATACAAGGAAATCAATTTTAAATTTGAACGAAGAATTTAAATTCGTACTTTTTTCAAGAAAAGATTCGAATCTCATCTCGCCTATTCGGATATTATATTTTCATATTTGCGATATGCTTAATCCCATCACTACCCATCCCCAACTCCATCCCTCTTGTCTCGTTCACCAAAAGTCTTTTAATCATTTATACGAGGGCCACGAAATGTTTCGCGCGCTTTGTCGGGTTTTTAACCCTTTCTCGATTCAATCTTTCTCTCGATCCATTGTTGCGGTTAATTGGCGTTGAATATGGATGTACGTAAGGTTTTGTCGGACTTGTGAGTTGCCAGCCAGGGGATGAATATGCGAAACGAGACTGGCTGGTTTTGATCGTTGGCAAACAGGATTTTATTTCGTTGCCACAGTTTCGTTTCTCAGGTATATCGTTACGATTTTGTTTACAATTTGAGTTTGGTCGGGGATTGAAATTTTTTGTTACGATTTGTTACGCGTTTGTTGGATGCACACTCGTCGTACAACGCTCGAGAACGAAAAGAAATATTTTAAAAGATGAAAGGAATTCGTTGGTTGGATAAAATTGTTACATTTAATTAATAAAAATTCTAAAAGATACGCGTGAATAGGAGAACGTTTCTTCTTTTGTTCAAAGCTTAAATTTTAGAATTAGAACGATTTTAATTTTGAGAATCTTATGGAGGATTGTATTATTTCTCGTTGCTTAAAATTTTGGTTAAATTTTTCTTCGTAATTCCCTTAGATTTTTTTACCTTTCTCTATTTTCTTATTCTCTGTGAATCGTATCGAGGGAAGACAAATCTTTAATGTATCTTATAGTTCTGTTAGGAAAAAGATTAACTTCTCTGATGAGATTTATGTGTTGTTGATATGTTGTTAATGTAGTAGATTTAGAATCATATAAAGATACATTGCATTAAAATGTAATCGTATTTATTTTTATATATTTTTACGTGAAATGACAGGGTAATATGATTTATGTAAAAAAATATGTATATTTATATTTTTCTAAAATTATTAATGAATATTACTTGATAAATATGCAATGTCAGATGTTGTTGAAGAGAATATATAGTTCTGAAAAGATGTTCTTTTAGATTTTATTTTTATTCTCTAATATTTTTCTAACTTTAATAAAAAAAAAAAAAAAAAAAAAAAAGATATAATCTGTCCTTCTTGCGTGGACCAACATACGCATATCATCACGCATATATGCACGAATATATAGGTAAAGGAAGAGAAAATATTCCAATGGAAAGCACACGAAAATTTCGCTAAAATGTTTCTTCTCCTCTGTATAATATTTCGTTTCGTAAAAATTCAAAATTATTAAAATTACAAATCAAAAAAGGTATACTCTTTCAAAATTCACACAAATGATAATTTCAAACTGTAATCCAACAATCTTTCCTCATTCGATCTAGTCAAATTTTAATTCACAAACTCGTTCTCGATTCATGAGCATATTCTTTTCACGACCAAATTAATTTAATTTATTCATTAAATTATAGAATTTTATTTATATCATTAATTTTAGGGTTAAGAGTTTATCCTGTATTATTTGTTGGATTAATCACTAATTGTAATTATAGATTCTATACGTTTGGTTTCAGCAATAATTTCTTTTGAAATTAATTTATTTTTTTTTTTAGTTTTTAGTTCAATAATTTTAATTAAAACATTTCCTTTTTTAGAGTTTATTAATTGTCCAGCTAATCACGTTCATTCGACTATTTTCAAAATTCTAAAAGAAAAAATTCTTAGAGTCTCTACTATCTCGTTATACCCAATCGAATATCTCCTCAGAAAGGATAAAGAAAGAAAGAAAGAAAGAAAAAAAAGACTCCCTTCAAGGAAGGGATTCATGAATGAAATTTCGCTCGCTACATTAACGATGATCCAGGGTTAATCTGTAGTCATCGACTTCGAGCGAGTATCGAGGTCGAAGGTAACGAAACTGCAAGAAGACACCGCGGAGAATGCAGAGGGGTTGAGAATCCAGGGGGAGGGGTTGGGGGTTGTAGCGTAGTCACGTATAAGCAGTGACTCAGCCACCATCAACCCCCCCCCTCTCTCCTCTCCTCCCCTCTCGTTCTCGCCACCCTTCTCGCCGTGGCTCCAGTGGCAATCTGTTATTAAAATCAGCAACGAGAAAAATCCGTGCCGTATCTATGCGGGGCGAGGCGCATACCGACAGACGTGTTGTGGCAAAAATTAAGCCACCTGCTAACTCGGAAACAAAATTACCACGAGTTGCGGGGCGAGGAGGGTTGCTGCGATGTGGATAGGATTTTCGGTCAGCTTTTGAACAAATTTGACCATGTTCTTTATGCGCTATTTTGATGCAGTTTTGAAGAGCGAATTTTTATTATATATTGGTATTATTATTATGGTATTTAACAAATAGATGCTGTAGTTAGATTGAAAGATAAATTGATTAGATTGTTTTATTACAATATGTTTATAGGTTCGAGTGTAATAAATTTCATTTTACGTTTTCGATGAGAAAAAAGAAACGTATTGGTTAGAAAATAAGGTGGCGCGCAGACAGTTTTTTTTAGAGAAATTATAAAAGTGACTTAGCGATCCGAATTAAATATTATTCATTGCAGAGACGTGCAAAGATCTAAAAATTGATGAAACGAAAATATTTGAAGGATCGAAATTCTCAGAAATCCGATCCGTTCCGAATATCAAATTTCCGACATTTCTCGCACACCTACATTTAATCTTCGTTTTGCTAATATTAGGAATGTTTTAGAAATTTGAAGAAATCCACCAATTCAAATAGTCTTAACTGATTTACGAAGATACGAAGGATTTTATCAAAATTTATTTACGAAATATTTCAATTTCTTACAAACGATTTCTTCCAAGAAATATTGATTCATTTGCAAAATACATTCAGTTCTTCTAAATTAGAATACGAGAAAAAAAAAAAAATATTCTTCAAAACATTCTCTAATTATTTTTCCTTCGTGTCTCACAATTTTTTTTTCTTTCTCTTTTTTCGATTCGATTCGCAATTAATCCATAAAAGTCGTCAAGACTCCACTTGTCATCGATTGGGCATTTCGAAAACGGGTAAATACTCGTATCCGTGGTCATCGATGACGCAACCGGACCAAAAATCTTTTTCATTTCGTTCCTCTCCTTCCTCTCCTCTGTTCTTCTACGCCGCAGCGCGGATTGACATTTTGATTTAAGCGATGCCACCTTGGAATATTCATTTTCCCGTGGAGCGGCCGTGCTTATCGTGTTTGCCGATTGTAATTTAATTGTCCGGCAGCGAGGAAATTGGAAATCTGTTGGCGAACGCGTATCGCCGATATTACAGATTCGCCGTTTGAATTCCATCGATTTCAATTTATCCGGGGCAAAGCCCCGAAATCATCCGTTCCTAGAACCAACGAAAATGCGATTTCGCGGCGGGGCGCTAATCTACCGAGCGGATTCGCGATCAATCGTCACATCCGCGCCAACCTTCGAGCGGATTTGGAAAATTTTCGCCATTCTTTTTCCAACGGAAAGGATATCATCCCCCTTTTCATAAACCGCTTTCAAACGGATTCAGGCGTTTTAAGGGCGTTTTGGCGGTTAACTGGGACGCGAGATTTAAGTGGGATTCCGATATCTGTTCGAACATGACGTGTACACCGATTCTTAAACTGTGTTATCCGGATCCTCTTCCTTTTTCCTCGAGAATATCGAGAATATAATTCTGATAAAGCGTGTGCATCATGCGAAAAGAAGGAAGAAATTAAGTCGAACCGAGGAAGAAGTCAAGTATTGGAAGTTGTATTCTTTAACAGAAGCTGTACTCTTTGATCTGTTAATTCGATCATTTAAGCATTTTTATATTCGTATATAAATTAGATTGTGCGCACGTTGGAAGGTGAATGGTGGTGAATTCGCATTATTGTCATTGCATTAAGGGGAGAAACTGTTTAGACTGATGTATGGGGCTGCACTTGGATCGGATGGAAGGTGTCACGTGTTACAAAGTATCATAATGCATCGTAAAATTGTAAAACGATAGTACGAATGATAGCGAACGTGGCGGATAGAAGGACGTATGAGAGAGAATTGAATTTCGAAATGATGCATATCTTTCGCGCATAACGCGTTGAATTAATAATAACAACGGCAATAAATATTTATTCAACATAGAAATTATTTGTCTTCTCTCTCGTCGTCTTCCCGTTCGTAAAACAAAACGATTAAACAAATCGCTTCAAAACGCCAACAAACTAATAAATCCTCGTTAATTAACAAAAAACGAACTCGTAACTCCAAATATCCTAGCTGCAAGTTAATTAAACCCTCACATCTCTCCATCGAGCCAAAAGATCTCTACCACGCGCAAGATCTCGGCCACGCGAAAATCCGCTTTGCGCATGCAAATCATAATTCGCGACGAGGGGTTCCCTCAAAAGATTCCATTATTCGATCAAGCGGCGCAGAAGACGAATACCAAAAAAAAAAAAAGAAAAAAATTAAAAAATAAAGGAGAAATAGATCGGAGAGGGGGAGGGAATTTCGCTAAAAAATTTCAATCAGTTCCGCGAAAGGAGAACAGCCCGAAGCTACCACCGGAAACCTTTTAGAACTGTGAAAAGAAGCACAATAATGATCGGATTTTTCCATCGATATCGATCTCACGACCGTGTTTCCACGCCTGTCGCGAGCACCTTGCCCGCCTACCTACGACCTCCCCGAGAAGAAAGATTGCCACTGAGACTGCAAGACGGTAGAAGGGTGTCTATTGCGAGCGCCTTATCGGCTACGAGTTGGCGTTTATTTAAATTTAAAACTGGAAGATCGATCTCGAGCTATATCGCTCGCCTCTTCCCCTCCCTCTCGCTTCTTCCCTACACCCTTTCCCTCTAATTCCTCTCGTCGATCGTCTCCGCCACGTCCCTCGAAAAACTCATTAACTCCCTGATTCTTCATCCCTTCTACAGTACGGTATATTCGACGACACGGATTCTAGATGATGCTTAGTTTTCTTGGGGGCCCCTCGAGCTCCTTGAAAGTCGCGATCGTGCTCTCTCTCCTCGTTTTTCGAGGTGTTTGCTAGGAGGGATTGTGCGTGAATTAATATGGAAAGGAAATGTGGAGGATGTTGTTTGTTTCTCGTTGCACAGGTGAAGAAATTTTCTTTTCTTTCCTTTTTCATGTCGTAATTTCGAATATTCGGTTTTGTTTTATGTGGCTTATATAAATATTTTTATTACGATATATGCAGTGAATATCGATAAGATGAATTCGTGAAATTCGTTGTATAATATTGCATTGCTCTTTTAACACGGCACGCGGTAGGAGTTAAGTGTTTTCATGTTTCAATCTTACTTCCACGCTATAACTTTTTCGTTAAACTCACTCGTTGAACTTGGAGGAGGACCATAGTTCAAATCTGAAATACAAATGCTAAACATTGTTGACCGAAGACAAGTTTCGCAAAGAAAAGCTTAGCATCCTTTCGTGTTCATGAATATGCATTTGGAGTGATGTAATGGTTGGTTTTGATAAAACAACATGTGTGCAGATGTAAAAGAGATAAGGACGTGTCTACGTGATGTATATTCGTAGTTTTCATCGTTTGAATCATCATTTTCTCCTTTTTTTTTTTTTTTCTTCTTGTCTCTCATTTTGTTTCTGGATTTCAAACGAGTTTGCAACGGAAAGGGGTTTTTATTCTTTTTTTTTTTTTTTTTAACGATGATATTCCTTTTCGAATCACGGAAACACTCTCTTTGAGTTTTTGTAGGGCTGTGACACGTGATTAAACAACGCAACGAAACACAATTTTATTATCGTGTAGATGTATTATCGAGATTTTAGAAGTGTGGATTCAATGAAGAGAATATTGTTATAATATTATTCTATTTGATTACATTAATGGTAATTTATCGAATGATATAATTATTAGAAATTAGATAGATGTATAAAATCATCTATTAATTAATTCTAACGTCCTATGGGATAGGATAATTGACGTACTTGATTCATTTACGTGGCTTCATTATATTAAATGAAGCTATTTTCCGATATGTGGGTTTGTAAATTACAATTTTAACAAAATTCGAAGGGAGACGTATTTCTTTTATCCGTTAATTTATTAACGAAAATTTCAAAGAAGAATATTTTATGAGAATCGTATCTAAATGAAGTTCCAACTTGTTTCTGTAAAATAAATTTGTTGTATTCCCCACGTGAATCGTTGCAACAATAAAAATTATGGTATTCTTTGAAAAAAGTATTTTAAAAAATAGAATTTGAGATAGTTTTAACACCATTTAACAATATTAACAATAGCAGACAATTTTATCATTACTTAATAAAATACTTAAACAATTACTATTTTGAGCAATCTTACTTGTTTTATAAAAGAAATGATAATCATCAACAATCACGAATTCATCATAAAATTCCCTTAAAAATAAGACAAGAAGAATTCATTGTTTCAAACAAGATACACCCCCTACTTTATCCACGTCGCGATTTCCAATTGATTTTTTTTTCAATCAAATTCGAAACAAATTGGAACAAGTTTCCCTTCCAAAATTTTCAACACGATGCTCTTTCTTTGCGCTCCAATCGCGCAACCCCCTAAACGAAGCGCAATACGCGATTGTTATCCTCGAATTTTCCTAATTAATTCACGCCGCCTGCGTGGGTATGGAACGGTCGTTAAGCTTAATCGCGAGAATTATTCAGCTTCCGGGGCTGCGTTCATTCGCGATAAACGTAAGAGAGCAAAGAAAGACGTTCTATCCTTAATCCACCGTATCCGCGGAACAGTAGTATCCTTGCAGGCGAAATTTAGTCGACGCGAGGAAATGGGGAGGGGTGATTAAATAATAGAGGAGGGAGGAAAGTGAAAGAAGAGAGGAAAGAAAAGGGGGATAAAAGGGAGAGGGGAAAATGAGAAAAGAACGACTCTTACTTGGGCATCTGGTGAAATATTTTATTAACAAAGGCTACTACAGTTGCGCTATTCCGAGAAAACACGGGGGTGAAGTATATTACTGGTTGAAGGAAACTGTTGTGCTATTACACAGGGAGGAGGAGGTATCGGTTGTTATTAGTTATTTAGATCATCCAGTTTTTTCAATCGCTTTCGGTATAAAGTGAGACAGATACGAGCTTGTTTGAATGATGATCTCTCGTTGAAGTTGGGAGATGGTTGCTTGATAAAAGCTGAAAATATTTTCAATAGGATAACATTTGTAGGTATCGCTCGTTTTGATATGAATCGAACGTGAACGTCTTTTAAAATGTGATGCATACTCGTGATTCGATTTTATTTATCGTTTTTCAAAAAACCAATCCAATGGTGAAAAGAAAAATTATAAAAGCAGTGTCTTACAAAATTATCAATTATAGCGTACGATACGGTACAAGTTTCAATCTTGTTAATTGAAATTCGTTCTCAATTAAATTATGGTAAATTTCAAATCAGTAAAGTCATCGTTGATATTCATCTTTCATCTTCTCCTCTTTCGTGAAACGGATATAAAAAATCATAATGAAATTAATATTATTCGGGAATATTATATCGATTCGTGCGAAAAGAAGGAATATAATTCCATAAGAAATAATTTCCAAGTGTCTAAATAAAAATCGTGTCAAAATCTGGGCTGGTTACACGTCGAGTAGGGGGAAGGAGAAGTTTTATAAACGAATGTCGCGCGATACAATGAAATATTGGCGCTCTTCCGCCCCTTCTTCGCCGCGAAACGTGTTTACACGGTGTCTGCGCCAGTCGAGAATTATTTTTGCGCTGGAACACGCCGTTGCTGTGTTGCCCTGTTTGTTCTCCTTTTTTTTAATTTTTTTTTTATTTTTTTTTTTATTTTAGGGAACCGAGTGTCCTACTTTCGCGGTGTTTAATGCGAACGAATCGCCCGTTTTCGAGCCCAAGCATTCGTTGATCTATCGCACGATCCTTGTCGAATTATTTAAGCATCGATTGTTCGTTGAATGCAGAGTCATCGTGAGATTTTTATTACAATATAGTTACAATATAGAAGAGTGTATTTTATTGATACGTTAGAGATGTATATTCTCGAATATGTCTTCTTAAATTTATCTTAGGAATCGTTGAATTTATCGAAAGATATCACATATGATAAAACTCGTCTCGCGAGAATATTTTAATATTATTTCTTGGAAATGGGTATTCAAGAAATCGATGACTTCAATTAAGCCACTTATCGTTCACGCATAAATTTGTGAATAATTAATATTCATCCACTATTAAAAAAAACTCTCGTTTCATCAAACTTCTCAACAATTAGAAAAAGAAAACGAACAATTATATATCCAATATAAGAAACCACACAGCCACATTTTCCACCCGTTCGCGCATCCGTACGAGCAAACGAAAAGCTGAATAACGCTTGAGAAAAGAGGAACGAAAGGGGGCCTCGAGCGAGCCATTAAATCGGCAACAGGCGACAATGAAAACCAGCTCAGACATTTAACCCTGAAAAGCAACGAGGACCGACGTGCCACGATTTCGCGGCAATGTTTTCCCTCTCTCTCTCTCTCTCTTTTCTTTCTTTTTTCTTTCTTTTTTTGATCCCCCGTTATTTCGTTGAAAACAGCGCGCGCGCTGCAACAACCTGCATTCTGTTGTTGTGGCCCGTCCCCGTTCCGCGCCACGGATAAGAGGAGGGGTTGGAACGAGGGAGGCAACAGCGGGAGCAGGGTGATTTGCCAGGGAGAAAAAGCTTTTGTTTCCTCTTTTTAAATACGGCTCGTCCGACGACGCGTATGAATTCCGAGAGGCGTTGAATTTTTACGGCTTTGCACGCCGCAAATTAGTTCGTAGCCTGTGCACGCGGCCTCCTTCTCATTGTTGCTCCCCTATTATTGTCGTTGTTTCTTTGATAACCGGGGCGGGAGAAACGTAATGGAATAACGATGCCTTTGAACACACGCAAGAATTTTCATCGCTTTTCCTCTTTGCGGGAGGAGGGGAGAGAGAGAGAGGAGAAAAAGGAATGGAAACGTTGCGCGAAACGCGTGAAATGTAATATTCCTTTCTCTCTTTTTCTCTCTCTTTTTTTTTTGGATTTTGTTGTTTCGTCGCGAACATTTTGGTGAAGGTTGTGGTGGAGTGTACATATATATGGAGGATGATGATATTCGAGGAATTGGAAAGAGGGAAGAATATGGATGGATGGATGGATGATTAATTATGGTTTAAAATTTATTTCTCTTTGTCTTTTTCCTTTTTTAAATTCTTCTTTGATTCAATTTGATTTAATATATCTTGGGAAAATTTATGATTTTTAGATCGTAAATTTTACATCGTATAGTATACGACGAGTTTAAGTAAAAGTTTTATAAATTCTTGATGGGGGAAAAAATGGCGCGTAATTTTCATATCTCCTTCATACCACACTTCTTTGTCATCCATTAAAAATATTAAGGTTGTTAAGCTGGCGAATTACCTATAACTTAACACCTTTGTTCATCACCGTTATTATTATAAACAGAATACTCGTCGTGAAAGTAATTGCACGAAATTATTCAACTCTACAAGAAAAAAAACTAATCTCCTCTTATACCGTTATTTATATTTCGTTTGAAATTTTAACGCAGTGCCAGAGATACACTTTGCAAATGTAATAAATTTATTTTAAGTGGGAATCAAGTCGACTAAGATTTGACTTAATATTAATCAACTTGGTAATTTGAAACAGTTCAAATTAAACGTATTATTACCGTAATTACGTTTCCTCTAAAGATTGATTTCGCGTGAAATTTAGGAGGGTAAAAATAGTTTGTCAAAAAAATTTCGCCCGTGTTTTTTTTTTATCGCTCCATTGTTTATATATTGAAAGGGTGAAAATAGCCTTCAAACTTGACATTATTGAAATCATGCTTTTTCCGAAACATTCTCTTTTTCGAATCTAGAGGACAATTTTCCTTTTTCTTTTTTTTCTTTTTTTCTTTTTTTCCTTTTTTAACCACGCGCTTTAATAATTCGAAGAACAGAGACGATCTATTTGTCCAACGTCTTTTTTAACCCTCGAATCGCGTTATTGTTCACTTCTTTTCAAAATATTTAAAAATCGTGCAGCGAACCCATCCACAAAAATTGTTACATTTACGCTGTGAAAAAAAAGATATCGAAGGAAAAAATTAATCAAAATATATTTCCATACTATAAAATATTATAAACGCTACTTAAATAAAAATATTCGAATAACTCGAATCATCTGAACGGATAAAGACTTCTATCACTTTTTAGATGCCGCTTCGAGAATTCCATTCGGGCTGTTTCAACCAATTATTCACGGTTAGAAAATAAATCGGGGTCGAGTGGGAATTTCACACCGTAATAAAGATAAGAGTGACACTTGTCAAAGGCGATGGCGTGGGAGGAGAAATATGTCCCATCTTCGGGGGTTACTGTAACCGGAGGGAAAGTGAGAGTTGGTCCGATATCCGGTCGCGGTAGGCGCGCTCGGAATTTGAATATAAATCGAAAACTCGATCGCGATCAATCTCTCTCTCTCTCTTTTTTTTTTTCACGTTCCTCGATTTTCGGGCAGGGAATATATCCGCTGGTGCCATCAGCTTTGACCTCCGTATTAATTAATCTCTCCCCGTGTTCTGACGAGATAAATCACTTGTTTAAAGAACTAGGAATTCGAGTCTTTCTGAAAATAATAATTTTCCAGAAGAACAGATAATTAAATCGAAAGATTTGCGCAGTTCGAACACATTTTTATCCAAGTTACACGATTATATAAATCAACAAGACACACCGTGATGTTAATCGATAAGAAGAAAGTTTGAAATAATTGGATCAAGAATGATATAATATATAAGGGTTGAAATTAACCTTTCATCGATACTTTTTTACCTCGAATCCCCGAATATCATTCAACGAGAATATTATACAACTGAGATAGCTAACTCGATCGATAATTTCTTGTCCACTTTTCCCCCCTCTTATTACGTTAAACTTCTACAATCGGGAAAAATTGAGATCCTAATTAGGACGGAAGAGCCCCGGAATTTCTCCTCTATCCTTAATGGCGATCCTGGTATCACGTGAACCGGAACGGGATTCGAGCGGTGTCCGATCAAGAAATGAAGTTCGAGTATTTTGGCCGGTCTTTCGATAATTCCCGAGTATAACAATTTCGAGTGGAAAGGATATATTCGATTCTGTCGTAAAACAAACAGTGGTGGCCGGTTTATCAACGTTGACTTGTTAACCACGCCGGGGATGATAATTCGTCCAATTTACCGCGTGAATGCCCTAACTAATTGAGTCGTTTAATCCTCCAATAGATTCCTTACCCTGAGCCTAGTATTCCGAACGATTTCGCCTGTAATAGTTTCGTCCGCGTAATATTGTTGGGCATCGTTGGACGATTCTCGAGGAGAAGGAATTAAAGAATTGCGTCTGGTAGATAGTTTTGGATAGAATTATTTTTGGAGATTGGTGGAAAAGCTGGTTTTATCAGCTTCTCCGTTCTTTATCAAGAATTTTCGTTGAATTTTCGTGATTGAATGAAGCGTACAGGAGTTATCGTGAAATACGTCTCGATGAGTGGAAAGGAATGGAGGACACATTTTGTACAATATATTTTTGAAATCTGTGCCAGGATAATTGACTTGAAATAATCTAATCTAAAAAGAGAAAACCAAGAAGATTTTATTTTTATTTATTGAACTTTCGATATATATAGTTATATGCGTTGACAGAAGAAATTTCTTCAAAATTTTCCATATTATCGCTATTCCGTTTTAAAAGATGAATATTTAGTAAAAATTGTTCAATTTTTATTTTGATGTACTGTTCCATATAAATTCATTATAAGAGAAAATTATCACAAATTAAACTATCCACATTATCCTTCGTACAAAAATTCCTCGTGATCCTTCCTGATCGTGCTTCGAAAAAGAAGAAAAGAATTTTCATCGCCGAAGAGATTTATGTCGAAAGATCATTTGACGCACCATCGTTTAAATATTCCATTAACCAAAGCCAAAAAAAGAAGAACATAACGAGAAACTCAACGATTTGAGTCATCGTACAACATACGAGGGGTAGATCGCGCGATATCTTCCAGTTGGCCAAGCAACGGCCCCATAAAAGCGCGGAATCCAGACAGGTTTCTCGGCGGCAAAGGCACTATCTCATCCCTGCAGTCGAGGCGAGGCTTTCCACGGGGAAAGTGTGCGTGTGTCGCGCGAGGATCTGCGCGGAATAAATAAAGGAATAAATAAAAATGAGTAGACACGTGTCCCACAAATCACTCGGCGGCGCGTTGACGAGACTCGCGGGACACCAAGGCGAAAACGCGCGCTCGAGGATCGCCGCGCGGAGAGATGGGATTATTCAACGCGTGTTTCGTGCCTCTTTCCTCTTGGCCTTGCTGCGACCACGTTATTTTCCTTGCGAAATATTCTTATTCAGGATAACTTTTTTGATTTTTCTTTGTCTTTTTTTTTTTGTTTGTTGTTAATTGATCTGCTTAGGAGATTTTGTTTAAGAATTATGATATTTGGAATGTGTTTTGGGTCTTGATCGTATATGTATGCATGCTTGTATATTTCTAGTGTAAGAAACATCGGTCTTTTGATTATTTTGTTAACGAAATTGAAATATCGAAGGAATAGGATTAAATTTCGCTCCTTTAAGGATAACTTTTAAGAAATTTTTCTAACAAGGATGCAATTCTATTTGCATCTTCTGAAATGGAAGAGGATCGATAAATTCATGCTACTAGCTAGATTTAACTTTTCGAGTAAAAATATTCAACTCAAGAAATGTCAAACGTGATGCGATAACGATATATAAACCAACAGTCATGTAAAATATAAAATTGTCAAAAAAAGGAAAAAGTAACACGCATTATTGGAACAGAAATTGAATTCATTTAGTATTACGAAATACACCGTGAAAGAACAAGCTTTAGTAATGAAAAATGAGTGAATTGTTCCATCTTGCCGTACATCCACTGGCGCACCACCGCCACCACCTTTTTCGTCACCAAACAACGTATGATTTTTGAAATTATTTCACGCATGTTCTGCCCTTGCCGCGTGTTCGTCTCACCGTCTACTTCGCGCCACCCTTGCTATTTTCACGTCAGGGACGTGAAAATTTTCGTGTTTCCCGCGCTACACGCATATCTCGTCCACACGTTTCTACGTTAATTAATCAGAAGGCGTGATTATTATAAACAATGGCGTTAATTATTCACGCGAGATACAACGGCGTTCCTCAATTACGGCGAATTTTTATTTCCTAATACGTGTACGATATAATAGAATTAATAGTACGAGAAACTGAGAAAAGTATTTTTAAAATATTAGAATTCATATGATTATTTTCAATATCGTCGTTTTATATAATTTAACGTTGATGAATTGTAATTTTTCTATTTTCGATGTTAATTATTATTATTTTATTAACGTTAATGTCTCGACAATTGTCAATGTTTGACTTTTTGATTTATTGACAGGTTAATATATAATTAGACGCTCGAGCATGGTGGTCAGATTAAAATTTTGTTTATCCTTGGTACAAGTTATGATACATTATTTCCATATATAATTAATAAATCAATTATAAAAACAGATCAGTTAAGAAATTTTTATTCCTTCGAATGAAATGTTCGTTCGGGTTTAAAATTTTCTTAATTAGCCGAGCAAAGAAAATAATATCAATTAAAATACATTTATCGGAGCTGTAATTAAAGCAAGAAAAAAAAGGGAAAACAGGTGGAGTATTTACTTTTTTATTGAGCGTCTGTTAGCGGGTTCATCAGTAAAACAATTCAGCAGATTTGCTTTTACAATAAGAAATCGAGTTAATCGTGTTAAAAGATAGTTTTATTAAAAAAAAAAAAAAAAAGGAAGGAAGAATCACGAGAACAAATCAAACACTTCTGATTCTACGAGAAACATTCACTCTTAAATGGATATTCTTGAATATTTCGTCAGAAATTCTCAAAATCCAAGAACGATTAAGAATAACGAAACACGTTGCCTATTTAAGAAGAGACGTTCATCTTTCTCTCTTTCTCTCTCTCTCTATTCCTGCATGAAACACACGTGTATTTACATCAAATTTCTTCTTCTATTCGATTTTGGCAAAAAAGGGCTCCATACATATCTCCAATTAAGTAGCGTAAATCTCTAGCCGCTTTCTCCTCTCCAACGGTATAAACAAACATTGGGATTCCTTTCTGAAAATATTTACGCGCTCGCGCCAGCCACAAAAATATGCAAAGAATTCTCCTCTCCTCGAGAACGAGGAAATACACGTTCGAGATCCGAGCCTCTCTCTTCAAATGGCCCACGTAGTGACCCACGAAAAGGGGGTGCAGCGCAAAGGTTCAGGATTATTCCGTGTACATTCTGCCTCCTCTTCATCCACTATTTCCCCCCTCTTCCTCTTCTCTTCCATCGTTGAATCCTCGGTTGCTTGGTGTTGGTACGCATGCGACAGACGTGTGAGTTGACGTATTGCCCATGCATGGTCTACGTAGGCCAGCATGGTTGCAACTGGGTCACGAGCCGCCCATAACAATCCGCTTGCCAACACTTGCGATTATTGCGAACTTTCGTTATTTCATCGATTTCTTATTTTCGAGATGAACTTTAGGTATCAAGTATCTAGGATTTTTGGTTCGAATTAATTAAGATTTTTAAATTATAGAAGAGACGTGATATTGAGTTTACTTTTCTTGAAGAATTTTGTAAAAAGGATCGTGATTATTGAATGTATGGGATAGAATGTTGTTCAAATTTTAAAGGATTTTAAAGGGTAGGGATATTTTATAATTGTATTAACTTAAAACACATTGTGTGTAATGTAATTTGTTTTTATTTCTCAAAAAAAATGGTTATCTGAACGATAATAGTTAAAATTATGCAGAAAGATTCTAACGATGCATTATAGTTATTAATAAAGGAAGTTTTATGAATTTGATACGAAAGAAAGTTCCTTCAGGAAAATTTCAATTAAGGAGAAAATATTAATGGCACTTTATAATATGTAGGATAATTTAGGAATAAATACATTTATTAATCAAGCAGATTGCAGGTAAACGTTCTGTTAATTGAATATTGTATTTGTTTAATTATTAATTATCCGTATAATTCTAATATTAACGGAGACGGTAATTTATTTTCGGCACGACTTGTATTTATGCGCTATCCTGCCGTGAGCTTCAGGTATGAATGAATAAATTGTGACCTGGTGCAATTACACGCAACGAGGAAACATATATCGCGCAACTCGTTATTCGAGAATGAATTTTGAAGGTGTATCAGAATTGCAAACACTCGTGCACCAACTTCGACTTGTGAAAGCATGAAAATGGAAATTTCATTTTTAAGGAGAGCAATGAAATCAAAATTGCCATGCTTTCATTATTTATATTTCGTTCTTTCCCAAATTAATTGCGACGAATGTGAACTTTCTAAACTGTTATATCGCGTGATTTTTTTTTTTTTTAATATATTCACATTATTGATATAATGATATGATAAAAGATAATTAGACGCGAGTATGCATATTAAAAATATCGATATGTTAATCCAAAATAGGGACAATTTCAATATTCTTTCAATTTTGTGATCGAATATTATTTAGCCCCTGAAAATTTGGAAGAAGAATTCTGATAGATATTTTCAATAATTCCATAATTTTCGATTATGAATTTACTTACTTTCCAAACATTAAATTTTCGAGTTTTCCTCTCGAATACACAATCATCGAGAATTCGTTAATGAAAATTTATTATCATTTTTTTTTTTTTATTTTTGCTCTATTCGCAAAGTTTTACCGTCGATTATACGTACACGTTTCGTTGATGAATGGCGAAGTGTCGAGAAAAGAAACGGGGACGAAATTTCAAGCACGCTCGAATTCTTCAGTGGCTGTGCTCCAAGCGGACAAATCGCTGTTGAAGATAAAGCGGGCGGTGTTATCGCGTCATTTGAAACTGTTCGAAGGAAATTTCGGCTCAACAGAAATGAAAGGCAATCCGCGAGCAACGCGATTTCCATTCGCATGGCCGTTTTATATCCCTGATCGTACATTTCTCGCGCGAATGGAACGAAAAAACGTTTCGTAATTGGACACCGCGTGCCAATGTTGGCTTGTTGTTTAGGGGCGAGGAAAAAAGGTTGTATCAAAACGAGTCCAGTTTTCGAGTCGTTAAACTGTAAGATTCGATCGTTTTCGAGCCTTTGAAAAACGCGATATTGGCAATTCTCTATTTGAACGACTTTACTCGTAAAGATTATTCATATCTGTGGTAATTTTTACAAGAATTAGAGAAATTATTCGATAAATAAAAATATTGTTCACAAAATATTTAATTAAATTTAAACTTAAGGAATTTAAGAATCAAAACTTCAAATTAAAGGAGTTTTGGAAGTTTATAAAGCTCCATTTTCTTTTTTTTTTTAGTTGATCGTTGTTTAATTATTTATCCTATATCAAAAATATCTCCTCGTCTATAATTTTGTATCGAGCACGTTATTAAATATCACGGTAAATAGGATAAAGAATCGAATATAAGCGATGCTTTATCGCAACTGATTTGACGTAATTTATTCGAATATGTGATTCCCGAATTGTTGGAATGGACAATGTAACAACTGGTATCTGGCATGGAACGTAGAATGTAATTACATTTCCCACAGGCAAATCCCGTTGGATTATCTGATAGAGTAAAACATTCTGCTGGCCTGATTTCTGTGTTGAAATTTCCAGCATCGATTGAAAACACTGCATTAAGTGCTTCTCTCATCGTTAAGATGAATTGATAAAAGAACAAATTTTTCTTGAGCTACTAACTGACATCCAAATGTCTCTCGATATCAAAGAGTTTTGAATTATTATTAACTTTTTACCATTTTACCATTCTAACATATCATCCCACTACGTATATCCCCATTTTTATTCAAATAGAATAAAATCCATATAGAAATTAGAACAAGTTTCATCATTGACTCGAACAATCGAAAAGCTCGCTTCATCAAAATTCGCCCGATCGATAATATCGACGAAAATCTCAGATAAGAATCGACCACGAAACCAAATTCTTCATTCACACACGCACAAAAGAAAATTAAGTTACGAATTACCTTAGCAATCCCCGCGAAAAATTAGCCACGGTCGAACAGTGTTGGCGAACAGAAGGCTTTCCGACCGGGGGACAATCGCGCTTGAACGTCCCCCTCTTGGCCTTTATGGGCGAAGTGTAACGCGCTGTAATTGCGTATGGAGTAGACACACGGCGTGACGTATCGCTGGAGGGTGTATTGTCGCAATGTTACGGTGTATCGCCGCCGGCCAGCCTACAATAATCATGTCATAACGCAATCCACGCGTGCTTCCCGCGTGTGCACGCGAGGCTTGCAATTATCACCGGCCGCCGAGGACTCGTTATAGCCTTTAACGTGATGTGCATCGGCTTCCAATGCGCGCACGCATAAAGTGGTGATGCAATTGCATCAACGAGGGCCGCATCCTTGCCGTGGCCAAGTGTCACCGCCACAGAGGGGGATGGGCTTTCGAGGGTGGCAATGCGGGCCATTCTAAATTTCCACCGGTTGTTGTTCGTTAGGTTTAGAGGCTGGTTGATAAGGTTCGATCTCTTCTTTCGAAGATTTCTATCAATTGTTCGATTGGACGAAGGGTGGAAAGGGAGTTGGAGATGATTGGTAAAGCGATGATTGGCATTGATGGAAAAGTTATAAAGTGATTTATAGCTTCTTTTTTTAAGGGTAGATTGAATTGCAATGCTCGGTTCTTTCTCACTCGGTTGGAAAATATTTCTAGAATATAACGTAATAAATTTGTTAAACGAAGAGTATATTAAATGCAATAATACGAGGCGATTAACAAGATGGAAAAATCGGATAATAAATTTTTGAGAAAGGTGGAAAACATTTGACAAATGTTCCCATCCAACGCGGCTCGCCATGTAAAAATGCATAAACCTCCGCCCATTAAAACGGCCATGTAACACGGATAATGTATCGTTCATCTTTTACAATGCTACGAATTGCGCATGGATTGCAGTGTAAAATTGGTTATAATATAAAGCGTGTCGAGTAACCGTGTCACGTATGTTCAACATTCTTCAAGAAGAAAAATGAACCGTCCGTTCCTTTTGACTAGCTTTCCCGACAGCATTTCTAAATTACATTCACAAGAGTACCATTATTCTCCCCGGTTATCGCCAACATCTTGAATTTCAATCTATTAAAAGTTTGCGTTAAGGTTTTCTATTAAAATTCAAGCTTCTTAATTCTATACGGATAAACTCGATTAAACCTGCGTATCTTTTAGAAACAGGATGTTACAACGCATATATATTTTTACTCCTTTTTTTTTTTTTTTTTTTAACTCTAACGAAGCAGGTCTCATTTTTTCGATATTTGACATTTAGCGATTAAATATATTCGATTCGACGAGGATTAAATTTATTTAAATTTATATCATTTTTCTAATAATGTGAATTCTAGATTATATTATTTGTCGAATTAATATTCGCGTCGAATTTTATCGATCGAAATTCCGGACTTAAAACAAGAATACGAACGATAAAAATGAAAAATTATTGACAAAGGATAGAGAAGAGAATGAAATCGATTAACAAGCTTACCGGATAAAAGATTTTATCAATTCATAGAATCTCTTTTGGTCGATAGTTTTTAATTAATCGTCATACGTCTTAACATATAGCGTGTTTCCATTATCGAGCTGTTTAATTAAAGAATTGGAAAACTTTCAAAGCTTCCAAATCAATTTACCCAATTTACCTTCCATCTTGGATCTATTTTCCAGAAAGTTTTAAAACTGCTTTCTCGTTATTTCCTTTATTCTTTCCCGGTCGTTTTATTATTTTTATCGATTAATTTCATCCCCTATTACTCCACATTTTCGTTATCATTTCCATTCTTATTTCATTATTATTTTTTCATTATTTTCTTCATGTGCGTATATTTTCAAATTTCCTATCGATTCCCAGAAAACATTTTCAAGAGCTCTATCACCACGTCATACACACGTTTGCTCATCTTTCTTTCACGCGGATTAATTGAATTTTTCTAGCCTACGATTAAAACAAACTTTCGTAACACGAACTTTCGCAAACTTTCATTGCATTCAATTCCCGTGTTCGTGAATTCTTTTTTTTTTTTTTTTTTTCTTTTTCTCATAATCGATTCAACTTCAATTTCTGTCCTCGAGATCGACGAAAGAAAGATCGAACGAAATATAATCGAGGGGGGTAAAGGAATAGAATTCTCATGTACACGGTGTTCCAAGTTATTTCACGTTCGAATTTTTTGTCGGCGCCCTTTTGTCTTTTGGTTATTCTATCCCCCACTTGTTAAAACGAACATCGTTCTTTGGCACATTTTTTCGCACGTTGCCGAAAGATCGAACGCGAAGAATGCTCTTGATGAACTTTGAGAATTTTTGGAAATGTTGGAAAAGTGATAGGGCTCGAGGGTTTCTTCGTTTCTTCTCTCCTCTTCTTCTTTAAAAAAAGTTTAATTTTAAAATATTGATGAACGGTGACTGTTTACATAATGAATTATTTTGTTAATATTTTTTTTTTTGGCTTCATTTTTTGAATAAAAATTGTTTAATCTAGAAGGATTTGGAATTTATTATTTACGATTTGTAAATACACCTTGTACATCTTTATTCGAACGTATATTGAATATAGAAATGTCGGTAGTAAGTAATGAAATTTTATGATAATGAAAAGTATGTAAAGTATTTCACTCGTTATGTTCACGTTTATGAAACGAATTTTTTTTTTTTTTTTTTATCAAAATACGATTTTTTCCGTTTTATTTTTGCGATAATTTATTAGAAAAACTGGACGTCAATCACATACTTCGAAAAATGAAAATACATCAGAAACGGTTAAACTTGAAAGTAATTTTCACTTTAAACTTTTACCGTTGTTTTGCAAAAGCTGATGATGTTTGAAATTCCAATTACGCGACTGACAATGACAGCCGCTTTCGTCGTTGTTATTGACAGCGAAAATTTATAATAAATGATTCTGTAATTTTTAAACTTTAGAAATAATTAATTAAAATAGTCAAACGTATTTTCGCGAATTCAAGCATTTTTCGAGAATAATTTTTTGAGAGAAAAAGAAATTGAAGGAATAATTACACATTAAATTACTCATTAAAAGTAATAATAAAATTTTATTAACAAATTTGTGAATAGTTATTTAATAATGGCACGGTGAAATATGATTTAAAATATTTCTTCATTTATTTCTCTTTGTTGTAATTATTATTTTAATTTTTTATTTGAATGTAATTAACGATCGTTCTAAAAAAAATAATACAGAAGGAATAATAAACGTGTTCTGTTATTATATTTCGTAACAATAACTGATTTTTCATGTCAATGCCATTTATGTAGAGACGTACACGAAAAGTAGTTCGAACCAATAAAATAAATGTGACAACCACTGTCGTTCACTTTCGACACTCAAGCTTGCACATATCACAATTCCGTTTCCAATAAATCAAATAATGTCAGCACGCTATAAGATCAAACACCTATCATTCTACCTCTGTCTACACTGACTCATAAAAATATTTTCTACAAAAATTCTATAAATATTAGACGCGTTTTATATATCTAAGATCTTCTGAAATAAATCAGAAGTTAATTCATAGAAATTGTAAAATATTTACCGCATACATTTCTTGAATTATTATAATTTTTCCACTTCTTCGAACATTTTTATTAAGAGCATCTTACGATTCTTACGTACATTTTCGAATTCGTTTCAAACATTTCTCTAAACAATCTTGCTGTTCCTATCTCTTAAAAACTTCTACATAACACGCATTCATGACTTGCCACGTTAAAATAAAATGATCCATTTACAAAAGAAACTACCCAACATTCCATAAGGGAGCATCAACTCAAAGAAGAAGGAAGAAAACCCTCTTCATACTTTCTTCTCGATTCTCCCCTCGTACATCCTATATTTCTCGAATCGTCCCCAATAAAAAACCTCCCCTCCCCCAATGTTCTCCAACCCCTCGACAAACCTCCTTGACCTCGAGAACGACTAATTAACGTTGCAAGCCGCGTGGACAAATGGAATTTTGAACGATCAAAGACGGGTAGGAGAAGGGGTTGGGCGAGAGTTTTCCTCTCCCTCTGTCTCGGATGGGCGCAGGTGCGGCAGTCGAAGTCGTGGCGGCGTCACCGCGTAAGAATCGTCGAACAAAAGGAAAGTTTCGCATGCCGGGCACGTATCTATTGTCTCGCCGGCATGTCATCCGTCTCTGCAACGGACGTAGACGAATGAATCAAAAGGAAACACGAAGTTTGAATTATCGAGTCTGGTCGAGTTAGGAAGATCCAGAAACAGAGCTGTAAAGTCTGTGATGGTTTTAAAAAGACAGGGTGGGGAGGGTTTAATTGTTGTCGAGGGTGGTATCTTTTTTTGGCATTCTTTTCTCCGTTGCAAAAGTTGTGAATTTGCATTTCGAGCGAATGAAATCAATGGCGAGGACGCTTTTAAATAGGCGTGACAATTATCGATGAAATGAGAATATCTTTTTTGCATCTTGTGTGTCGTAAGTTTTGCGTTTCGAGCAGTGTTATTAATTATGCTGGAAAGTATGATTACATATGATTGATAATAACGAGTACAATTATTGTTGAGACGTTGAGGGATGATAATTGATGAAAGGAAAAATGCTTTCAAGTAAAACTCCTTGTTGAAACGAGGATTCATTCGTTTGCATTTGAAGTAATGATGTAACGATGGAAGATGTGAAAAGTGATTAAATGAACAACTATGAACAAATTTTTAACGAGTATTTCGTGAAAAGAAAAGAAAGGGAAGCAGCGCATTGTAATTTTATGTCAAAATGAACTTGAAAGTCTCATCTTCGACTTCATCTTGTAAGGTACTGATGTAATGATTGTGATATTGTATGAGACTTAAGAACTCTTGAAAGTTCTAGTGTCTTTGTACTAAAGCATGGACAAAGTTTTCCATTTCAGAGTACCATTAATACTTCATTTATAGTGTCGTAGCTTCCATTATTTAACGATGTTAAAAATTAATGGATAAGGAGAATAAAAAGAATTAGCAATGAATCTTCATTTAAATATTTAGAAGATTCTTAATTCTTCAACAATTCTTCTAATTCGATATTAAATATAATATATAAAAATGATAAATTAACTATAAAGCAGAACATAGAATATAAATATGTATATGTATATATAAATAACAAATTTTAAATACAATATAATTTTAATGAAACGATACAAACAATTAGAATCAGAAAAATGATTTCAAACAATTTCAAACATCTGTTTTTATTCTCTACCTCAACAAAAGTAAAAATATTCAAATCCATTATAACTTCTTAGTTTATTTCCTAGTATTAAAAAACATGGAATAGAGATAAAATAGAAAACTCGTCGACATATCCTTTTACTAAACGCCATCCTTATCGATAAACGAAGCTCGATAATCACGAAACTCGACGAAACTTGGATCGAGCCAGCCGAGTATCCGTATTCGTGGCACGTTCCATCCCCGGTAAGAATATCCGGAGGTCAGGTTTTTCCTCGGAAAGAAGAAATAGACGAATGAATCTAGGAATAAGTCGTAGGTCGTGGAACCTCGTAGATTCGTTCGAAGGCCGGCAATCGGGTTTTTATTGCAACTCCTGGGTGCAGTACATCCAGGTTGCTCAGTTGGCCATGCTCGACCCAAGCAAGATACCATAAAATTACCATAGACCCTCGGTGAAGATTCTTCTTTTTCATTCGTGGCCCAACGTTCCATCAAGGATCACAACTTCTTTTCTTTCTATTTTCTTTTCTATTTCCTTTTTTTTTTATGGGCGATTTTTCTTCGAGCGAAATTTTCGCGTGAAGATTTTTCGATAAGAAAAAACGAATGGGCGTTTAAGAGTTTATTGGGTATTTTTTGGATTTGTGTTTATTTAAGATTCTTGTAGAGATTTAATTGTAGACTTTGACGCACGATGATATCTCATTGAATTAAGTTTTCTTTTCTTTTGTTTCTTTTTTCGTAATAATATTTTGTAGATTATGCATACAATTGTAATAAAAGTATATAATATCGTTTCACATTGCTTAAAAAAAAAAAGATAGAAATATTTTTCTTCCATTTCTTGTATTTCTTATACGATTATCATATCGTTATTGTTTAAAAAAATATACATAAATATCAAATATAAAATCATCGTACAAGTACATCCTATTAATCATACGAATAATGCAAGTTCAAAAAAAAGAAAGAAATACCTGATTGCCAAGGTAAAAAACGATACGACTTATGCAAAGAAAATTTCTGGAAACTTCCGTGACAGAACTTTGAGACAGTCTGACTCCCTCTGTCTTCGCTCGCTGTCCTTCTTGATATATCCAATTTCATTCTGGATCTCCGAGAATGGGTTAGGATTTTGCTTTTCTCCGCCACGGTCTACGTTTCCCTTTGGCTTAGGTTATATTCTATGCGCTTTGCGTTTCACTCTTTCTCCCCCTCCTTTTTTTTTCACCCCTCTTCTCCTCTTTTTATTCACGCTGCACCATTCAACTTTCGTGCCCTGTTTAAACTTATTTTAAGCATTCCACGGTGAACACGGATTTCCTCGTGCGAATATTATTATTCTTATCTCTTTTCGTTGTTTCTGTTTTCGTTGGTCGAATCGAATAAATATTCGAACGATTGTTATTTCGTAGAAAATTTGGGAGTATCATCGATATTAATTTTATATACACGCACGTTTTACAGAATTTAGCGTTGTATTTCGGAATTATTATTATTTATCGATGGAAACAAATAATTGTTAATTTTCTGTGGAATATTTCATTAAATTGGATTAATCTTTTTTTTTTTTCCATCTTTTGGATATATTTTATTGAATCATTCAATAAAATAGTGTACGTGGAACAATTGAAATTAAAAAAAAGAAAAAACTGTTCATATTTTTCTCGAATAACTTTGTCATATTTTTTTACAACAATTTGCAATGTGTATATTTCTACAATAGCATATTATATCAATTAATGGCGATGCTATTGTCGAGCGTGTTTTTACTTTTTATACGCCGTATAAAAAAATCAATTTTCAAATTCAAATTTAACGAAACAACGAATAAAAGAAATAATATTTTCTCTCTTTCACCATTATTATTTAATTTAATAAATAACCAAAGTATTATTTCACGCGATCATCTTTCATCATTCTTTATTTTTTATCCTCGACGAAAATATATCTCATACGTGTGTTAAAAATAATGTGTTACCTCCAATTCAATATTATCAATACTCGATCAAGATGAAAATTTCAAACGTGATAAATTAATACACCGCTAATTTTCAGAAAATTAGAATCGTATTTCATCGAAAGTTTTTCTCCACCATCAAAATAGGTCATCGAGAAAATCATTACGATGAAAGAACATTACTTCCCCCATAAAGACCCGATGTTTTCGCGAAATTGGCTGCATTTAACATCAATCCCCCCCCCCCTCCCTCCCTAGCCATTGCAAAAACCACGAAAATATTTCTACGCGAACTCTTAATGGCCGGATAATCGTAATAGCGATTTTAATCGTTTTGGAGGAGTGTCTGAAATCAGGGAGGAGATACAGTGACGCGATGAATCGTAAAGCAAACGGTCGTTCAATCGTGAAAGCTTCCGTAAACGCGTTCGACAATAACGACTTAATATTCGACGCGTAAATTCATCCACAAACTCTCCTCCCTCCCACGCGACGTGGAAGGGGCGAATCGCGGCCGCGTAATCAGGAATCCTCGACTTCCTGTTCTCTGTTTGAACCGACTTGCAATTAGCGCGCAAGAATTGGTTATTGTGGGGGAGAGTGGAAGGGAGCAAAAGGACGTGGGTAAATGTTTAAATATGACGAGCAAATATCACGTTTTGTATTATCGATTGTGGATGAGGGTGGGGGAGGAAATGAATGGAGAAGTGTAGTAGATTAACAACAGTCGATTATTAGTCTTTGAGAGGAATTTAATTCCGTGCAATTCGTCCGTTCCGTTTTTCCGTGTTGAGAAAAATTTATTCGCCTCTTGGTGCGATTCTCGCATTGAGGGGAATTTTGCGGGAAATGGAAATGAAAAAAAAAAAAAAAAAAAAGAACTGTGGCGATAATTTTTGTATCGAAAATGTATTTGTCGTTGGATTGGAATAGAAAATCTTTTTTCCGGGTAGGGAAACGTGGCGACGAATATAACGCTCGATTTGCGGATGAGAGAGATGGGAAAGCGAATGGAAGGAATAAACGAATCGTGTCAGAAATCACTATATCGAATTGGTAATTTCGTTACATCTTAAATCGTAACTTTGATGATGAAGCATTTCTTTTTTTTCAAAGCGAAACGTCGATCGATATGAACGAACTTACTAGAAAGTTGGAATTTTAGTTGAAAGAAACGATTAAATGCACTAAATCATCAAAGAAAAATATTAAGTGAAAACGATGCAAAACTAATTTCCAATTATTTTTTGTACTTCAAATTCCAATTCAGGAAGCAAATACATCCTAAATTTTTTATTCCATAGTGAATTAAATTTCTTTCTGTGCGCAGCACGATGTAAACAATAATTGAATGTTTTATTGCACGGCCAATGTGAGACGACGATAGCAGTAATAATACATCAGATTACGTTATATCTGTAACGTATATTGATCCATATTGCCACGTGCTAAATTAATCTTGTATGACTAGCTATGTTTGCGGGTGTCGAGTCTGCAATTAATAGGGTTTAACCGGTTAGACGCATTTTAGTCGAAGATACCTGTGTCAATCGAAGGTGTGAAAGCAGATTATCGATTTCACTCTTTTTTCCTTTCACGCTTAAAGATATGGTAATAAAATACACATTTTGATTGACAAATAAATCTCGCAACTCTTGTTCGATTATTAATACATTTTATCGAATAATCAAATTGAAATAAAATTACCAATGAAAATAAAATATTTCCACGGATAGTGGAGGAGGAGGCGGCACAATGAATGCTGCACTATCGAACAGTTGGAAATTGACTTTACGTGCATTATCGTTCTCGTGGAGGGGCAATTTTTCTCGCGCGAATCCATTCCGTGACTCGTGCCCGGCCATCAATCTTTAATCAGCGTCTAATTAAAACCGCTCTTCCCTCTTTTTCCTTCGACGTTAATTAGATTTTAATTTAATGAATTTCCAACGTGAGCTCGCCCTTGTCAATTTCCCTTTATTAATCGTGGCGGGAACCGATATTGTGTCTGTCGTGCGTTGCATTCGTAGCCCCCTTTGAAACGGGGCCTCGGTTAAGAGCCCCCTCTTTTTTTTCTCTCTCTCTCTTCCCCAGGTTCCAATATTGCAAATATTTAGAAAAGCTCGTCGTTTGTTCTTTGGAATAACGCGGGATCGTTCCGTTTGTTCTGCACTGGTTTATATCCTCTGCTTTGTACGGTGGAACAAGAGTTCTTTGGCGTCGCCCCTTTTGTTTGTTTAAAATTGCTGCCACGAGTTATAAACGCTTCCCGAGGAAAAAAAAAAAAAAAGAAAGATTTCTCTCGTATTAATACACACGCGAATATAGGATTATTCACGACATTCGTCTTCTATCCATCTGCCGCGAATATTCCGCGAATCCGTCACCCCGTTTTATTTAAAAAAGATCGAGAAAGTAAGAAATTGTGTAATTATATCGAAACACGAATGATAGATTTCTCTGTGCGTTTTAAACACTGGAAGAAGAGTTGGGGAAAGCAGCGCAACACCTTGCACTTGGGTTGAAAAGAGGCACTTGCTCGTCGAAGGGGTAGGATGAAAGTGCAGAGGAAGTTGGAATGGCAGGCGTAATGACACAGTCAAATTCGTGGAGAAGGTTAAGGGGGTTGGCCGTGAAGGGAAGAAAGGGGGGTTGAAAGAGTTTCCAAGATGAAAAATTGCGGAAACCGCGTTGAATGGTCGTTCAACTCGCTTCTCTCGCCCGATTTGCGTAAATTTGACTATTCTCCCGGCGGTTTAAGAGGGCGGTTGTGAGAATAGCAAACGACAACTTTGTTCCCTTTCTTATGAATTTTGTGCAAATTTGTATGCGAAAGTCGAAAAGGGTTTGAAGAGGGAGGGGGAGAGAAAAAAAAAGATGATGAATATCGATCGATCGTTTTCGGAAAGAATTGGCAGCGGCGCTTGGCGAGATTTACGCGGCAGCAGGAAAGATTATTCTGTTGATAGTGATGAACGTTCTTGTGAAATTGTGCTAACCGATCGATCTAGCTTCTCTCTCCCGTGTTCCATGTAATGAAAGGAGAAAGAAAGTTTTCGTGAAATAAGAATTAATTTCGTCGTGTAATTTATGTGAGGAGAAAAATGAAAAGCGAAGACTTTAAATCTCTGATTTCTTTTTTTTTTTTTTTTCTGTTTTCTCAAAGTAAAGAAAAATTCATTGATTCGTCGAATTCATACGGTTTTTCGTGGTGTATTGTAAAATAAATGAAATTTGATTTCACAGTGGAATTCGATGAGATAATTTCAGAAGATTAATTTCAGAAGTTTGATAAGATATTAACCTCGAATTAATAAAGTAATTAAATTGATTAATGCAATTTATTTCGAAAGTCGAGTTCATTTTCGATTAGTCATCTTTAACTAATGTTAATATTAATATTTGTAGGCCTGAAGTGGTATAATACTACACAAATTGGCAATGTAAATAATTGACGCGATTAAACACATTAATTGAACATGTATCTAAAAGTAATCGATCTCGATACTCGATATTTTTTATGATTCAGAAAATTATTCAACGATTATTCTTATTAAAACTCACTTTTTAAACGTTTTTTTTTTTTTAAATATAATCTTCGCGTTAATGATTATTTCACATTTCCGTTTTATTTAACTCTAACAAATATAATATTTCATTTTATAAAAATTCTAAATTTCAAAGAGGATATCATTGATAAAAATTTTATTTTATCGAAGGGTAAAGGTACATAAATAAAAACGTGTTCATTATCTGTAAAAAGCTGGACACGTATATATAAAAAAAAAAAAAAAAATACATTTTCATCGAAACAATCCATAAACGATTTATATCAATCGAAACAATTCGATGTTTCATTAAGATCAATTACAATGTAAATTTGTCCAAAAAAAAAAAAATGTTGTTCATCAAAGTGAGAAGATAACGTTATAATGACGATAGAATTTTCGCGATATAATAGTTGGTTATTAAAACCCAATGAAACGTGACAATAACGTTGCGTGAGCAGTTGAATATCTACTACAATATCACCGCAAAGCTGAGCAATAATACTTTCGTTGATATTTTCACCGCATTGGTTGTCGCGTTGTTCCATTTTCTTTGTGGATTTTAATAAAATGACATCAACTCTTGACGTCGAGAATAAATTGTTTCCCTTTCTTTCTTTCGTATTTTTTTCGCGTGTGGCGATTGAATCGATCGATAACGTGCCATTATCAATCGGGAGTAGTAGGGGAGAAGTAGTAGAGAAATAATTGGAGACTTTAATTTAATTTTCGTGTGAAACGATCGTGACAAAACGAAGCTGAAAAAAGGGAAAAAAGATAACTCGATTCTATCGTATTGATTGAATTTTAAGAAGCAAAAGTGTTAAAATTTTAAGCAAAGAAATATACGTTTGTATCTTCGCGTCAGAGAATAGAAATTTGTCAAAGAAAAAATTCAAAAATTATTTGGAATGAAGCAACAGAACAAACTTTCGTAACATTTCGTTCGAATAATTATGTTAATCACAAATCAACGATATTTATTCTCATCTCTGTTCGTCTTCACCGTGTTCGAAATATAATGGAAATGGTATGAAAATTGAGTCGCGATTGGAATTATCTCCGCACGATCACACTTCCTTTGCTATTTTATTTTCTTCCTTTTCAAAGTAGAGTAGCAAGGTGCATCCGTGATACGAAGGATGAAAGGATACACGTGGAAAGACGTGCAGTCGTCAAGAAGCTCTATTTCGTATTCGAGCGTCGTCCGTTCGAAACGACACGTGTGTCTACCACTGACGTATGTACGTGTTTAAAAACGTTCAAGTGACTGTTCAAGTATGAAGTTCCTTATGTTTATTTGCTAAAATACTCGTGTATGGAACGACGCGTGAATTTAACCGGCTCTAAAACTTTTAAACTGGTCTTGAACTTGAAGGAGAGTGGAAATCAATTTAAATAAATTAATCCTCTCGGACCATTAATGCATACACGAATAAATATGGAATTATTATTATTATTATTATTATTATTATTATTATTATTGTTATTACTACTACAATTCAAGATTTGTTGAAATAAAATCGTAGTCCAAATAGAAAATTGGACATCGAGTCTAATTGAATCGACTCGATACTTCGTTTCTATAATGAACGTATCCCATTGATTGAAGTATTAATAATTAATAATTATTTGAAACAAATACAACAAGTTTACACGGTTTTCAATACGTATCCGTCGAACATTCAGAATTTGAAGTACAATTAAAAAAATATATAAATTGTATCTCATTATTCGAAGATTAAGATCAAAAAGGGAGCAGAACTGATTTTGAAAATATATAGACGAGATAAAGGGAGCCGCGCACGGCCAGAAATTTTGTATTCGACGATGGTCCTGGTATAAAGTCATAAGGGTGTAGGGATACGAATATAACTGTTTATATGCATATGCCTTCGCTCGACTTTCTCGTTACGTAAGCATATTGCGTACAACCGCGGTCCTTCGGATAAAAAGAAGGCCGAAAGGGGATTGAAACGGCTGCTTAAAATGAAGTACTTTTTTTTTTTTTTTTTAGGGTGGAGGAAGAAGTATCGTTCTTCTCTAGAAAGGGAAAAAATTTAGGGGATCCTCCCTACCCGATCTTTTTACGATCTTTTTACAACTAGATAGAGGAGAACTCTTCGATTTTGGTTAACCAGGAAGAGTGAGTTTATTTTATTTTTTCCGTTTTTTTGTTTTTTTTTTTTTTTTTTTACGAGTACGATTGATCCTTCTTTTTGAACTGAATGTTAAGTTAATTGCTGGCAGTAATCTACGAGTAGATTAATTGTCAGTGATGTAATGGTGTGATGGTTAAATATCATATCTGGTGATAGGAATAATGGAATTAAATTTTGAAGAATGGGTATGAAAGTCACGTAGGAGATTATGAAGATTTATAAATGTTTTAATATTTTAAGAACGAATTAAAATTGTTTTAACAAATTTAATGAGGTAAATAAATACATTGGGGTGAGATTGTATTTAATTACATCTCTTCCGTAAACACGAAATGGAAGAAACTTTTTCCATTATGGATTTATTTCATAATAATAATAAAAGAGAAACGAACAATACTGTAAAATTTCGAGAAGAAAATAATATATCGTCGAATTTTAAATTTACTCGGTATCAAATAATAAAATAGAGCAACCATTGTGCAAAATGGATTTCGAAACGAAGTGTTTATTGAATATCAACGATATCTCTATGGAAATCCGTGGTCGATGCTTAATTGACGTAAAAGCTCAAAATATCAATAACATTTACATATCGATACGATTTATTTCGTCCAGCAGCTTGTCTATCATAAATAGATTACAACAGTATCAAAATTTGTCAGCACGCCGAGCACGTTTTCAAACGTGTACAAACTTCCAATAAAAATCGCACGTGGAAAAAAAAAATAAAATAAAAGGAAGAGCAAAAATGATAGGATTAAAAACTTGTCGCTACACACGAAACTAATAAAATTTCAATATTACAGTATTCTCTCTTTTAATCCACGTTTACCTTCCTCTTACATCGCAAGAAACAATTCTAAATATCATTCCTTTTCATTTTAATGGTCGAACATTCATTGTAAATAAAATTGTTAATTGTTATTTTTCCTTAAGTAACATAAAAATTATGAAATATTCCTAGAACATTTTAAAAAATAACATATCACTTTTGAAGAGAGGAAATAAAAGGAGATGGGTTAAATATTTTTTTCAATTTCCTGAATTCCACCCCTTCAAAAAGATTTTCCACTTAAGTAAACTTTCTTCAAAGTACTTCAAATTCCAGTAATGCAAAAATTGATGAACAACAAGATGATATGCATTCATCTTTCTCGATATCTTGACAGATTGTCTTTCTTGTCTAACAATCTAAATGAAACTTTTCAACCCATACGAACTCGTCGTGTATTTAAATGTGTTCTCGTTCACCACGTGCACCACGAAAGATGAACAAAGGGGGGGTGGCTCGAAAATGATCGAACTTTTCCATTCCGCATGCGTTTTGTAGCTCCTTCGAAAAGGTGTAAAAGTCGAGAGTGCACTTTATGGGGGTTGCATTAATTCACCAGGTTAAATAACGTCAGAGGGTGGCGAGGAGCCACGATGAAACGCGGTGTCTTCGCTCGTGATTTATGGCCCGCAATTCCTTGCAGATGAGAGTTTTGAACGGGTCTATGCTCGAGATTCTGAGAAACATAATGGATAGACATTGGATTCCTCCATGTTTTTTAATTGGATTAAAACGTTAGATGGAAAAATTACACGAACGTATTCGGTGTGAGTGACGATTTTTCCACGTATCTCTTTTGGCATTCTTACTGTTTCACACTTCTTTTTTCTACTTATCGATGATCAATATCCACCATCCTCTTCGATTTTTGGTTAAATGTAAAGCGAATAGAAGTTATATTAGAAGAGATATGTAAAGGATATCGTTTAAAATTTAGATATTTGTCAAGTTCATCATATCGATGATCTTAGTTTTATTCGATATGATCTCGATAATTTTTTGTTATTAATTCTTCAAACATGGAACGAGGAATATGAATGCGAAAGTTTGTGAATCATTTTCAAGAAAAGATTAACTGTTTGTTCATTCATCGTAAGAGTTTCACAACTTCGTAGTTATTTATTTTTTCGTTCTTCTACGCAATTACAGAAATTGCAATAGAGAACACGGCGAATATGAGAAAATTGATATCGTTATTTATGTTTATTGTCCAAAGTTTGAAGTTGTTTGATAAAAGGGGCACATGCTTTCGCATAGAGAGTTTTAAACAATATGTTTATGGGCTGTGAAGCAGGTTGGAAAATAGGCTGCATTCAAAGGACCGGAGCGTCGAACCATTAAAAGCCAAAATTATATTCCGAATTTTGTTGTCTCGGGTTACTCGTCGATGCACGCATTTAATCTATCCTGTGCAACTGTTTTTCATACCGCGACCATTCGATTTTGACTGTGTGGTTTCGAAAAACAACCATTGTCCCCAACAATATTACATTACTCTGTGTTATACACGTATACAATACTTCAAAAGAACGTTTTTTTCTTTAACAGAGAAAAGAATCAGAAATAGAATAATTTAAAGAAACTCGAGGAATTTTTCTAATAATCCTACTACGTACACAGGAATACTCCATTATCCAAAAAATTCTCATTCATTTTCTTTTTTACATAATCTACTTTAAAATTATGGCAATGAATTTATTCAAAAAAAAAAAAAAAAAAAAAAAAAAAAAACCATATAATCCATTCAACCTCCCTACCCTCGCACAGATGTTAGAATCCTTCCACGCAGATCCGCGCATGCATAATCGAGTCAAACGAGCTTATTCAATTAAGGTGATACCATTCATCCCCCAGTCGCGGTTCCAAACACGACAACGCACGGTTAAACGTGCACACGATGCGTTTCCCCATCTCTGTGCCGATAACCGCGCGCGTATCAAACGGCGAAATAACTCAAGCCCCTATCAATCTGGCAACGTGTTGGTAAACGCATTAAACTCGTCGCATAATTCCTGTATCTCGATTAACCGGCCCCTAGTACCGCCGGATGGAGAACGACTTTTCGAGGCCAACGTTGAGGCCAATTATGGGGCCATCAAAAATATGATTACGCCAATTACGCATAGAAAAGTAATCTCTTGGCGATTATCGTCTTGAACGTTTTTTGTAATTTCATTTTTCCATTCCTAATTTCTTCATTTTCCTTTTTCTACTCGAAAAAAGAGTAGATATTGCAAGTAGATATTAGAGGATAAACACATTTACATGAGCAAACTGTTCATATAATAAAAAATTCCTTCTCGTTTTTAGCTATAAATTTTCGTCCAATTAACGCGTATAAAAGAGGGTATAATCATAAAAACAATGTGGTCGATCACACAGTGTATGTATTTCCAATAAAAAAACACTCCTACCAGTTCGAGCGATGGAGAAAACCCGGGCCAAAATTAAGGGTAATCGCCGTATAGGATAAGATTCCATACGAAACGAGCGATTAGTTTCACCAGGAATAATCGAACCCGGATCGAAAATTAATTTTCTCCGCGTTCGAACGTCTCCTCCTCCTCTCCCGCGCTCTCGAGATGCCAGAGCGTCGTTTGAAAACACAGAGGACCCGCGAGGGGACAACGAGCGGGGCGTCGTTTCACCGATTCGTTGGAATCCTACGTATTCGAGAGAAACGGCCACGATTTGTCGCTCGTCCGATTCGAAAATGCAACCCTGGCCGACACCGCCACGAGCCTGTATCATCCCCAATTTCCGAAATGTATTAAACGGATCAAATTTCCTCCTCCTCCTCCTCCTCCTCGTTCTCTCGAAATCGCTTATTGTGCGCCATTTTCTCCCGATTCTCTCCGTGATATTATACCGCGATGATGGAAAATCGCCGTGGAGAGCATCCGAATTATACTCTCGAAGGGAGGGAGCGCGTAATCGGTTTAATGGAATTCTCTTTTTGTCAATGAGACGGAACGAAGAATATTAGGGGGTTGTTAGGGCGTGAGTGAGAATCGATGTAAATTTTGATGAGAAATTAATTTGCGGAATTTTGTTCTCGTCTTTAAGAACATTTTGAGTGAGGAAATAAAGCGTTATCTTGAAATCTGTCGAAGAATCGTTTAATAATAAAAAGATACGTGTGAACGTTGGTAATGTTTTATTTTACTCGACAATCACTGGTTTGACGTTTTATACAGTTCTTTAAGAGATTAAATTAAGTTACGTATAATAGTTTCAATAATATTTTTTATTTACAATTTTTAAACGCTTCTTTGCTTATAATCAGTAATCACATTTATTATAATTTATAATGATAATATAAAATAATTTGGACGATTCGGTTTAGAAACATTGTTTCCAATATTTGATATACGTAAATCGAGATTTGTTCTTCCTCTTTATTTATAAATATCGATCGTGCGATGTTTTGATTATAAACACGTTACGAGCCGATGTGAATTACGGGGACCAAAGGAAACATTCTCGTCTTGTTTGCGCTCGAGAGTGGATTTATTTCAATGTTGGTCGGCGGATCGAAAATTGAATTAATAGGTGGTCATCGTGACAAGGAAATTTGATACGGAGTTGAATGTAGGAAGCGTAGAAATCAAAGTAAATTTAATATCGTGTAAAATGTAAACCCCTCGATAAAAACAGTTTTGAATTTATTTAAAATTATTCAAAGTATCTATATCTCATTTTGTTTTTGTAAATTATTAAATTGATCGATTCGATGACGAATAATTTCTATCTTCTCGCAAACGATAGTGTCTTCGTCTGATTTCAGTTTTCTTTTTCGATTCGAATTTTGCACTCTCGCCATTTCACTCTCATATTTATAAGAAACGTATCTTTGGAAACGTGCGATGTATTAATATCTTGTTGTAATTTTAAAACTCGGTCCAGATCCGAACAAAATTCAATTAAACCTCCAATAATAAAATGATCAACTGTAGCGTGAAATGCATATACTGCACATATATCATCCATATCTTGGACAAGTTAATTTTTAAATCGTACAATCTATCTTGTTCCCATACATTGCATTCCTTCCATCTTAAAATACATTTAAATGAACTCTCAACATTTGACTCCCGAGAGTAACATGAATTTACGAATAGACACCGCGTTGAAAATAACAATCTTCCTTTTATACTTCGATAATTCTTCAACAGATTGAAACAATTCTCGATCGCGGCTCTCATCTGAATAATCCCACGTAATAATAATCAAACCAATAAAATTACAATAATCAAACACTCGATTAAACTTTCGCTTATTTTTTTTTTTTTTTTTTTTTTACCTTTCGAATATTCAATTCCCCGATACAACACCGTTAACGAGAGATTACAATAGATAGATATTGTATCGGTCGTAAATAGGGCGAAGCGAAATAAAAAAAAAAAAAAAAAACATGCAAAAAAATAAAAGAAAACAAAGATTGTATAACACGAGGGGTTGAAAACAGGGAGCGTGTTTAACTGTAATCCAATCGGTCCCGCTCGATAACGGATGTACACGGCGCAGCAGGCGAGTTTTGGGTGGCGAGAAGAGATCGGGGACACGGTTTAATTCTCGAAGCGTTTTAAGGCCGAAAATCCAATCGGCGCTTACAATGGCCATCGTCGACAGATGTCTATCTCTCAATTTCCTGGATGAAAGTTTGCTCGCATATGTAAGCCGCCCGCCCGCATAAACTGTCGCGCGATTCAACTCGTGTTTCGGCTCGCGATTGACGCTGTTAACGGACCGATGTCGTTGCGACAACGGGTTCTGATGGACGAACGGGAGGAGGGGGTTGGAGTCCACGGAAGAACGCTTGAAATCGGCGGAATAAAAAGATTTTTATTGTACTCGCTTTCGTCGATGCGATGTTGATTGCTTTTCCAACGCTTCGAAAGTCTATTTTTCGAGATTGATTGGAAATTTTAATTTTTTGGAAATTTTTTTTTTTTCAAGGAAAAGGGAGGGGGGGGGGTACATGGACGCGAAACTTTTTAACTATGAAAGTCCATTTTTTTGGGAATATATTTATGACTCGATCAATGTGGATAAATCGTGAATAAATTTGTTTTGGAGAGTGGAAAGAAATTTTAAAATTTAAATTTTGGAATAAAATGTCCGATCATATAAATGAATTTAAATAAATAAATTTATTTTAATTTTTATTATATGAAAATTGGAGTAGTTAGAGTAGATTCGTTCCGTATGAAGTCTCTCGTGTCTTAAATCTTCTTAATAATTAACCAGTCAAATTAATCACATATTGTAATGTGAAACAATAGTAGAATTATAATTTATAAGTATTAATAATAATTACGCATATAACTTGTAATGTAAAATTATCCATACATTCGAGCAATTCGGCGAGATTTAATCGATTTTTCTTGCAAAATACGCGACACGCCGTCGGAATTTTTATGGGGGAAAGAAAACGACATCTTCTACTTACGCGTTAATCATAGTAAAAATAACAGAGACGCCGTCAGAGTGGTTTTCAAGCAGCGTATCACACGGAGTGCATTAGTATGCGCCGTAAGCAGAGATACTGAGCCTCAAAAAATGGGACATTAATCTGTTACATTACCTGGGACAGTGAGAAAGCATGCCTTTAAGTAGCCCCGAGCTCCTGGCAAACGGTGCTATTTATAACGTAGTTGATGTTCCTCACCTGAAAAATACAGTAATCCAGTGACACGATGGAAATAGGGTGCGTCCTTGCGAGCTTTTCCCCGATCTATACTACTTCCAGGTCGGTTGACTTGCAGACAAATTCAGAAATTTTTTTTACTTCTCGGGGGATTAAATATATTTTAAACGTTGAAACGAACGATCTTATTTTTATGAAAGTTTCGTAAAACCTCATTGCGCATCACTAAATACTAATATCAAAGTTAAAAAGTGGAGTAAGAGACATCTAAGGAATATAATAAAAATGTAATATAAGAAGAATGGCAAAGATTTCTCGAGTTGTGCCATTAAAAAGCCAAAGCTCTTGAAAATAATATAAACTCGATAAAAACTTCCTTCTGACATCGTTCATTGTCTCGAAACTTCGCTCCAAAATTTCATATTGTCGAAAAAAAAAAAAAAAAAAAAAAAAAAAAAACCCTTATCTTCATCTTATCATCCTCGACAATATTTCCAAATTCGTATAGTATCCGTTATCTATTAACATGTAATACATCATGTCCCCCCTTAAACCCCAGTTACAAACGATTCTCCTTTTTCATCCGCTGCACTTACAAGTCGAAAGGAAGATCCAGTTTAATTCTCATATCCTTCCCCATCCACGATCTCTATTTCTATCTCTGTCCATCTCTTTCCCTCCAAACGATCCCCCTAATCCCGGCCCTCCCAGAGGGCCACTAGCAACCCTCCATAATCAAATCCTACCCTTAACCGCTCTCTTTCTCTCTCTCTCTCTCTCTCTCTCTCTCTCTCTCTCTCTTTCTCCCCTCACCTACCCTCTTCACACGAAAGGAATGTTAATGCGACAATGCCTCTGTTCTGACTCACCTCGCTTTACCGTAAGCTGATTCCACCTCTCTCTCTCTCTCTCTTTCTCTTTCCCCTCTCCCTCACTTTTCTTCTTCGCTCCACTTTTTTTCCTCCCTCTTTATACACGTTCCTCTCTTTCTTCTCGCTTCTTCGAGGATAGTCGTTTCTCCCCAGAAGCATCTTCTGTGTACCGAAATGAGAGTTCTTCCAGCTCGAAGCCACCCCCATCCTCCCTTCCCCCTGCTTTCCTTATTTCTGTTTCCGTCCCCAGCTCTCTCCCCTTCCTTTCTCTCTCTCTCTCTCTCTTCTTCTACTTGCAATTCCAACCGCGCACCTCCGCCCTCTTCGCCGTTTCGCGTCTCTGTCACGATTTTTTTCTCCTTTCTTCGTCACCCTTCATCCCCCTTCGTTCTCTTCGCTTCGCCTCCTTTGTTACCACGATTACCAGAATCTTTTTCTCCTAGCTTTCTCGCCCTGATTTTCTCGCCTTCCTTTCCCACCACCGTCCCTCCTCTTCCTTCCCCTTTTTCCTCCAGCTCGTCCTTACGTGATTGTACTTCAATTTTTTCCTTCGGTGGTATACGCTTCTCCTCCAAGTTCTCGCTCGCGTTACTTTTTATGCTCGACACCTTCCATGCTTTCTCTCCTCGTCCTCGTCCTTCTTCCACCCCCAGGCGCGATCGTCCCTCTCTTAAACACACATTTCCTCCCCGCATCCCGTTTCATTTCCACTCCGAGTCCCCGGCCGAGTCTCAAGGAAATCCCACGAGGATTTCCTCTTTAGGTACCTTTTCGTTAACTCCGTTAAGGTATTTCCACTCTTACCCTGTCTCTCTCTCTCTCTCTCTCTCTCTCTCTCTCTTTCTCGACGTCCAAGCCTTTCGTCTCTCACGCTCTATATTTCTCCTATCTCTGTACGAGATTCTCTCGTCAACGTTTACGAGAGAATGAAAGAATAGAATGTAATCGATTTCTCTTTCCTCGTCCTTTTTTTTTTTTTCGTCCACTTGATGTTCAAAGAATAGGGTGAAGGGTCTTGTCTTTTAAATTCTTAGATGGTATAGTTGATTTCCCTTCTTTCGAAATCAAATAGAAGAATTTAGAATTGAGTCGGATTAGAATTGGAATTGATTATTTATCGAGACTTCTTGCGACCGTTTGTAAAAGCTCTCGTGCCTTTGAAAAATTTTGACTGTGTTTTCTTTGGATTCTCAACTCATTTTTTTAAAAAGAGAATTGGTGAATTTTTTAGTAAAAAAAAAAAAAAAAAAAAAATTAAATTATACACCGATATATCTACTTGTACTACAAATAGATGGCAGGCAAACAACGAAGATACCAAAGATACTATTTCTCAAAAATCTTCTGAACAATGTCACAAACTTTTCATAACATTTATTTAAAAAAAGGAAAACTTACTTTATAACCAAAGTTATAAATGTTACTCGACAAAAGGAAGAATAATTTAATCGATTCTTCGCGTAAAGATCTCTCTCCCTCTCTCCAGAGTTCGACTCGACGGTCGCAATATCAGCAAGGGTCTCGAGGCAACGAGCCTGGCCCGTCCTTTCCATCATTCCTCCTCCTTCTTGCACTCTTCATTTTTCTTTGAGCAGGCAGACCGCGTGTCCTTTGATCCTGGCACGCCCCTGGGGCCGTCAGGTTCAAACTGAAACGACAGGATTACGTGACGGGCTATCTTATACGAAGTGGTTCGCGAAGGAAAAGAGAGAGAGAAGAACCGCAAACTTGGCTACCGTTTCGAGGACCTTTTTCGTCGAAGAAAGAGAGATGGACGGATGATCTGCGAGTGGTCCTCCACTTTGTCGTCGGAAGGATTGCTCGTTAATGTTTGAGGATACATAGATATAGAGTAAGTCGTAAATTAAAAGCATTAGGAAACGGTCAGAAGAGAATGTCAGATTCGAGAAATTCTTAATTGTAATTTCCATCAATTGTATCTCTCTCGAATTAATTTGATTGAATAAAAACGAGTGATTCTCATTTGTGCATCGAAACATAGAAAGTCACCAAAAGTCTCATCGGATATTTAGTGACAATTTAATCAGTTAGAATACATTTATTATGCACGTTAAACGAGGGGGAAGAGATGGATGGTTGGAAAATAAAAATAACGATGCTCTCCATTTATCCTTTCATTTTCTTCGACGAAGGGTTTGATCTCGCCCCGAGTGCTCTGTATGATCGATGCGTAGAGACGCAGTTCCGGTAGCTAGTTGCCAGAACGATGCTGCTGCCAGCTGTCGTTACGAAGGCAGTTTATATCAGTCAAGTTTCATCGCGGCTCTAACTTAGTTTGGCTGGATCTCGTCGACGAAAATCGCGGCTGGGCTGTCTTGTTAAACGTTACGACGCCTCCTGATTCTGATACATATTGTTCTGATCGTGGCTTAACGTGAATCTCGCACGCCTTTTTAAATCGTGCTTATCTAAAAGAGAAATGTTCGAGGATATTTCATATTTTCCTCTTTTTTTCTTTCTGAAATTCACTCTTTTTCGTCGGTGAATAATTTATAGAATAATTTTTAAATTATTTACTTTAAATATTTAAAGGGATTAAGATACAAGATGCAAATATTCAATTGCATCTCTCCAAAATAAGAGCAATCAAGAAATTCAATCTTACATCACCTAAGAGCAAGGACCATAAAACGATCGTGCTATTATCCGTCCAATTAACATCGTCACACGATTGTCAAACGTGTGCCTGTAAGCCAAGTGACCGAGAATTATGCAAAACCCTTTTCTCCTCCTAACGCACCCTCGAATCCCACCCTCTCTTTCGCCCAATTCCCTCGAACGAGCGTGTTCAGTTAACGCCGAGTGTCTCTTACTCCATTCAACGATCGTTTGACATCCGAGAGACGGCGAATGCCAGTCAAATTGGCGTAAATCGAACCAGCAGCTTCGAGGAACGCTCCCAGGAGACGGCTAAACCCGCGCATTATCGCGGTTACCGAATTTCCAGGATCACGCCTCGTCGCGCGGATTCGCGCCGCCATCGAGGTTTCGATTGCATTCGAGAATCGTGTCCCCGTGACACGTCGCACGCCTTCCACGACGAATCGGGGAAGATGGTTCTTGTATGAGGATTCATAGGAATTCCGCGCTCTAAGGATGGTTTAAGGGATGATTGTGCGTTAAGAGAGGAGGTTGGTGGGTGTGTAAAGAAATTGGATAAAGTCGTGCAATAATTAATTTGCAAGAGAATGACTTGAAACTTCTGTCTCGAGTTGAAGAGTGGATTGCAAAGATCGTGAAATCTAGGTGGACGTGTAATGTAGTTCTATTGGTATTCGACGATTTTTTTTTCCATCAAGCGTTGAATTAAGCGTTTGAACATGATTAATTGATACGAAAATGTAGTATGGTAAATTTTTATACATCCTTTTTCTTATAAATTATTTCAACCAAGTATCCTTTTTCTTCGAGAAAAAGTAAAAACAGTAAAAAATAGTCGTATAAACCCGCGATATAAAATTTCCACGCGTTCGTTTCAAATTTCAAATCCCTCTTTTCTTGCCCTTTTTTTCGAATTCCCTCCCCAATCGTAGCCATTTTCGTGGAACGCGTCCACACGGCATCTAAACACGCGTAAAAATCGGATAAAAGGAAGAAAGCAATCAATTTCGTTATCCGAATGAGAGGGCACACGAACCCACCCCTCCCCGTCCCGAGCTCTGTCGGAGTGCGGCAATCAACGAGCGTCGGATTTACGGGTGCATAGGGTCAACTGCATTAACAGGCGCCAACCGGCGAGGACGGGTTGCGTGGAAAGCGCTATCAGCCGAAACACATTTTCCACGTGCGACTGCCCGCCATTTTTCACGGTTCGTTTGCCCCGAAATCGATTTATCAGCGGGCGCGCGAGACCGCATCTCGAACGCCGGTTAGTCTCACCCCCCTTTTCCGCTTTATTGCCCGTCCTTTAGACCTTGCATCGCTCCAATTACCCTTGCCACCCGTGCTCCGTGATTTCAAGGCGTTTCACTCTGATTAGGAGAACGCCTCGAATAGACGAGGCAACGTTGTCTTTGCTCGGTGATGATTTGCATTAATCGTTGACGAATCGCTTAATTCGAAGGATTGTCGTTTATTTATATATTGCGTAAATTATTTCTAAATTATTTTGGTGTTTTAAGTTGCGATTGTCGAGAGTCGATTCAAATTGTCGAGGAAATTATTTCGAATATTAACGTTTCGAAATTTTGATTTTTTTTTTTTTTTTTGCCTTAAAACCTCGAAGGAAACTTTTATTGGTATTGGATTTCCCAACGACTTATCCGAAATTTATGAAAGCCAAGATTTGCAAGGAATCGAACAAGGTCATCCCAAGCTGGACCATCGGGGATGGCTATTAAGAAAAGGGCAAGGCCAACGATAACCCCGTTATCGTGGTTGCCAAACAGCTGTTAGCTTATCGTGTCCCGACATCCATCTCGTTAAACGTAATGGCCGTCGTTCCTGTCCGCGCCAGACAATCTGATCGAGCCAGACACGATTTCCATACGCGGCCTTGGATCTCTCGAAATAGTTACTTTCCGAATTCCGGAACGACACCTCGATCTGCGAATACATCAGGACAATGCATTTTTTCCTCCCTCGTTCGACGCTAAATCAACATCCGTTTCAACACGTTATTGCATCTTCTTCTTCTTTCGTATTCCATTGTTACGAAGGAAGAAGCACAAAGAAAATGTTCGATCAGGGACATTTTTATCTACTCTTGAGCAAGAAGTAAATAAATAGTTTACTGTTTAAAGTGAGAAGTGTGGTTAATGATAGTATAAACGTGTCGATTTGGCGATTAAATTTCGAAATCGTTGATAATGAGTTGGATCATGAATCGAAGATAAATCCGGATAATATTGTATGTCGTTGCAGAGGAATCTCGCAAATTCACTTAAGGCGGGAAACTATGTACACGCAGAAAGTTTCGTTCTGGCTAAGGGGCCTCGAAACATTTAACTTGGCTGATCCGAACAGCTTTCCAAACTGTTGGTATCAGCTTCGGGTTTCGATGGGGTGTGCATGAGGCAAATTGAACAACGTAATTGCCGAAAATTTAATCGACATTAGCTATGGGATATGGCAACCGCGTAAATACGTGGCCGCAATTCTCTTCTCTGTTTATGACGAGATGCATTAAGCGAAAGTTTCCGTATAACCGCACGTTACGGATACTGATTCACTCGTGGAAATCGTTTTTATTTATCTTTTATCGGTTGTTATTTTATCAAATTGAAAAGTTGTACGTCAAAAAAGGAAATATAGTGTGAATTTTTTACGTATAGATAGAATAGATATTTTTTTGGAATCGTATATCATGCTTATACAAGCCTTATCCGAAAATTTCCTCAAATTATAATTTAAATTTATGTTCATTTTAAATGTAGAGATAGAAAAAGTATTCGAAATTCTTAAGAATTTCGCGTAGAATTTATTAGCTCTTAGAATTCCAAGTAGAGATCTTCTAATATTTCTTTCTTTCTTTTTTTTTTGTGGGAAATTTTTCTTTTAAATTTTATTTCATTTGATCGTGAAAAATTCCAAGTTTTGAGAAAAAAATCTTTCGAATTAAATTAAAAAAAGGATGAGGTTAAAGAGATATTTCTACTAATTTGCTCTGTAAAAATAAAGTATCGTTTATAACAATATGATTTATAAATGTTTGCGCATAATTAGATTACTATCTGTAAAATAAAACTTATAAATCCAACTAGTACACTCTCCATCGCTACATTTTCTAGCGTATCAAGATAAATGAATCCATCTCTACTAACCCACATAAATGTTTCAGAACTAACTGCAGACACGCGAACCTGTCTTGTTACAGACTTGCTTGCACTCTTTTTATTCTCTCCCTTTGGTTTCTACTTTACGCTTTCCAAACGGTCGATATACGGTGCTGAAAAAAAATTACTACCACTTTCGTTCTATTCGCAATATTTCAAAAAAATGAAATAAAAGGAAAACATGAAAAATATACAAGTAATATTAACTAGAGTTCAGTGAAATTCGCAACGGTAATAAAATCCAAAAAAGAGCTTATTGGAGAATTAAATTATTCAGTTGAGAAATAATTATTCCACCATTTCTAAATTATTAATTTTGAAAGAATATCGTGTTACGTGTGAATTCTCTTATTAATAATCCGCAATTATAGAAGAGTATTTTGATAAATTCAATAAGAAGTTCAAGCAATAAAATCAATAAACGCGCAAGAAAGTTACATTGTGAAAGCTGTTTGGCCGGCAATGTATCCATTTATTCAACTGGAATGCCGCATGCCACGGCGCAACTGTTCTTCCCTGTTTAATTCAGTCGCGGCTCCAATCCATACATAATAACGCCAACGCTTATTAAATCTCACCACTGCCTATGGGAAGATTAAAATTCCCCGAGATCCCGACACGGGGAAGGAAATAGTGAAACTTTCGACCAAGGAGACGAACTACAGAATCCAAGGATTCTGCGGCTGCTTTCACGGCGCTTAATTCACCTCCTCCTTGCGCGCAGTTGAGACGGGTTTTCTTTAATCTTGGATCAGATTGCTTTGAATTTCAAACAACACCAAGCAAAGTAGAGTGTAATTCAATTGGAATCGTCCTCCATAAAGATACGGCCACTTGACCGCAATGGATTACGGTCGAAGTGATATTTTGTCGCCATTTCTTTCTTTTTTTTTTTTTTCGAAATAAGTAAAGTTCGACGAAATAAAATTCTTTTTGGATCGGAAGGAGAATGGAAAAGAAAACTTGAAACTTTTTAGAGAAATATAAAATCTTCAACGTAATTCATTAATAATGTATCGACGATATTTTTCGAGAAATAAGTATATTTATCTCGAAACTCTGTTAATACTCTCAAGATAGTGACTTCCGGTCAATTGATAAAAGATCATTCAAAGCGCGGATACGACTTCTCGAGATATCGTCTCACTGACCTACCCGAAACTTCAGACAAATAACAGACGTGGCTCTTGGAAGAACGCATTTCCAGGAAATGTCTTTATAATCATTTAAGATTCTCCACTTCCCGAATGATGATTCAGTGTCTGCTGTTGCTTTCCTGTGTTATCTTCAATCTTTAATTCAAATATCTCGTATAAATTAAAAACATAAGCGAATCCCTTTTAACCATACGCTCCTCGCCTTTCACCTGCAACAGATATTCCCCATTGAAAAACAGGGACCGCGTCGATTCACGGTGCTTCCCTCGATGAATTTGTAGACCAAGCCCATAAGCCATCATCCCTCGCGGACTTTACCTGCCCTATCAAACCGACGAGTGTACCTTCGACGCTGTTTAACTTCCGGCTGAATTAGCCTCTATCCACCGCGTCGGCCTTATTCCCCCCCGCCGCGCATTGTTCCCCACAATCTAACTCGACGTCGTTTACATTTCGCGGTAGCTCCGTTTAATATTTAAACGGCGCTGCTCAAGTCATTTCACCCTCGAGGTTTCGAGCGTGGAGGAGGAAAAATTTGCACGCGTCGATGACGTGAGATATTCGAGCGATTTCTCTACCATCCGATGGGATCGTTAGCGTTCACCGTGAAAGAAAGTAATACCGTTCTCGCGTGTGACTCGTGGAACGCGGGGGAGGGAAGGGGTTAACTCGACTCAACTGCCCTTTATTGCGGGCTATTCGTCAAGGAGGGCAACTTACGAACCTCTCCTTTTCTTCCTCGTCCGTGAAAAGTGAATTATCCGTCTGAAACGGGCTCCCATTGTTTCGTTCCGTTTTTATCCTCGTTTCCGAAGGATGAGTAGACTTGTAAACGATGCTTCTGAGCTTCGGTGTTGATTGTATGACGGTCGAGAGACGTCTTTGCAAAAGGTTTTAAAAGGAAGTTGTGTAAATTTGATTTTATGAAAGGTAGATAGAAGGTGGATAGAATAAGGGTGTTAAGGGTAGTTATTTTTTGGGAAATTAATATTTGTAAATCGTTTCTTTTTCTTGTTTTTTTAATATTTTATCGTTTGTTCTTCTGTTGCTCAAAGATAAAAAAAAAAAATTACATTTTCAGCAATGATCTCTCATCATGTGGATGTAAAATAATCCTTCCCCAAGCCAAACGTTGATCCTTTTAAAACCTTTAAGCATCCCAGGATTAATCGCGTGGATATATGTTTAATTTATATGGAATAAGGTTCCGAGTGGAAATGTTGTAAATGAAACTGACAATGAGGTTGAAATGTTTCGTACGGTTGGATTATCCACGTAGATTTGAATTGGTCGATAGAAAACGCGCATAGGGGTACACCCAGAGAGAAATATGAATTACTGAATTGCAATTGCTTAATTTGCAAACGTTTCGCTTTAAGAGATAATGGAATTAGCGAAGAATGCTGATAAAAATTACTTTTCAAAAATTCTTTTTCAAAACTTTTATCTCTTAATTAAAAAATTTTTTCTTTATTTTATTTATTGACAATTTCTTTTTTTTTTTTTATTTCTTTCCCCTCGAATACTTTACACACGCATTTCGTTAATAACGAAATTCCAATTTAATAATACAAGCAATAACTTTAGTGCAGAGTTTATATGACAAAAGCTCTAGTTTAATAATTGCAAACTTCATAGATACCCGATATCAGTTTCATAATGTTATCGATAATTTTAACGATTATTATTTCCCTCGATTATCACGATATAATCGCATATATTTGCTTACAAATATTTGGTATTTTCATAAAATCCACAATAGAATTTACGGTCTTGTCGGATTGCATAGGTAGGAATTATACCGACCGCAAATTTTATGGGGGCCGCTGGCTTAGGGGTTAATTTCGTTGTATAACGACTTTGCCGGGAGATGTTGCGGTCCACGTTGTTTCGAATATTCCCCTTGGCACGCAGACAGTTTGGTAATTATTCCTTTTTTTTCGGCTATACGATTTATACATCGACAGTAACAAATTTTATTTTTGTACGTATCGTGTAATTTTTCTTATCGATATAAATGTTTTTCCGTATCAAATGAGAGATATGAATCGATTCATATTTTATTTCTTCTTCTTCTTGATTGATCAATTAATTTTTGAATAAATAAAATTTCCGAGAATTTTATTTATTCGCCAATATATAAAATCGTGTAATTACGAATAATAAAAATGTGAAGAGGGAAAATATTTTCCTCGTTTGCGTCATAATGCTATCATAATTACGAGAGTTGAGCAATCGAGTCATCTGGTCAGTTTCACTTTCACAGCTTTTCAGCAAGATGTCGTTTTCCTACCCTTAACTAAATTTATGCTCGACGCCATAGTTTCAAATTGGAAAACTTATCCATCAAACTACGAGGATATGCCATTTTAGACACCTTTCGAGAGAGACCCGACACAAGTTGCCAATAGGATTAACTAACTAATAACAAGCCGGGCTAAAATATGATTGGAAAAAAGGCTGATTGCAGGGATTGTTTAACAATCTATGCGAATTTCGTTGAAAAAAAAATTATTCTAATATTATATGTAATCTTGGAACAGAGAAAAAAATGAACAAATAAAATTTAAATTCACTCTTCTGTTTCCTATTGCCGCGTGATATCTGCAATCTTCTCATTTAGATTTACGATCGCTATTCGTTCATCGAATAAAATCTAAATTTACACTCGAGGCAAAAATACGTAACACGATCTCGAGATCGAGTGAGAAAGACCAGAAGAAGAGGAGAGAGAGAGAGAAAAAAATCCTTGGCATGGGATGGACTATATAAAGCCTGTCGAAAGGTTTCGTATAGCAAGCAGGCCCCGTGCTTGCAATAAGGATCCGAGGCATCGCCTCCTCCACCCTCCTCCTTCTCACTCTCAGACGGAATGTTTTGCATTTTAAGAAGGTGTCGGATATCCTTTGCGCTATCCGAAGACGGCATTCCCCCGTCGGCCGGCATCGGGGAATGCCGAGCGAATGGAAGAGGGTTGGAGGGGGTGGCGAGCCACCCCTGAAATCCAAAGTAATTCACGAGGCTGTATTACACGCTGGGACACTCTCGCCGAGATATCCGGGGAAAATCGGGGAGATTTCGCGGCGATCTACACGATCGTGTGTATGTTTCGTGTGAGTAAACGAAACGGGGGTATTGACGATCGTGGCGATTGATTGGGCTAAAGAGATTTTATTTCGATGTTCCTTTTTTTTTTTTTTTTTTTTTTAGGTGTTCGATAAATTTTATTCGTGATTGAAAAAAGATTAATTAGTTTAATTTTTATTCTTCAGGAATTAGGATTTTATATCGTAGGGTAAATTATCAATTATTAATTGTAATAGGGGTGTATACGAGTTAATGATGAAATATCGATGTAGTGGTTATTAAAATTATGGTTTGTAAAATTTGGTGAATGAATCGCGATTTTTTTTTTTTTTTTTTTAATTTTTCAGATAATCAATGGAATATGGATGAAAGTTTATTTGTGCTATTTTTTTTTTTTTAAAGCAGAATCATGCTCGATAAATTTTCAGAATATTTTCACTGCTGTTTTATTAAAATAAAATAAGTCGAAATGAAATAATGAAGATGTAAACTGATATCGATATGAAAACAGGAGTCGGTGACGAATTTTTGAGATATTCATATCGAATATTTGGCATAATATTGGTCAAAAGCATTGATAGAACATTTTATAAATGTATAAATACTGATTTTACGTGAAACATGATTTTATTATTCATAACGGATTGATTTTTAATTTCACCTGCGAAGATTATTTATTTGAAATGAAATATTGTTTTTAATACGTTTTTAGAAGAGCTGTTCGTTACTTTTGCATGAATTTCCAATTCGTTTCAAAATATAATATTAAATATATAATATTTTAATTTGTAAAAAATGATAAATATGCATATGGTATGTATAATTCTTTCGTTTTTTCGAGTTTTATAAAATTATTTTATTAAATATTTTATACTAAAATTCCTATTAATTATTTTTGTTTTTCAATAACAAATCTACAAATTATTATTATTTCATTATTTATTTTATTTCCTACAAAATAATATAATTTTTTATTATTCGAAGAAAATATATCGAGCAAATGTGATATTAATTAAAAATAAATATATAATAAATAAATATAATTGTAGTGCAAATCGTTTTTTGATCATATTTTTGTTTTTATTATTCAAAGTATAAATATAGTTCATCATTATCATGAAGTTGGTTTATCCACGACTTTTGAACGAGCTTTTCATAAAGTTGTTCGTAGAACAAAATGCATTGTTCTGTACTTTCGTACTCTTCGTTCAACCTGCCCTCACAAAATGTACTTTTTATTTTCGTAATTAACGCACAAAAAATAATTTCGTTCGACATGAAAAATTTACAGAGCATCGAGAAATATTTTCTAAAAATTAAACTCGCGTACCAAGTGATGACAGAATATTACAGAATATTCAGAGAAATTCTATTAATTTAATTCGCTTCTCGAATTTTTAAATCTTAAGGACAAAGCAAATGATTTTATTTATATATACTTTTTCTCGTAAACAAATTATATGTCACAGGAAATAGAGTCATTAACAATACTCTACAAATCTCATTATTTTAGTCGAGAACTTGTATTTTTTAACTTTTCTTTAAAAATATATCGTATCAAGCATTGTAGAGAATATTGTCGATATAAAAATGGAGAAATATTTACATTTAACAACCATTTTCCCTAAAAATTGCATCAAAATTGGCGAACAACAGATAAGAGAAACCTCTCTCCTTTCTTTGTCATCCTCTTCTTGATCTTCCATTTTCCTTTTTCGAAACATGCAAACTTTCTTTTCCCCGTTACTTTTTACGCTCTCTTATTCCACCGATAACATCCACGTGTTAGTTCTATCCCCCGTATCGATTCTCTTTTCTTATTTCTATCTCTCAAAAATATAATTTCAACTAAAAAAAACTCTCTGGAAGCTGGACACGAATATAAACCTTTTTCTTACTCGATTTCACTGCCGTATCATTTATTGCATTTTGTCTCCAGAGTTTTCCCCCCCCGCTTACAATTAAACCGCGTTTATCTCGACCGATATTTGCTCGCCTTCACCACTACACTCGAGACTGTAATTTTCTTATAACGTTACAACACAACGATATAACATTCATAACGTGTGACACGTGTACACAATCTCGTGATCTGAGCTGAACGTTTGTTCAACACGATACATTTCGTGATCCGCCCAGCTACGTGTTAATTACTTTTAAATTACTCTTCAAGAGGGAGATCGCGTTAGAAACCAATTCTCTTAAACGTAGGAACACAAACGGAGTATTGTGGAAAGTATTATTATCAAAGTTAATCTCGTCAATGGATATCGTTTTAACAATGAATCGGTGAGAGATACTCTACAAAATTGTTAAGAATATGTTACGAAAAATTGGCGATTGTTCTCGATATTAGAAAATTTCAACGTTAAATATTTCCGATTATAAAAGATAATTATTTATTATCGTAATTCTGAATTCTTGAAATAGAATGCATCGTACGAATATAGAAGAAATAATTTTCGATTCTCAATATAAAAATATCTAAAATTTAAAAAAAATTTTTAAAATTACCGGATCTTCGTGTCTCGATTTCTATCTACGAAATTAAAAATAATTTCTTTTCCTTTCTTTTCTTTTCTTTCTTTCTTTCTTTTTTTCCCTCTTTATTTCAATGTTAGACACATCGAAATAACGTTCCTTCCACCTCGTCAACGTCGTTTCGAGGCGAGCTATAAATACAAAATCCTCCTCGGAGGTTGTGGCAAACAACGAGCTCCAAAAACAGAGGAAAAATCTTGTGAAAACAGAGGAAAGGAGAGAAGATCCCGAGGATCGTGGACGTGGTCAATTCCACGGGACTACAGCCGTGAAGAGAAGTAGAATTTAATCGAGTCCTTATTTACCAGGGGCCCTTGCTCAAAGAAGCCACCAGATGAAACCGATGTGGAGCCATTCGTTTCAATGCTCACCGGTTGGTAAACTTTGCTTTCTCCGCCATTGAAAATCGGAACACACTGGCTCCCTTCGGCTGCTTGAACGGTTACATCCGTTCAAGCTCTCTGAATTATCCCGGCCGCGGATTTCTTTTGTTCAAAGCGACTGTTCCGCAACTAGCGATAAACCAGTGATTCTATTATATTCTTCCTGTTTTCCAATCGACAATGACGATCGATCAATCAGTGATTAACAATTTTTTTTTTTTAATTCTGCCATCTATTTCTTACTTCCTAATTTTGTAGATAAGATTTCATAGTGATATATGATCTCTGATGTTTTACTCGTTGCACTCAAAGCAACACGGGACGTTAAGATAATGATTTGCAATTTGTCACGTTTTTTAAAGATAATATTAATTCTTGTGATGGTAATTGAGTTACTGTTAATGAAACGAAGAGGGCATAGTTAAGAAAGGATGAAAAAGGGGAGGATTTCAGCAAATATATTCTACGTTGTAAAATTTCGTAATTTTTGATACCTTAAGCATTCTTAGACAAGTGAATGTAATTCATTTTTGTTCACAACTAAACCAGTTCATCCGCATTGGTACTCTTGCATTGATATCTGGTAGAAAAGAGTCGAACGACCACTTGAAGAACCACTTCGCTCTAAGAAGTTATTTCAATACGTTGAAACGACTCGGTGCACAATATATCTGGAATTGATTTACGATGTAAAGACATGCTGAGCATCGAGTAGAAAATAAAACTGCCACCGTGTATAAGTTATATGAAGAGGACGAAAAAGTGGGAGGAGGAGAATCCAAAAGGGAATCCGCGAAGGGGGACTTTATCCAATTTATATCGGGCCAGACGACATTTGGATATTTCCACATTTTCTCCCTGGATATATGTACAAACGTTTTGTTTTACGGATATTCCTATGGTTTCAAGTTTTATTCCACACGTGTGGACGAGAATGGCGATGAAATATTTCGTTGGTGTGCATTGAGAATGCAATGGGGCAGTCTATATGATCGTTCCAGTGGATTAAAATAATTGTTTCCTGGTCGATTATTTTAACTTTTTTTTTTTTTTAACTGAAATTATATTTATTTCCAGTTGATAATGATAAGAGAATTAACGATTGTGTAATTAGGAAAACGTAATGGGAAAAATTCTCCAACGGAATTTAATATTTTTTTGAATGAATTTTTTTCGAAGGAGAAAGGAATTTTCGATATTTTATTTTTAGCATCGAAAGAGTATTAATTTTTATCATCTCCCTTTCATTTTGTCAGATTGCTGAGATTTTTGCAGGGATAAAATAATTGCACGATTCATTTTTCCGTAATACGTGTGCAATACATTTTACATTTTACGAAAAATAGAATTCTATCTATGGAAAGTTATTAGTACAATTTCCATTTAGCTATATTTTAATAAAAATTTGTTATTTTATTTAGATTAAAAATATATATATATATATATAAGAGGAAAAGTTGATAAAATATATAAAGTTTTGTAAAAAATGAAAATAATAGACTTTTGTTCCCGATAGGTGTTTCCATTTGTTTTTCAATAAAATTTCATTTCTATGGAGAGAAAAGGCAATTTTTACAATGTACCTCATGGTTTTTATTAAACTAACCGAACGTAACATTCGTAGATCTGGTATTTGTGCACGAAGACAGTAGAAAATGAAAGCAATTTTAACAGAGGTGGGGAAAATCAATGGAAGTGGGTATAGGATAAAGGAGGAAGGTATCAAAGGCATGCACTTCGTTCCACCGAAGCAATTCAAGGAGAATGTTTATTTAAATTTTCAGATAATTTACATCCACTTGCCTCCCTGCATCACTTTTCTTTTTCCATTCCGTTTCAAGGTATTTTTATTGAATTCCTGATGTGTATACTCCCTTGAATTTCATTCGTGAAAGAATCTCTTTAGGTGTCGCGAGTCAAAATTGTTCTTGTACATTTTTATAAATCGATCTCTTCTACAATTTACAACAACTTGCACACTTATGTTTTCAAACAATTTTTCTTTTTTCAACCATTCACCTGCATCCAATACCTCGAAAATTCGTTTCTCGCAAATCGAATATTTATTTTGCATGCCTAATTAATTTGGAAAATTGTTGACCTACTACCAATTTTCATTTTTCCATTCTCACACAACGTGTTACACAAACGTAACTTCGTAAATCACCATTACTTACAGATCAATGGCACGGAACGAGTATTTTTGGAATTCTAATAAATAAATTTCCACGTGGCACAGATCGACGTGTGCGGGGAATGAAATCGCGACAAATTTATTTAAGATTGATTGAAAAAAAGGAACGAGGGAAAGTGAGTTTCTCTGTATCCTTTGACCTCCTGAAAGGGGGAGGGGGAGAGATTGAATTAAAAAGGAACGTTTTATAAAATGAGAACGGGGGAGGGAGGGGGGTGGCGGCGGCCGGTTATTAAAAGACGTTCAACCCGTTTAACAGCATAAATTATTTATCATGTATCCGTCGACATCAAAGATAAGCTTTCAACGTTCCTTAAATAAAACATGCCCCGAAGAATCTTAAGGGATCAAGAAAATCAAGCTTGCAGCCGCTGTTAAAGCTGGCGAGATAGGGAGCCATGTAATTCCCCGTGGAATGAGAGGGGTGAAAGTTGCTTCCTGAAACCATTCGACGGAGAATCTTTATTTAAATTTTAAAGCTCTTTACTATCTGCACGCTTTTGTATCAGTCTTCGTCTTCGAGATGGAGCAAAATCAGATTTCATTCTCTATTCTTTATTTTTTTTTCCTTCCCCCCCCCCCCCTCCCCCTCTCTCTCTCTCCTATTTTTCTTTTTCTATTTTATCTTTTCTTTTCTATTATACAGTATTGGATATTGGTACCATTCTTTCGAGATAAAAGTTAAGCGAGTTCTCGTAGAGAAACGCAAAGTATCTAAGATATGACGAAGAAGATAAGAATTATTTTTTTTAATCGAATAAAAATTGTGAAGCGAAATCTTCGGATTTCTTTCTATTTTTTTTTCTCTTCTCTTTTTTCTCTCTGTTACACAGTATTAATTGTTTTTTTTTTCTTTTTTGTGGAATAAAAGATAATCAAGCTCATGTAGCACGAGCAGAAAGATTGTTTTTTAGTTGAGTAGAATAGTGGAATAAAATTAAATTTCTCTCTCCTTTTCTTATTCTATTTGTTTCTTTCTTTTTTTTTTTTTTTTTGTTACTCCTGTTACACAATGTTGGATATCCGTACTATTCTTTCAAAATAAGAGTTAAGCAACCTTTCATAGAGAGAGAGAAACGCGCAACGTGTTTGGCGATGAAAGGAAAAAATTTTGGTCGAGTAAAGTAGCGAGGCAATATTAGATTTTTCTCTCTGTCTGTCTCTCTTTTTCTTATTCTTCTTCTTTTTTTCTTTTCTTTACGCAATATCAGGTGTTTCTATCATTCTCCCGGAATAAAAAATTAAGCTCTCGATAGAAAAGGGGAGAAAGATCTCTCTCGGTCGATGGATAGAATGTTGATCGCGTGAACGAAATAATGCAGGCAGTTCATTAGCGACTTCAATCTAGAATTCTATATTCCCAGGTGTTTTTTCGTTTTATGCAGTGGCTCGCTGAATTCGCCAGGCTGTAAAAATGCGTGGGAGAATTAAAAAGTACATAAGTTATAAGGGTTGAGGTATTTAATGCAGACTTTGCATGGGTGGTGTTAAAAAGTGCGCGATAGTTGCGACTTTTGAATAGTGTAATAGGAAATATAATTTCCGGTGCGGAAGAGTGACGATGTAATAAAGAATATGGAAACAGAAATTTTTATTATAACTTGACTGAAATACGTCAGTAAATTCATTTTTTTCTTCTTCTTCTTCTTCTTTTCAAATTTAAATCTTTGTGGAAGATTTTTTTCGTTCCGCGGTAATAATATTTTCGCAAGATAAATTATGGATTAAATTATGGATACGTTATTTTTTTTTTTTTTTTAATTGTTAGATTGTAATTTTTAAGGGACGAATAAATGATGCTGTAATGAATCATTGCTGCAGTTTTCGAAAAGATGACAATGTATAGGGTAATAAAAATATAATTTAATTTTGTAAATTGAAAAAATATCGGTAGCATTGAAGCTTTCTCTTTCTTAATAAATAGATTGCTCGTAAAATTGTAATTTTTACCATGAACTGTAATAATGATACGAATGTTTGAACATTATTTTAACGCGAGAAAAATTAATTATTCTGATTTGAATGAAAATTCGTGTGCATGCAGAGTGTAATAAGTTATATATGAAGAATCTTTGAGAAGAAGAAATTTTAACATACTTTTACATACAATTTTGTAATTTAGAATTTTACTTTATCTTCTTCTTATCGTATTAAAAATTTAAAAAACTTTGAAAAATTGATTCGATTAAAAAATAAAAAGAACCACAAATGTACACGTAAATTAGTACAAGTGGAAAGAATATTATTTTCGAATTTTCGTTACAAAGACTTTCGTACAATGTATTAAGTTCGTACTAGCCTCAAATATTAAGAGTTATACTCCATTTCCGCACCTTCCACCTTTCCTTGTCGCGAACGTTTTCGCGTGAATTATGCTCGACTCGTCTCGAACTTCATGAAAAATGTGACTACGGGAAAGTTCGAGGTCTCCTGGTGTATTGTTACGAGGTTTAAGTTAAATTGAAGCACTCCCATCCCATAGAGGCATTATCAGGGGCACGAGGGTTCCTATGGAAAACCATTCGTCGTGGCGGAATTACTTTTTTATTGGACCAACTCCGCGGCTCTAAGCGTGCTAAATCCTGCATGACTTATTTTCTGAGATTTAAACGTGTTGAAATGGAAGAGGAAAAAAAAAGAGACGGTGGGATTAATCATGACCGATGTACACCCTGGAATTGCTCGCAATTCTCATTCCCGATCGAAGAATAATACTTCGATTGCGATTGGACGATTTGGAAATTTAAGGGTGGAAAAATATATATGAAATGCGCACAAATTCAAATTAAAGTATTTGGAGGATGAAAGTTATTCCGTTGAAATTTATTTAAATATTCTCTTTCTATATATCATTTTTAAACTTTTCATTATTGTTGTAATAAATTAAAAATAGTCGTTATTGAATGCCATACGAACTATTCGAGTTAATTGTTAATAATTGTTGCGTGTTTTAATATAATTTTATTAATTGCAATCATGCAAAGCATAAATAAATTTCATATATAATCAAAATGAATTATCGAGAACCGGAGATTCTATAAGAGATATAAAATTATATTCAATTAAGCTAGGGAAAGTGAACTTACCTCTTTCGTAATAAACAATTCTACAATTTAATTTAACGATGAATTTAATTGATTTAATCAAATTTATATCAAATTATATTTACATTCTTATTTTTTTTTTTTCTTTTAATATACTTATTCCCATTTCGTGATAAATAGTTAATATTTCGCGCATAATTGAAAATTATAACAATGCTAATTTATTCTTCGTTAAATAAATTCCTATTATTGCACTTATAAATCAATTTGCCCGATCAACGAAACGAGATACAAAGCAGCGATCATAATTACGGTGGAACAAAGTTGAATAAACAGAGAAACATTACAAGCCAAACTCGTATCCGTACCACTTTCGTTACTTTTCAATCAGCATCGATCCGTGCCACAAATGAATACAGGAGTTTCCTCTCCACTTTTCTAACTCGTAAATAGGCTTTAAAAAGATCCGATTAACCCAAATGCAATCCTTTGCTTCCCTATCCAAATGCCTTATCGATTATCGCAATTACCCTCGCGTTTCTACGAATCGAACGAGAAATATATATAACGATTTCGCTTTTTTTCACCAATCAATATTTTCTGTTGTCAAAACTTTTGTCAAAAATTTCACTCGTCGCACGATTAATATCATTTGTTTATTAAAAAAAAAGTACTAACTATACGTTTCGGATAAAATAAATTATTCGGTTTTATTTTAAAATATATACGTATTTTACAAATATATTCTATTTCGAAAATTCTCTCTCTATAAAACAACCTCCCCAGAAATTCAATATATAATTTACTACGACAACATTAACTATCTAACTGTCCAATATTTCCTTAAGAAGAAACTTGATTCTGCCTGTTAGCATACTTTTTCCTTTTCCTTCTTCAGCTGCCTCTTCTTGCCCGGTTGTTCACACTTTTCTATTTTCTTCCATCGACCTCTCCACCACCACCACCACCCCCCCTCTTACCTTCTCGTTAAGTTTTGATTTACGCGCCGCGGGCGTCGGGCAATTAAGAGCAAATTAACGTCAAGATGCTCGATTAAAGACAACAACGGGGCTGGAAACAACGCAAGGTTGCACAAGATTGTTGCGAAAACTTGCGTCAATGTTTCGACCGCGTTTTCAACGAGCGCCGTGTTCCTCGGCGGAAAAGAATGAAGACGGATGCCGGTGATATTTTATGGAAATTCGATAAAGTTGCTTGAATTAAAGGAACGAAAGAGAGGGCGGCCATTTTTTCGCCGCTTTACAACACCACGTTGATGGATTGTTGTTTCTTAATGGTGGAATCTGTTATGCGTCGTAACGGTGTATTTAACTTCAGGAATCGAACATTTATTTCATGTAACGAAGTGAAACAGTCGATGCCTTCGATGAGCGATCGATTTTGTTAAATGTGAAAAAAGGTTATTCGATATTTTTGCGAGTGTAATAATTTTTCCTGATTTTTGTTTAAATTTTTTCTAACAGGGATTATATCGGTATTATTTTTTAAAATTCGTTAAAATGTTCTTATATTCATATATTTCGAAATACTAAATTTTTTTAAGGTTGTATCAGATGACGTAAAGTCAATAAAAATCAACTTGTCGATGAAGAAAATTTTAAAAAATCATATATTTTTAAACGAGGCTTTTGTCAAAACATCTTATAACTTGAAATCCTTTAATAATTCTTTTTGATTTTATATTATTGAAATATATATCAAATTATATTTAGAAGTATTTACGTTTTTATCAAATGAATAAATTTACTCAAAACACCTTACAAAATTTTATGCATCCTAATTAATAATTAAATAGATTTAAAAATAGATTTAAGCTTCATTTCTTTTCAGTTACATTTATAGAAATTTTATTTTACATTCTATTAATAATGTAAATAATAATCCATTAATTAGGTTATTATCCTAAACAAAATTTCATCGATCGAAATATAACATCATTTAATTATTGTCTAAAAAATTTCATTGTCTAAAAAAAAAAAGAAAAAATTAACGTTACAATCAGAGAAATATCTTTTACCTCGTTGATGAGGCGTCCCGACCACCGTTTTGTTCTCGGCTGCTAAGAGCATGATCGAATCGAGAAGCGTATACAGCGCTTGTTCGACAAACTCGGGCCAAGATTTATAGACGTGGACCGGTTATCGATCCGTACGCCACACTCCTGCTTGTATCGCTAGTAATTGGAACATTTATGAGCCAATCAATCACTTTTCTCGTTTCAGTCCCCCCTATGCTCTGGATACCGCACCAATTGGTCGGTGCACCCTTGGACCACTCAGTCACGTTGGAATGCCACACCGAGGCTCATCCAACTTCTTTGAATTACTGGACCAGGGAGGATGGCCTGATGATTCAGGGTAGCAACAAATACAAGACCACCTCCACACCGGAGAAACCCTCGTACAAGACGCACATGACGTTGACGATACACGATCTACAGGTGAGTATCATCTGCACGTTTCATTTTTAATCTTTTACGTAAAATTGCTTTAAAAATTATTGGACTGAGGCCGGAGTAAAATATTTTCGACGGAGGGATTCTGTTTAAAATTTTAATTACGCGTATCATCGCTTCGAATTACGAGAATTAGATCTTCTTGATTTAATTAAATCAATTTCGATGCTGAATTAAAGTGGGAGTATCGATACAACAAAATTAATTCGATTACGCGTTTCATTTTCTCGATAATTCTGTTTTTGATGGACAATCATTTGAAAAAAGGAAGAAAGCCAATCAATCTTTCATTCCGTTCTATCAAAAATTCAAAGAAGCAAAACCGGATTCGCGTTGATTGTGAACATTTCATTTGATTCGTCTTTTAATTATTTTAATATCGTTCGTCAATGGATCAAAAGCTAACCGATACTCTTTCCGATGAAACAAAATCCGCAGTGTATTGACGCGAGCATTACCAATTGAATTGCAACATCTGGCAAAGACAATTCGTTTGTCGCGCTCGTTGGGACGTGTCTCGGAGCGACGCGTTGAAAATCGTTTTTAAGGAAATCGAATCTCGATGAATTCGTCGAAAAATAATTTTTATCGAACATAAAGGGATAAAAATAATAATAACATCGTTTAATGTCCAAAAATGCGTGTACATAATTCAATTCAACAATTAAACTCAAAACTCAGATTGATTAATTAAATATCCAACTCATTTCGAACAAAGAACTTGAAATAACTTGCAAATCAATTATAAAATACCATCATAATGAGGTCATTAAACGTATTTTTCGTGTAGTTCGCTTTAAAACTCGATTAAAATTTGAGAAAATTTAAACCGCTATAACTTGGAAGATAATGCTTTTTAATCATCGAGTGAGGGATCATTAGAAGCGGGAAATCTTCCTCTTTAAAACGCTCTTTCATTTATCCCGATACGACTTCCGGTTCCCGAGATATCGTCGTGTAAAGAGAAGAGTAATTTTTAATCGTTTACTATCTGCATCCTTGCCCCGTACTCGGACCTCTCGCTCGCTCCTCGTCTCACCGACCTATCCCAAACTCCAGACAAGTGGCAGACGCGATTCCTAGAAAAACGTAGTAAGCATTTCCAAGAAATAATGTAGGTCACGGTTTCATTCATAACCCCTGCGCTATGCTAAGCATTATAGACACTTTGAATCGTTATATCTCGGCGACTGTTTGAGATATCGGGATAAAACAAAATGTGTCTTCAATGGCATGCTTTCCTCTATATCCTGAGTAGATTTCGATGATAAAATTGTAACCCATATATATTGTACGTGAGTAATTATAATTGAAGTATTATATTAGGAATAAATTAAATGTATATTCTTTCGATAAAAGTGTCAGTTTTAATTATACCGAAAGCTTCTTCTCGTTATTTTTAATCACTATTTCGACAAGTTTTGATAGTTCTATTGTTACGTATTCATCCATCATTCTACGAAATATTTTTGACTCGTTTCATGAAATTCTGTCACTCGTACGATATAAAGTAATTCTATGATCGTTAACGAATATCGTCCAGGATCTAAATAAAAAAAATAGAAGGGAAGAGAAATAAAAATAATTTCCATTTAATCCCGTAATTGAACATAAATTTGGAGATTCGATAATCGGTAATATTAATAAAACGCTACTCTCTTGCCGACGACGAAGTAATTTTCCGTGGTCTTTTTTCTTTATTTTTAATTTTCCATCTTTTTATTTCGTTCCATATACGTGTGCCTCGTCGGTCCTTCTTTTTTCGGTTGTTTGTTTGCGATGCAAATATTCTTCCATTCTCCGGCGTTCCCTGAATTAAGAATTTCTTTTTTCCCGTTTTTTCTTAAGTAGCCTGGAACGCGAAGATCACGTGCTCTTTTTCCCTCGTTTGGCTAGTTTCTTGCCAGGTTCTTTTTCTCACGATTTGCTTGGTTAATTAACGTATAATAACGGCTCGAAGATGGATATCTCGTATACAAATATTTTAATTTTTGTTATAATAATTATAATTATTTAACGATCGATTCACTTTCTACGAGATTTTACATTTCGTATCTCCTAGAAAGCATGTATTATATAGTTTCATTTTAAAAGTGCTTTGGAATTACTAACGTTCACAACAAAAAGAAAGAGAAATGTATAAAAAATAAGGAAGTATAGCATTCTAGTTTATCTTTTCTTTTTTTCGTTATTAAGTATGCTTTTATCTCTTGGAACTTTATATTTTGCACTTTAAATTTTAGCACTTTTGAATTTAAAAATATTAATGAAGAATTTAAAAATATTAACGAATAAGAGAAAGACAAATTTTGTTATTAAAAAAAATTCTATTCTTCAGTTCTATTTGATTAAAATTAACATGCAATGTTGCGCATACTTAAATAATTTCAAATAGTATTTCTATAATACTAATCTCCAGACTTTAGCTATGAAACAAGAAGAGAAGAATGTTCATCTACTAATCCTAACTTCAACTAATACGAGAAAAATGGCGAAGCCAACAGGTGATATTTGAAAAGTTTTGCGGCATCTCACGAGATTTATTCGTAGATTATTTTCGCGTATGGAAAGGATATCCTTAAAATGTTGGTGTAAAAGAGGAACTTTTCCTCCCTCTCGTCATCAAGCTCGAGAAAAATATCCTTTCTTTCCCTTTTCATCCCTCTGTTTTCTTCTACTTCTCGCGATTCTTTATTGCGTTGCTTTTATAAGGATAATAAATGCGTCATAGGAAAAATTTCAGAAGTACGAACGAGAGAGCAAAGGTATAGAAGTTTCTTTTATTCAACTTCCTTTGATTCTTAATAAATGAAACAGATGTAACGGAAGAAAAATCCATCTCGTGAATTTCGATAGTAAAAGTGGATGTTAAAATAAATTATATCACGATATGATTACAGATTTAAACAGATATATTTCTTTCCTTTTATAATTCTTTGTCCTTCGAAATTCGAAATACTTTCAATTTACTAAAATACATTTCCAATTTTTCAAAAAAATCAACTCTCAAACGTTTTCATTTCATCATAATAAAAGGAAAAAAATGATAATAAAATTCAAACAAATAGCGAATCAATCGATATAAACGTTCGACTTAAACTCACCCTGCGTTTCAATGCGAAACCGTTTCTCTAAATAACCAACTCGATAAGTGCAATCCTGCTTAAAAGCCAGATTTCGACGCTCTGTCTCTCTCTCTCTCTCTCTCTCTCTCTCTCTCTCTCACATCATTGCCATTCTGTTTTTCAGGAGGAGGATTACGGCAGCTACAAGTGCGTGGCGAAAAACCCACGTGGGGAGACCGACGGCACCATTCGCCTGTACAGTAAGTGTCGTTTGTTTACCCGCATTTTAAAATATCCCGCCGAAACGTTTGTCAAACTAATGACGAATCGTGGATTCCTGGTGGAACGCAGACATGTCAGAGTTTCGTGTTGGATGTTCTCCTCTTCCGCCATCACGCTGTGGTGCTTGATTAAATGTTATTTCTCTTCTTTCTTTATTTCCTCGTTTCTACTTTTTTTTCCCTTTTTTTTTTTTTTTTTTTTAATTCTCTTCCTTTCGCAATTAAAGCGTGCTCGTCGACAGACGGCTCTCGGTCGTTTTGTTCTGTTTTTGCGTGCGCGGGCGATATTTTGGAAATGCCTTGAAAATTGCTCGTTACATTCTTGAGATTGATTCGTAAATTTGATCGAGCTCGTGAGACTTTACGACGATAAATAACTAACGTGTTATTATATTTCAATTTCGTATTTCGAAAGATTATCGCAAATATGTAAAATTTGTATAACGTAACGAGATTAAAAATCGAACCATTAATCAAATTGCACGAAGATTTAATTATTTATCGTTATATTTATCGTTAACAATTGTAACGTGGAACAGAAATCGATAAGGGTTAGACACCGAGACACATGTCTGGGAAGGTGTTTACGAAGTAGATGGAGTCGAAATACGCTATTTGCCCGAGAAACCCGTGCAATCGGTCGGAGAACGTTCCTCGGTCGCGTTCGATTTCGGCTCAGATTCTACTAATTCGGGTTTCCTCGGCAAATATATGCGCGCAATTAATTAACCAGGGTGGAAGCCTCGGGGATCGCTTTTGCGGCGATCTATTAATCCGTGATTAAATCGTTCGCGAAATCGTGCGGAAATGCCGCTATGCCTGACTATCATTCCGTAACGCCATTGGATTTGAGACATTCGAATAATTACAAACTGGTTTCCACGATCGTCACACTTTCCTCGAGAGCCCCGTTTATTGGAAAATTTTCTTCTGGGGAGAACGTCTTGTTACTTCTCAAATAAATAAATTGGAGGAATATTAGATTGTACGAACGAGCGGCACGTACGGTTGGAAATTATGTGCGCTCGTTGATTGGATCTTTCCTTTAAAGTTTAATGTCTGATTGTTTTTGCATATTGAATCATGGAGGATTAACTTTTTTTTTTAAAATACAAATATAAGGATTAATTTCAATGATACAATTATATTAAACCTTTCCGATTTTCTTTTCAATCTCTTCTTCGTTATTTCATCACTTACAGTACAGTAAAAATTCCCTTCCATCTAATCTCTCCTGAGACAAATTCTTTCCCTCCACTTAATTTTACCACCTGCAATGAAACCATATATAAATCGATCACATACACCTTTCAATTCTTTTCTCGCTGGACCACCAAGACCCAGCGCACAATTTCCACCCCCTTCTATTTACCTTGTCCACCTTGGCTGAAATCGCTCACCCTATTCGCCGGAAATCGTCCAAATACCATATCCCCAATTTCACCCCCTCAGCTTCTTCCACGTACATCCCGTTTAATGTATGCATATGACATAAAGAGACGGCGGAGAAATGGCTGGCCGCTGTGCAAACGCGCGTGCACGTACGCGTGGGGAGAGGGTGATTTCGGTGTGTCCAGAGCGCGGCCATCCCCGACTGGGTTGGCAGAGGGTGAGAAAGAGCGAGGAGACCACCGGCTCTCCATTAGTATGCATCGGTTTTTCGCATTAGCGACATTCAAATGAAGCGGGCGTTTAGCATAAAAGGCCACCGGCAAGAAAAAGGCTGCCTGCCAGTTATCCCCCTTGTAGGTGATTACCTCTGTAAAACGGTCATGATTCGTGGAAATTTCGTGGCCACACTGGTGGAACTCTACCTTGTGCGCCAATCATTTGTATGTCAAACAAGCGAGGAATGATTTTTATAGTTTGAAAAATATATTTGTGGTGAGGAAGGGGATGATCAGTTTTCGTGGAAATGAAAATTATTATTATTGTTTCAAAGGCGTTGGGCGAAGGATAAATTTCTTGATTTTCTTCCTCATTTTTTGAACTACTAATATCCGGAAATGTTGTAAAAATTATATATTTGGTTTTAACATTTCTATAATTAGATAACACATTGAAAATGTTATAGCTATCCGAATAAAAGATATTCCGATTTAATACGATCGTGATCTACATGAATAAAAGTAACATGTCTCTAATTGAGATTGAATACCATCAGGATTTAATCTCGCCAATTAATTCCGATGGAAGAATTTTATTCGTAAAGAGGAATGTACTGATCGATCAGATTTTACATTTCGTTCGTTAATAATGTGAAAATATTTGAGATGAAATACAAAAAAATTCATCGTTTTCTAGTCGAATATAATTTTATAATCTTTTTCAAATAACTCTTTAAAATATTTCCCTGATTTCTACGTTTCACAAACTGAACATCATATTATTATCATATTCAAGAATGAAATTCTATTCTCTCGTAAAAATTATTTCTTTTCACTTCTTAAAATATATTTCTCTCTGTCTTTTATCGTATCAACAGAAGCATCGCGTACGTATTTTTCAATTTTTTCAATATCCACGTACAAAACAATTAAGCAATTAACAATTAAGCATTACACCGATCAATCGAAATACCAATCTCTTCAGTTTCTCACCGCAAACAAGACGAGTTCGTCTTTTCCACTCGAGTGAAGGGCTAATAATGGTCGCGACCTAATTAATGCACCAGCCGGAAATCTACTACAATACGCAAAGGTCAATAGGAAACTGATCAATATATCGGAAACAACAATAGCTCTTACATCGAGCTGTGGTTGTTTGAATGCGAACAACAGCAACATTAAGCATCGTTTGACCGTGGAAAGGCACCAATCTTTGATCATAGATCCCGATGTTACCAACATTCGATACAATTTCCAACCGGTCGATCGGCCATTGGGTCTGCTCTAGAGCGGTAATTTTGAATTATTATGTGATATAAGGGACAGTGAAATTAACCAGCCGCTGAAAGCTCCGTCGAATAATCGAATTCGATGCTGTGTTTCGAGAATCATCGGTAATTTCGAATGGCAAAGCCATATAATAACTTTTATCATCGTTGATTATTATTAGTTATGGAACGTTTGAGTTTAACTGATTGAACCTTATGGAGCGGCCATTAGCGATCCCTGGTAAGCATAATCTATGATAGTAATCGAGGAGTTTGATGACGTCCATATATATATTTTGTAACATACGGTTATTAATCATTGCACTGCGTTTGATTTACTAGTTTTATCAATAGTAAAATTCGAATAGATAGAATTGGAATTAAAAATTATTGGGATCCAAATACGAACATCGTACAAATTGTAGAATAGAGATATTATAAAATTAGCTGAAAATTTACGTTGAATTTAAATTTTAAAATTACGATTAGCAAATGAAAACAACCGATAAGGAAGATTATAAGGAATAATGGAAATTGAAGTAAATAAATGTTAAATATTCTAAAGAAGATTTTCACGCATAAGTTTCACGATAAGTTGCAGTTCGATACTTCGAAACGAGGCTGGAGAAACGAAATCTTAATTTTGTCCGTGAGTTTCGAGTGTGAACGCATACGTAAAAATATCTCGTGTCGGGGAAAAAAGGAGAGAGGGGCAAAAGAAAAAGGAGAAAAAGAAATGGAATGAGAGAGGAAATAAAACGGGGGTAAATATACCCGGTATATACCAGAGGGAAATTCTCATCGTGTTCCGTGGAAATTGCTTTCTAATTGGCGAGATTTTTAAATGTACACACAATAGCTCAGAGAGTTTTTACCCCTCCCGGACACGAATATTACTTACTAATTGGTCGCTTTCGTGAAACAAAGGGATATAAAGGTATTATTCCTTGGGGTTTGCAAACATCGAGCCGAACTTGGCCACAATTATTCAGACTTAGTTGTCTAAATTCTTTCCTCGATTTTTCTACCGTGTTTTCGTTCGGTTCCATCACAACACTAACAATTCACAGATTGTAATAAAGTTTAATTTAAAGCGTGTTATTGCTTTCCTTTATTGCTTCGTTCTCTCTTTTTTTTTTCCAACGGTCTTATCTTTTCGGTGGAATCCGGGAAACGGAGAATATTTAATGTTTGTTTTACGAATAATTCGATATGATTTTTTTTTGATTTAATACGAGGGAAACGTGATACGAGGAAATTCTAACAGATATTTTTTCAGACTCATCTCGTACAATTATATATTATTTAATGAAAAAATTACGGAATATTTAATACACATAATCCCGTTATCGTTAAAGCAAATTTTTATTCATTAAAATTATTAATTTATATCGAGACGATCTTTTCGTTACGTAAAATATTTGCACGGAAAATTTTTATTCGGTTACAAAGATTAATTAATTGAAATTCAAAGAAATGATCGAACGAATAATAGAATATTTTTTAATCGTAAAAAATATAAAAAACGATTGTATCATATACGAAGCAAGAAAGTAAAGAACAATAGAAGAAACATTTTCCTTTCGTTCTTTAGTCGACTGATACCGACTGATCTTCTTCCTCTTCCTATCTCCTCCTTCACGGGAGAGAAAATCGATCTTCCTCCTCGAAACATCGGCTACAAAGGGATACCAAGACTCGAAAGGAATTCGAATTCATTCCCGGTCCGCGTGGTACAGTAAAATAACCTCGACGTGGTCTAGAAAGGTCCAAAAAGTGATGCTCGTTCCTCCGTGAACGAGGACAGTCGCGTAACAACCAGGATGGACATGTACAAACACCGACACGTACGATACGTAAATACGCAAAGAAAGGAATCGTAAGATGGAAAGAAAGATGGAAGGAACGGAAGAAGAATCGACGAGGAGAGCAAAAAGATGAAATAAAATGAAACAAAACGAGAGAAGGGGGAGGGGGAGGGAAAGGAGAAAGATGGAGAGAGGGAGGCGAAATTAAGTGGTAGAAGTCAGAGATATGTCAGGCGAGTTTTATTAAGCGGCATAAAAAAGAGATTTGTAATCCGACCGAGAGAGAGAGAGAGAGAGAGAGAGAGAGAGAGAGAGAGAGAGAGAGAGAGAGAGAGAGAGAGAGAGAGAGCCTTTGGCCAAGGGTGACTCTGGTTGTGGGATTCGTCCTTGGTGGGGATTTCGTGAGGGATGAACAGCAGGAGGTTGGGGGGGGGGGGGTTGAACGAAGAGCCAGGAGGTCGTAGAGATATGAATTTGTTATTAAGGACCGCCTAAGGGACAAAGTACCCCTGTTTCTTGATAAGCAAACCGTCCCATCCGTGTCACCCCATCTCCTCCACCCCTCGTCCCAACCCCCCTCGCCACTCCTCCTGTGATCCCTCACTTTTTCTGAACCCCTCCTTTTCCACCGTTCTCTGGAAAAGCCCGAGCACGGCTAATTTATTCCATAGTCGAGTCAAACTGCTATTTGCGAGGGTGGACGAGGGTGAAGGTGGGGGAACTAGCAATAGGAGAGGAGCGCTGCAGGCCGGCACGGCGAACAAAACTTGCGGCCGTTCTGCGGATAGCAACAATATCGCATTCATTCGGCTGTCGGCTTCTTCTTCTTCCTCTTTCTTTTTCCTCTTTCTTCTTTTCTTCCCCGTTCGTCGTTGCTCAAATTCGTTCTTTCTCTCTCGAAAGCTTCGTATACATAATGCAAACGCCTCTTTGCTCTCGTCTCACTGAGACGAGGATTTAATTGTCGGTCGTTAGACATCCCTCCTATAGGCATTTATGGCGTTGATTCCTTCACCTCCCCTCCCTCCATGTCTACCTACCTTCCTGTCTCGACTTCTTATTAATTGGGGAAAGATGTAGACCTTGAAACGACGCCAAGATTAGTCGAGCTGTTAATCCTGAATTTTTTTTAATTAATTTCTCCCCCTCGAATTTGTCGTGATATACTCGGAACGATTCTCGTGATATGGAATTGATGGATAGTTTTTCAGCAATGGTTTTATGCTCGAATATTTTGGGAACAAGTTTTTAATTAATTAATGTTTCGAAGTTAAGAAGCATTTGTTATTTTTTGTTTGAGAGAAAGAAAAGTCTAGTTTTTTTTTTTTTTGTTTAGCTTAGCTTGTTTTATTTGCGTTAATTATGGATGATTGCAAATAAATTGAAAATTATCTGCACGTGTACGGTTATTACGCGTATTCTTATTTTCAAACGAAACATTTCCTCGTTTGGTTCTGTTTTTCATAAGTAATGAATCTTCTTAGTATGATGTGAAATTGTTATTATTAACTAATTAGTAATAAAAGTATAATGGATTGAATTAATTAATACACGTGCAAATACTTTTTGTAATTGTATCGCGTAGAATTTATCCAAGATAAATTAATGAGATATTAAATGAAAAATTTTCTGAGCTTTCAGTTAAATTATAAATATTTCACTTCGATCGTAAAAGATTTGAATTTTTTATTTTATTTCGTTCATTCAATGAAAATTTTAATAATCATTTATTTTTTAGAAAATATCTGAAAGTTATAATATTCTACGTAATTGATGTCAAATTCACTCCTTCGATTTTATTCTGCGAAAGCATTTGTAATTTTAATCTCACGTATGATATTGAATTTTTCTCTTCGGCCAATATATATATATTTTTTTTTTTTTGCACTCTGTCTATTTGTTCAGCCTCAAATTATCTGTTCCTTTAATAAATTATGAAAGTGAATTATCTCTATTGATAAAATATTCGCAAAAAATTTTGGCCCCGTATCGTCGTGAAACAAGAGGTCGAAAAAAGCTTTCGTGATTATTTCCAAGTTTCGAAATATGGAGAAAAAAACATTATCGATATTTTTGAAAATTTTAAATATTAATCCTTCGGATAGAGAAGGATATATTAATATAATCAATAATCAAGCATATGTACGTATATAATAATTTTTTTTTTTAATTCTTTTCTTAATAATTAAAATGACTGGTGTACTTGTCTAAAAAAAAAATTCTATTGTATGGAAGATTAAAAAAATGTTGAATTTCCAACGGAACAATAGAGTGGAGAAGTTCATCATTTTCTTCGAGCGATTTCTTAACTTGTCTAACGAGTTGGAGGACTAATTTCATTTCCAGTCGGTAATCTGTCCATCATAATTTTCGCGTTAAACTACTTTCCGTGTAAACAGAATGTTACTCACTGGCTGCGGAATTGGCCGTTCCAGTTGTCATCCCGGGACAAACTTTGAGAAAATTTCTCTCCACTTTCAATAATTTGGCTAATGAACATCCAACCCTACTGAAAGGGAACGAACACCATCCCTTTCATCTCGCCTCGCCTCAAAAGATTTATAGAATTATTTGCTACAATCATTATTTCCCCGAGAATGATATTATCTCGATTATCTCGCGTCTATCGTTTTTCAGATACGATAAAGTTGTGACGTTTTTGCGTTATCATTGGTAATGGAAAATGTACGGTAAGAATAAATTAATATTGATTTTTGTTTTAATAAAAGATTTATTCGTTGATGATTAATCTTCGAAATGAATCGGAATTATATTCGACGCAAATGAATTAACATTGGCGCACAACTGAAGCCATTTCTTGCGCATTTTCTCAATTTAATTATCAATCGTCAATCACTCGTCATCGTTTGATTTTAATTACGCAAGCAGGTATACACATTCTCGAAACGATATTCCATATTATTACTACAATGTTAATTAAAAATTGATCGCGGAATTAGACTTATCGAAAGCTACAAATGAAATTCTTTTTGGGATACAAAAATTTATTATATTCGATGCAATAAATAAATACTTAATCTACAAGAAACATTAATGCTCGTTATTCATTTTCTATCATTTTTTTTTAATGAAATAATCAAACAAATAAGACATTACTTGCATACATCTTCATCATCGTCGAATGAATTAATTACTCGTTTCTCACTTTATCCAATCCTCCCTTTCTCCATTTTTTTCTTAAAGAAAACTTCGTCTACACCCTTGCCAAATATGAAAAATCACACAAAGAATGACAAACACTTTCCACGACAATAAAATACCCTCCCTCGTGCATCAATCATTCTCTTACATTTAATTAGAAAAAAAAAAAAAACCCAAGAGCGAAACTCGACACAAAGAGGGGCTCAATACACGCGATGATTTAGCATACGCGAAAGAGTGGCGAAAGTTCCTCAATCGGCCGGTAATCGCGCGATTACGCCGTCGAGCAATATCAGGGAAAGTCCCATGGAAACTTGCCTCTCTTATCGTCACTCGAGAAAAGACGCCGCAATTTAATGTCACTGTTGCTTTCTTCCGGAAGACAGACAACTTCCCTCCACCCCTGTCGCGGTCGACGACGCTCTGGGACGCGGCACAAAGGGGTTGGGACGCGGGGCAAGGAGGGCGGTGAAGGGAAAGTCGTGGGATGGATTTTTAATTTAGCTAAAATCTCTTCAGTGGTCGAGCGTTCTACTTACGGATGCGTGCTCCCTTGGGGAATATTGTGAATAGAAATTGCGTTTAGCATCACGGTGACGGGATCAAATTCGATGTGTGAGTGTATTCGTGAATTCGAGCGATGAGTTCGAATTTATTTTGTGCAATTTTGTATTATTTACGAAGTGTTTGGTAAACTAATTTTCTGATATTTAAGAATGCATTGAGAATATTCGTGGGTTAATTTTAGAGGCCAAAGCCTCTAATTTCATTTTTCGTTTTTATCAAGTTACAAGCAATTTAATTGCGTCGAGTTAATAAAATGGTCACTCTAAGATATTTATGAAATCTTTTCTTTAACAATCTCAATGTATTTCACAATGGCAATAAGTTTCTGTAGCAATTGGCCAAGTAGAAGTATTTGTACATAAATTAAAGAATCGATATCAGAATCTAACATTGGAAAAGAATTTTTTTTAAATTCAAATTGGTAGCAACACCTTCATAGTAGTAGTAAAAGTATTTTATAATAACGTAAAGTAAAAGAGAAAAATATCGTATGATAAAAAAAAATTTCGTGAGAAATTCGAAGCTTCGCTAATTAAATTCGAACATACTCGATGTGATGTATTTCATCCTATCATTGACTGGAACGTATAATAAATATCATAGGGGGTGGAAAAGGGGATGGAATTGGAGATACTCGCAATAACAAGGATTTCTCATTAACTCGACACTGATCGTTGCACTCTTCCATCGACAAGCTTGTCCACGCTTTTTAATTCGTTTACGCGTATTTTTCATCCCCCCTTTCGCGTTTTCAACCCCTTCGCCTTTATCGCGTTGGAAATTCAACTTTCTCGATCGATGAATCAATTAAGAATAATAAAGAAGATTGCGCGGTAAATTAATTATTCGCTTCTGTACCCTTTCTGTTCTGTGATCGAGGGGTTTCGAGGTTTTTAAGAGGAATCGTTTATCAAAAGCGGTTTTACGTTAATTGGAGATACAACTTTGTCTTAGATTTGGCGGAATAGCTTTGTAACGTTGTATAATTTGTCTTCCTTCGAGAAGTTGAATTAATTTTGGAATTTATAAATAGAAAGTGAGGAAAAGAAGATTTAAAAAAATGAAAGTAAAGTACGAAAGAAAAATCAGAGTAAATTTTATATCGTTTTATTTCATTTAATTTGAAAGTGTTTGAAATATATTGTATGAAATGTATAAAATAATTATTTTAATCATATCGCTATTTTCAATCGTGTGTTATTAAAGTAAGTATACAAAAACTTGATTTTAATTGATAATAGTTGAATAATATCGTTATTTTTTTATTTCAGATTTGATGGAAGGAATAATTGTAAAAATAATCCAGCAAAAAAAAAAAAAAAGAAAGAAATAAGAATTGGAACTGGAAATAAAATATGGAGGAATATCTAAGATATTCTGAATCTATAATCGAATTAATTTCTAAAATATTTTTTGCTTGATATTCTATAACATTATATAAATTATTACTTTATAAATATTATACGATACTCTTCGTATCAATATCGTATCAATTTCAAATAAAATTAAATTGGATTTTTTTAATTCTTTATTGTTTGAAAATATTCTTTACTTTTCTAATATAATTTATGTTAAAATAAATTAAATATTCTTCGAATTTGGATAAAAATTGTAAATATGAGAATATGATATTCAAACGTGCCAATACTCATATTTAACAGTAAATCTTAAAAAGGGCTAATCGAGAAAAAGTATCGATTAATTTCCAAAGCTGGAAATTAATGCAATCACGATTCGCGACAAATTTTTCGGTAAACTTTCCTCTTCGACTAAGTCTTATTTCAAACTTTTAATTCGAGCCCGCTGCCGCCCGATGAATTTTTCATCCTCGATTTACAGATTCCTCTTCTTTTTTCAACTAATCACCGCCCGGAATGAATATGTGCATAACCCGTGGAAGAAAAAGAAAAAAAGAAAAAAAGAACAATTTCCCTCGAATTCTCGATTGAATTTTTAATTTTCCGGTTTCCCTTCACAGGAATAGATTCCCTTCTCTCTTCTTCTCCTTCTTTTTTAAGCATTTTACATATTCATAGAATAGACGTGAGAAATTATTATGAGAGAAATAAATATCTTTATTTTGTTCCAATGATACACAATTTTACACTTTTAATAAACTTTTCTTTGAAGTAATAATTACGTAATTGCAAACAATATTTCATATATTTCTTTATGTTAGTATTTTTATTTAAGATTCAATTTAAATAAAATTTCGTATCTTCTCATCAAAAGATTTTCAACTGCTGCATCATCGTCAATCTTCCACATCTGCCATTGATTTAAACTCCGAGATTACAATTTCATTATCAGGTAATTGTTGAAATTAATAACTGAATAATTAAAAAATCAATATACATATGTAACTCATAAATCTAATAAAAATTCAATCTACAAATATCCTATTAATAGAAATCAAATCTCTAACGCATAAATACTAACTATTTATGTCTAATTTAATCATTTTTTTTTTAATTCCATAAAATGATATTTTCGAATAGTATTTGCTCACGAGAGTACTTCGTGCCGTTCGTTCATATTTTCACTCTGTCACGAGAACAATATACAGATACTCAAAAATTTTAAATCGCCCCTGAAAATATGGAAACAGCTCGAACAGTATTCACGAATACATCATATATTTTCGAGAGATTAAAGGCGATGAGGGAGGGGCGCGCACTTTCTTTCCACGGTTTTTGTCTCTTTAGCCGTGCAAATTACACCGGCTATTTTTTTTAATAGGTCCACGCTTCCTCACGGTTGAATTAATTGCGGCCCACGGACGTTGGTTCGTTAGTGCTGTGGAAAGTAAATTCGTTAAATATCTCGTTCTCGCGGGGTACGTTGTTGCGCCGCCGCAAAATACGGGCATCACCGGTGTATTTTCCGCCCCAGCCTCGTGAAAAAATGTTGGATTAAAGTGTACTGGACGAAAAGATACTCGTGGAAACTTTGTGTCGTAATTATTGTTTCTTTTTCTTTTTTTTTTCCTTCTTCCTTTTTGTTTCTTTCCTTTCGGTTATTACAGATATTTGTATAATTTCAATGGCGACAAAAGGTGGTGGATAAGTTTTCTCGAATGAATTTTCTCTGCGTTTGATATTTGGAGAATTCACGTAATTATTAAATATTAGGAAGAAACTCGAGAAGAAATTTTGAATAGTGTTAAATTATTAATTGAACGTATTAATTTTTTATTTGAGGTTTTAGAGGAAATTAATTATAGAAAAGTTGGTGTTATGATTGGATTGAAGATAAGTTATTAATCTAAAACAATATATGATCATTTGTGTTTTTTCTATTCTTTATCTCTATGAGAAATGGATTAATAAAATTTTTATCGCTATATTTTTATCGTTAATTTAACTTTTTTTTACATGTATTATTGTAAAATTCGTTAATATTCACAAACGATGGTTCAATATTTGCAATGAAATTTTGTTTTCATTAATATTAAACGATGAATTAATTAAAGGTTTATTACGATCATGATTATGCGATCACTTATTAGATAACACGATAATTAATCATACATATGTATTCTGTTAAAACAATTTCAACAGCAATGTTAATAATCTGTGTTTATCAAAAATCACTTAAAAATTGAACCGTTATATATAACAATGTAATATTGCAACGAATATTTCGAAATTTTATCTTTTATCAAAAAAAAAAAAAAAAAAGTGTTGCAGAACGAATAAATTTTTATATTTTTCGAATGATTTTAAATGTTTCGAAGTATGCTATAAAGAATACTTTAATTAAAAAAATATAAACTAGAACATACATATAACTTATTGAAACAAAACTCTAGCAGTTTCTATTATTTAATGAACCATATGATTTCATACAATAGGATTACTTTTAACTTAACCATCGTGCGAAAATCGAACGAATAAATGATTAACAAAAATAAATAAAAAAAGAAACAATTGATAACAATAATTTAAGATCGTTAAAATCCAGGAAGGGAAAGAAAAACAGTGGTCGTAGGAGTGAAAGTTTGACAAGATGGAATAAACAAAACGACGAAAGGAATACGCTCGTACCACCGGCTCAATAAAGATCAATCCAAACAAAGCTCGAAGAGAGTCGGAACAACCGTTCCAGAAAGCGGTTTCGATTTACAACCACTGAACTTCGTGCATCGCTACTAACCGATAAACCAGCGCCGAAACGGCTACGGGACTGCCGTAAATCCACTAAACCATTGTCTCGAATATCGAAGGAAAAGGGAGGCGTGGAGGGGAGGAAGGAAAGAAACCATCGAAAGAACGTAAAACGTCAAAGTATTACGAGTGAAAATAATCTTCCATTAACCTTCCATTTAAAATTTTCCTTCAATTTAAACGTTTAAGGAAGAACGAAAAAAGACAAGGAAAACTTTAAGGATTGATTTCACAGTTTCAAATATGATACGTTGATGGTAAAAATTTATTTGTCTCTTATAGAGGGGTAACAATTCGATGTATCAACAAGAAGCATTTAGCTTTAAATGAAGAATTTATTATCATTTGTTAATCATAATCTTCATAATATTCATCACAATTAAACTGTAAAAATAAAAATTCTAAATTCAAACAAATTTATTCCCATTTTATTAATCACGGATATAAAAATATGAATTATCATTGAACATCGTCGTAAATACTTCCAATTAACTAACTTAACCAACCAATCGATTCAACGATTATATTTCGCGTGATTTTCAAAAACAAATTCTCCACAATTTCGATCTCCACCTGATGCTGAAAATCTTAATAATCTGGTGGCTAAGTCCAAGTACCTGGCTGGCAAAAATAAAAGACCACCTTCCCCGTTTAAGGGAGGAAACAAAACGGAAACGGAGAGAAGCGCGTGGCGTGGTACAAAAACCTGCTCGGCTCATCCCTCTCGGGTAAAGCATCGAGAGCAGCTCATTAAAGCCAGAAGGGCCGTATCTATCCGGTCTAATTAAAAGCCACTCAAACACGAGGGAGAGAGGAGGAAGAGGGGGGCGATCAACCGCGACGTTTATTGGCGCGAGAGCTCAATCACGAAAGGGTCGACGAGGACGGATGACTCGCTTCTGGCACGCATCCACGTCTCTTCTCACGTGTCCCGTGAGACTTATTCCATCCCCCTTGTCTGCGCGCCACACTTGGAGGGAATGAATGGTGGCAAAGAAGAGGGCAAAGAGAGTTGTCGAAAATGGAGAAGAAAGTGGTGAGTTCGATTGAATGATTAGTAGTGAAATAGAAAAGGGAGAAGGGATGTAAAGATTGACGGTTAAGAAGACAAAAGGATGAAATTGATGGAAACTAGAAAGGAGAGGGAAAAATATGAGCAAAGGTTATGTGGAATAGATGTATTAAAAAAGCAAAGTGGAAAGATAAGATGGAAAGAGAAAAAAGGGTACAAAAGAATGAGAATAGATTAGAAGGAAAACGGAAACACAGGGATGGAAAGGCGAGGAATCACTTGTATAATTCATGATACCATCCTAAGTGGTTAGTGATCCACGTTTCACTGCTCCCTGACCCCTCCAGATTCCAGCAGAGCTTGTACCATAGCTCTACGGCATCTCAATGCTGACCGACCGACAGATTAGCCCCAGGAAATTGCCAAACTTCTCGTCTCTCCGGTGGAAAAGTCGATTCCAAAAGTCGTTCCTCAAGCGGCCAGTTTCAACCCCCGCAGACTTTCTATTTGGTTTCCTCAAGACGGCCAACGATGGGACACCAGAAACTGTCTCTTAAATTAATGCTTCCTGAAACGATCTCTTTCCTTCTAATTTCTCTTTCTATTATCATTTGCTTTATTCTATTTTCCGGTTTTATTTTGTCTCTTTCCTTTTTTTTTTTATTTTTTATGTTGATCGTGAAAAATATACGAAATATATTTATCAACATTGTGTGATAATTAAATTAAAATATAATAAATTGTTCTTTCCTAAATCGAAGATTAATATTGTAATTATATGTTCCAGATTTTTAAATATTTTTAAAATTATTTTATATTATATATAATATGTATATATAGTGTATATAAGAAAAATTATTGTTTGCCAATTACAATTTTATTTCATTGAAATGCATGTAATATAAAGCGTGTGACGAAATATTGAAAATCATTTATTCGACGAAAAATTTTAATGAAATCGTTTAAATTGAATTTTGATTTCGTAAAAATTAAAACGTGCAGATAAAAAAAAAAAAAATGGTAAGAAAGAAAGTTTCTACAGCACGAGAAAAGCGAGTTTTAATTAGAGTAGATACAGAAACGGTGATCTTAATGAATGTAGACGAAGATTTTATTGAATATCTTAATAATTTCAGGTAATTGTTTCTCCTTCTTTCTTTCCTTTCTCCGTCAATTAATCAGATCGATAAATCTTTCAATAAATCGTTTTTAAAAGAAGAAGTTGGAAAAACCATTATCATTTAAAAGATTGTAAATGATAAAACACGAAATTATTAATTATATATAATAATGTAAAAATTAATATTAAAATCAAATACATGCAAGAAAAACCTCTTTTAATCTTTGCAATTGAAATCGATATATTTTATCGAACAAACGAACAAACAAAGGAAATAAAAAGAATATAACATCATCTCATAAAAAGTTAAGTTAAAAATTTTTATTAAAACAATTTCCAATTAATCTCTTCTTTATTTGTAAAGTTTACAATAATTTTACTTTTTTTTACAGTTCAATCAATCCTTGCTTTCCACAATTTTTAAAAATTTTCAAGTCTCGACCAGTTCAGCGTTCGTTCTATTCTCATTAAAAAACGAGATCCAAATCATCCTGCAATTCGGGGCGAGCAAACAATAACGGATTTCGAATTTTGGCGAGTCTATTAAATCGGAAGCTCCATTGTCGCTCCCTCGAAGGCGTCGTGGCTGAGGATCTTATGGAAATATTTTCTCCACCCATCTCATGAAGATCTTCTTTTTAACGGAGAGCTTCCGCACCCCCTTTAATCGTATTACCGAACGTACAGACATATTTCCATTCCTGGAGCTGCTCAGTGCCAATTGGACCAGCCACGACTTTTCGAAATTTCTTTTTTTTTTCTCTGTCTCTCTCTCTCGATTTCTTTTCTTTCGTTTTCCCATTCGTCGTCTTACCTCGACTTTAACTTTAGTATTTCGAGGAAGAATGAGAGGATTATATTGGCAAACCTTCCTCGTATTGGCTCTCGTGTTTTCTTAGAATTAAGAGTGGAATGTTTATGGTAATTGTTGAATATCGAATTGCGATGTATAAGAGAGGTCTTCTTGAGATGAATAAAAGAAGGGAAAAATTAAACGACGGAAACGTCGAATTGCGATAATTCTTAATCGCGTTGAGTTTTCTTGAAATGAAAAAGAAAATTCGAAAGAGAAAATGGCAGAAAAAAATAATAGAGTTAAAAATTATTCGAGAGAGGGGCGAATTCGAAAGATATAATTTTTTATGTGGAAGTCTTTGTGGCATCGTTAAAAAGATTTGAAGAAAATTTAATTTTTTTGGAAATGGAAACTACGTAACATAATTAAAGAACGTGTAATTAGAAACTGGACATAAAAGGACATGCATGTACTAAATAAAATAAAAATTTTTTCGTTACTCAATTGGTAATTTGTGAATTAAATTAATCACATAAATACTAAACGTTTTATTTTTTTTTATTTTGTACTTAAATATTTATACTTCATTTCATTACAAAAATATAAAGATGTTTTTCTAAAGCGAAGTAATTTTTCTACGTGAAATTCTCAAAAGCCATTTTTTCTTCTATCTAAATACACTTTTAAATATATACACTTTACGTATTCCTTTATTGGTATCTCTAAAATTTCAAAGTCTTCAAAATTTTTTCTTTTTATTTGAAATAATAAAAAAAATTCAATCCTATTCTATAAGATTCATATCCAGATTCACAAAATCGGAATCTTCTTTAAAAGTAATAATTTCTCGTAGCACGAATTGGTAGGAGGGAAACGTCAAACTGAGCAACGTTTCCTCTTTAACATGCACGCATTGAGGGGTGGAACGAACCATGATTCAACCCGAGGCGTATCCAAAGCTAAACAACCAGCCGGTGTTTCCTCGACATGTCGAGTTTCCTATAACACCACGGAATTATGAATCCAAATTCGTTGCGCAAACTCGGTTCGCGTCGAAACAACGCAACTGTACACAAATCTGCCATTCACTGTCAAAGATCTTGGTCCACGTGAAGATTTTACCGAATTATTACATAGTTGTTCCATTCCCTTCTTGTTTTTTCTCTTTTTGTCAGAAATTTAAAACGTTATTTGAAAGAAAGTTGTCAGAAATGCACTTATAAAATTCGATTAAAATTAGGAAAACTTTAAACCGCTATAACTCGGAAAATAATGACTTCCGGTCAATGAATGAAAGATCGTTAGAAGCGCGGAACCTTGCCCTTTAAAATGCTCTTTCATTTATCCCGATACGACTTCCGGTTCCCGAGATATCGTCGTGTAAAGAGAAGAGTAATTTTTAATCGTTTACTATCTGCATCCTTGCCCCGTACTCGGACCTCTCGCTCGCTCCTCGTCTCACCGACCTATCCCAAACTGCAGACAAGCGGCAGACGCGATTCCTAGAAAAACGTAGTAAGCATTTCCAGGAAATAATATAGGTCACGAGACCATTCATAACTCTTGCACTGTCTTCGAGCGCTATGGACACTTTGATTCTTTATATCTCGGCAACCGTTTGAGATATCGGGATAAAACAAAAAAGGAATTCAATGGTACGGTTTTCTCTATTTTTTCAATAAGTTTCAACGACAAAATTTTCAATTTTTTTTTCACGTTTCTTACGCGAAAATTCGAAGACTCGTTTCAATAAATAAATGAAATAGTCTCTCATTTTTGTACAACATAGAGAAATTTGAACGTAGCATCGATAATTGATTAATTTCGTTCCATTTTTCCTACTAGTTACGATACACTGGTCAAATTCATTGTAGCGTCTTGTAAGTTGAAAAGCATAGGGACGATCGACGAAAATTACAAAACGAGTAATCGTTAAGGGGGACAAACGGAAGCGACCCTGGTAGATGGCGCGCGTATCGAAACGTGCACGAGGAATGGCGCAATTATAAGAATTGCCGGTACAAAGAGCAATTCAGACGAGGGCAAAGACGAATAAAATTTCTTCTCTCGCGACGGGAAAAGAAGAAAGGTCGTAAGTTAACGCACGAACGAACGGCTACGAAATGGGAGTCAAACGATCGTTTGAACTTCGTACGAAACAACAATTACGGAACAGTCAACGTTGTACGTTTCTCCGTAGATATTTCGTTGTTATTCAACATTTTCTCGTGGAATTTTGCCATTTATAAATACGTCGCAACTAGCATTGCTCTAACATTATCTGCGACGTAATGTTCTTGGCAATTCAAAACTGTGTTTTTATTGAAGAAACGAGCAAATTCTTGTTGATTAATTGTCGTCACGATGAAAAAGTAAGAATCAGCGATGTTAGTTTATTTAATTATTTAATTGTAGTGTATTAATGGAGTCTTGCATTGCATAAATACAATATTTACACGTATAATACGAAAAAAACCCGCGATAAGACAATAGAATTTCTTTATTATTTATTTTTAATTAATTGGAAATACATTCGAAAAGAAAACAAAATGAGAAAGGCAGAAGAATGAAGGACAATAAAAGTATTTCAATTTTTTTTTTGTGGTAATTGAATACTATTTTTTGAATGAAATATTATATTCATTTCTTTCATTCTTCTTTTCATTTCTATAGTTACAAACTCTTTGATATGATATAATAAATTTCCTTAAAAGAAAGAAAGACTTACGATTGTACAGTTTATTCGGGGTTCGAACTTCGTATACGTGGCGTTAAGTAACCAGAACAAGTAATTATTTCAGTATAAATTATAACTTGCTGTTACGAATGTTTTGAATCTGAATTCTTGACGTCTAATTTCGTAATTAATCGGTTTAACATTTCCTGTTACGGTTTGTATAAATTTTTCACCATATTTCATCATTATAAACAAGTTTAAATAAATGAAAAAATAATATATTTTATGATAGACAGATTGATCAAATGATAATTTCCTATATGATATGATGCAAATATATTATAATTTTAATATACGGATATAATAAATGTTAAATTAAAATGTTAAAATAAATGTTAATAAAAAAATAATATTACGAGAAATTTTTAATCTGAAATTAATAGTAGATATCATGCGTTCAAATGAATTAATTTCATTTTATTGTCTCTTTGCATCTTTTCTTTCGATCTCCTCCGAGATAAATTTCGTTATTTTTCTACTTATTGGCGCTGATTTTCGTTGAAAATTTTGAAAGACTTTCGTGTATTTTTTAATTGGATATCTTTAAACATTTGAAACGGACAATGACTTAAAGAAAGAAAAAAGAAATCGATGCAATAAATACGGTAATATGTGGGAAATTTACATTTCATTTATAATACAAATCCGTTTTTTTTATTTGCAAAACTATACAATCAAAAATAGTATTTTTCAAAAATATGAATTATTTATACTTGTTTATACTATAGATTCTTCATATATAATTTTATAGATAGAATATTTCCGTTTCTATATTTTATATTCGTATATATATTTTTGGAAAAGGGCGAAATTTCCTGAAGATATATCATAAAAAGGTAAGTATTCCATAGAAAACAGCATATAATTAGAATAAGATGAAAAAAAATAGCAAATAATATTTCTTATCAATGTGTCAGAGCAAAAAAGTATGTAAAGCAGTAAGTATGTAAGCAAATAAATTTTTTTTGCAGTTACAAAAGATACATCATAAAAAGGTAAGTGTATAAAAGGTAAGCATAAAACACAGTAGTTATTATAATTAGAATTAAGTAAAATGATGAAAAAATGACAATTAGTATTTTCTACCAATATCTCAACATAGGTAAGTATAAAAGGTAAGTATAAGGTAAGTATTAATTTCAAAAATTATCATATGTTTTACTTCATATTCTACTTTATTCTCCTAATAAAAAATCAAATATCAAAATAGAAAATTTTCTAGAAATCAATTTCATATTAATAAAAGAATTTGGAAGCAGATGTTACACAGTATTTACAAAAGTAAATGTTATTTTTTTAAATAAAACTATACATTTTTTTTAATACATCAGTAGATGTCTCTTACCAGTCTTTCTAACAAAGTATTAAGTATATATTAACAAAATAATAGTTTCAAAAATAACCAATTTTGTTTAAATATCTTCTAAACTAATGGTTTTTTGCGATACATGGTCAAGTACTTTTTTATAGAAAACACTACGATACATCTACTGATGCTATAAAAAATATAGGATTCTATTTAAAAAAATAAAGGTGTGCTTGAGAAGTTTTTTATGGGGCCACCTACGAAAAATATGAGAATACCAAAATACAGCCCTTTCGAAATCATGAAACGTTTATTCAAAACGTTTTTCAATATTGTTAATAATAAAGAAGATATTTAACAAAAAGAGTAAACAAGAAAATTCCCGGGAAGGAAGAAAAATTTTTGTCCAAAAATGCGACTTTTTATTAGGAGAACATGACATGATAGGAGGTCGATCGAAGAATTTTTCCAAGAAATGACGTCAAATTCTCGGAATCCCTGAAATTCTTAGAAATGACGTCAAATTCTCGGAATCTCTAAAATTCTTAGAAATGACGTCAATTTTTCGGAATCCCTACGATTCTTGGAACTGACGTCAATTTCCTGGAAATTTCCAAATAAGTTGAACGAAAGAAATTTTTGCCCGAAAATGCGACTTTGTATTAGGAGAACATGACATGATAGGAGGTCGATCGAAAAATTTTTCCGAGAAATGACGTCAAATTCTCGGAATCCCTGAAATTCTTGGAAATGACGCCGAGTTCTCGGTTTATCTAAAATTCTTGGAATTTTAAATGTTCTTGGAAATGACGTCAAATTCTTGGAAATTTCCGAGTGTTCGAACAATCGATCGACATTTTTCGATGTATCTCGCTTATTTTTCGAGATATTAAAAAATGTTTCGAATAAAAGTTACTTGGTTTCGAGGGCGGCACGTCCTCCTGCTGTTCATTTTTTTATAAATCGAAGCGTTAAGGAGTTATAAACTCGAATGTGGTTTTTTTAAATGGGACTATACATTTTTTAATACACCAGCAGGTGTCCCATAGTATTCTCTATAAAAAAGTACTAAGCCATATATGGCAAAAAACTTATAGTTTAAAAGATAATTAATATCTTCTAAACGAATGGTTTTTTGCTAAAAATGACTTAGTACTTTTTTATAGAAAATACTATGATACATCGATTGATGCTATAAAAAATATAAGATGCCATTTAAAAAAATAAAGTTGTGGTTGAGAAGTTTTTTATGGGGTCACCTACGAAAAAAGTAGGGTCACCAGATTATAGCCCTTTCGAAACCATTCAACTCTTATTCCAAACTTTTTTTGATATTGTTAATAATAAACGAGATATTTAACAAAAAGAATGAATAACGAAATGCCCGGGATTGAAGAAAAATTTTTGTCCAAAAATGCGACTTTGTATTAGGAGAACATGACATGATAGGAGGTCGATCGAAAAATTTTTCCGAGAAATGACGTCAAATTCTCGGAATCCCTGAAATTCTTGGAAATGACGCCGAGTTCTCGGTTTATCTAAAATTCTTGGAATTTTAAATGTTCTTGGAAATGACGTCAAATTCTTGGAAATTTCCGAGTGTTCGAACAATCGATCGACATTTTTCGATGTATCTCGCTTATTTTTCGAGATATTAAAAAATGTTTCGAATAAAAGTTACTTGGTTTCGAGGGCGGCACGTCCTCCTGCTGTTCATTTTTTTATAAATCGAAGCGTTAAGGAGTTATAAACTCGAATGTGGTTTTTTTAAATGGGACTATACATTTTTTAATACACCAGCAGGTGTCCCATAGTATTCTCTATAAAAAAGTACTAAGCCATATATGGCAAAAAACTTATAGTTTAAAAGATAATTAATATCTTCTAAACGAATGGTTTTTTGCTAAAAATGACTTAGTACTTTTTTATAGAAAATACTATGATACATCGATTGATGCTATAAAAAATATAAGATGCCATTTAAAAAAATAAAGTTGTGGTTGAGAAGTTTTTTATGGGGTCACCTACGAAAAAAGTAGGGTCACCAGATTATAGCCCTTTCGAAACCATTCAACTCTTATTCCAAACTTTTTTTGATATTGTTAATAATAAACGAGATATTTAACAAAAAGAATGAATAACGAAATGCCCGGGATTGAAGAAAAATTTTTGTCCAAAAATGCGACTTTGTATTAGGAGAACATGACATGATAGGAGGTCGATCGAAAAATTTTTCCGAGAAATGACGTCAAATTCTCGGAATCCCTGAAATTCTTGGAAATGACGCCGAGTTCTCGGTTTATCTAAAATTCTTGGAATTTTAAATGTTCTTGGAAATGACGTCAAATTCTAGGAAATTTCCGAGTGTTCGAACAATCGATCGACATTTTTCGATGTATCTCGCTTATTTTTCGAGATATTAAAAAATGTTTCGAATAAAAGTTACTTGGTTTCGAGGGCGGCACGTCCTGCTGCTGTTCATTTTTTTATAAATCGAAGCGTTAAGGAGTTATAAACTCGAATGTGGTTTTTTTAAATGGGACTGTACATTTTTTAATACACCAGCAGGTGTCCCATAGTATTCTCTATAAAAAAGTACTAAGCCATATATGGTAAAAAACTTATAGTTTAAAAGATAATTAATATCTTCTAAACGAATGGTTTTTTGCTAAAAATGACTTAGTACTTTTTTATAGAAAATACTATGATACATCGATTGATGCTATAAAAAATATAAGATGCCATTTAAAAAAATAAAGTTGTGGTTGAGAAGTTTTTTATGGGGTCACCTATGAAAAAAATAGGGTCACCAGATTATAGCCCTTTCGAAACCATTCAACTATTATTCCAAACTTTTTTTGATATTGTTAATAATAAACGAGATATTTAACAAAAAGGATGAATAACGAAATGCCCGGGATTGAAGAAAAATTTTTGTCCAAAAATGCGACTTTGTATTAGGAGAACATGACATGATAGGAGGTCGATCGAAAAATTTTTCCGAGAAATGACGTCAAATTCTCGGAATCCCTGAAATTCTTGGAAATGACGCCGAGTTCTCGGTTTATCTAAAATTCTTGGAATTTTAAATGTTCTTGGAAATGACGTCAAATTCTTGGAAATTTCCGAGTGTTCGAACAATCGATCGACATTTTTCGATGTATCTCGCTTATTTTTCGAGATATTAAAAAATGTTTCGAATAAAAGTTACTTGGTTTCGAGGGCGGCACGTCCTGCTGCTGTTCATTTTTTTATAAATCGAAGCGTTAAGGAGTTATAAACTCGAATGTGGTTTTTTTAAATGGGACTATACATTTTTTAATACACCAGCAGGTGTCCCATAGTATTCTCTATAAAAAAGTACTAAGCCATATATGGCAAAAAACTTATAGTTTAAAAGATAATTAATATCTTCTAAACGAATGGTTTTTTGCTAAAAATGACTTAGTACTTTTTTATAGAAAATACTATGATACATCGATTGATGCTATAAAAAATATAAGATGCCATTTAAAAAAATAAAGTTGTGGTTGAGAAGTTTTTTATGGGGTCACCTACGAAAAAAGTAGGGTCACCAGATTATAGCCCTTTCGAAACCATTCAACTCTTATTCCAAACTTTTTTTGATATTGTTAATAATAAACGAGATATTTAACAAAAAGGATGAATAACGAAATGCCCGGGATTGAAGAAAAATTTTTGTCCAAAAATGCGACTTTGTATTAGGAGAACATGACATGATAGGAGGTCGATCGAAAAATTTTTCCGAGAAATGACGTCAAATTCTCGGAATCCCTGAAATTCTTGGAAATGACGCCGAGTTCTCGGTTTATCTAAAATTCTTGGAATTTTAAATGTTCTTGGAAATGACGTCAAATTCTTGGAAATTTCCGAGTGTTCGAACAATCGATCGACATTTTTCGATGTATCTCGCTTATTTTTCGAGATATTAAAAAATGTTTCGAATAAAAGTTACTTGGTTTCGAGGGCGGCACGTCCTGCTGCTGTTCATTTTTTTATAAATCGAAGCGTTAAGGAGTTATAAACTCGAATGTGGTTTTTTTAAATGGGACTATACATTTTTTAATACACCAGCAGGTGTCCCATAGTATTCTCTATAAAAAAGTACTAAGCCATATATGGCAAAAAACTTATAGTTTAAAAGATAATTAATATCTTCTAAACGAATGGTTTTTTGCTAAAAATGACTTAGTACTTTTTTATAGAAAATACTATGATACATCGATTGATGCTATAAAAAATATAAGATGCCATTTAAAAAAATAAAGTTGTGGTTGAGAAGTTTTTTATGGGGTCACCTACGAAAAAAATAGGGTCACCAGATTATAGCCCTTTCGAAACCATTCAACTCTTATTCCAAACTTTTTTTGATATTGTTAATAATAAACGAGATATTTAACAAAAAGGATGAATAACGAAATGCCCGGGATTGAAGAAAAATTTTTGTCCAAAAATGCGACTTTGTATTAGGAGAACATGACATGATAGGAGGTCGATCGAAAAATTTTTCCGAGAAATGACGTCAAATTCTCGGAATCCCTGAAATTCTTGGAAATGACGCCGAGTTCTCGGTTTATCTAAAATTCTTGGAATTTTAAATGTTCTTGGAAATGACGTCAAATTCTTGGAAATTTCCGAGTGTTCGAACAATCGATCGACATTTTTCGATGTATCTCGCTTATTTTTCGAGATATTAAAAAATGTTTCGAATAAAAGTTACTTGGTTTCGAGGGCGGCACGTCCTGCTGCTGTTCATTTTTTTATAAATCGAAGCGTTAAGGAGTTATAAACTCGAATGTGGTTTTTTTAAATGGGACTGTACATTTTTTAATACACCAGCAGGTGTCCCATAGTATTCTCTATAAAAAAGTACTAAGCCATATATGGCAAAAAACTTATAGTTTAAAAGATAATTAATATCTTCTAAACGAATGGTTTTTTGCTAAAAATGACTTAGTACTTTTTTATAGAAAATACTATGATACATCGATTGATGCTATAAAAAATATAAGATGCCATTTAAAAAAATAAAGTTGTGGTTGAGAAGTTTTTTATGGGGTCACCTACGAAAAAAATAGGGTCACCAGATTATAGCCCTTTCGAAACCATTCAACTCTTATTCCAAACTTTTTTTGATATTGTTAATAATAAACGAGATATTTAACAAAAAGGATGAATAACGAAATGCCCGGGATTGAAGAAAAATTTTTGTCCAAAAATGCGACTTTGTATTAGGAGAACATGACATGATAGGAGGTCGATCGAAAAATTTTTCCGAGAAATGACGTCAAATTCTCGGAATCCCTGAAATTCTTGGAAATGACGCCGAGTTCTCGGTTTATCTAAAATTCTTGGAATTTTAAATGTTCTTGGAAATGACGTCAAATTCTTGGAAATTTCCGAGTGTTCGAACAATCGATCGACATTTTTCGATGTATCTCGCTTATTTTTCGAGATATTAAAAAATGTTTCGAATAAAAGTTACTTGGTTTCGAGGGCGGCACGTCCTGCTGCTGTTCATTTTTTTATAAATCGAAGCGTTAAGGAGTTATAAACTCGAATGTGGTTTTTTTAAATGGGACTATACATTTTTTAATACACCAGCAGGTGTCCCATAGTATTCTCTATAAAAAAGTACTAAGCCATATATGGCAAAAAACTTATAGTTTAAAAGATAATTAATATCTTCTAAACGAATGGTTTTTTGCTAAAAATGACTTAGTACTTTTTTATAGAAAATACTATGATACATCGATTGATGCTATAAAAAATATAAGATGCCATTTAAAAAAATAAAGTTGTGGTTGAGAAGTTTTTTATGGGGTCACCTACGAAAAAAATAGGGTCACCAGATTATAGCCCTTTCGAAACCATTCAACTCTTATTCCAAACTTTTTTTGATATTGTTAATAATAAACGAGATATTTAACAAAAAGGATGAATAACGAAATGCCCGGGATTGAAGAAAAATTTTTGTCCAAAAATGCGACTTTGTATTAGGAGAACATGACATGATAGGAGGTCGATCGAAAAATTTTTCCGAGAAATGACGTCAAATTCTCGGAATCCCTGAAATTCTTGGAAATGACGCCGAGTTCTCGGTTTATCTAAAATTCTTGGAATTTTAAATGTTCTTGGAAATGACGTCAAATTCTTGGAAATTTCCGAGTGTTCGAACAATCGATCGACATTTTTCGATGTATCTCGCTTATTTTTCGAGATATTAAAAAATGTTTCGAATAAAAGTTACTTGGTTTCGAGGGCGGCACGTCCTGCTGCTGTTCATTTTTTTATAAATCGAAGCGTTAAGGAGTTATAAACTCGAATGTGGTTTTTTTAAATGGGACTATACATTTTTTAATACACCAGCAGGTGTCCCATAGTATTCTCTATAAAAAAGTACTAAGCCATATATGGCAAAAAACTTATAGTTTAAAAGATAATTAATATCTTCTAAACGAATGGTTTTTTGCTAAAAATGACTTAGTACTTTTTTATAGAAAATACTATGATACATCGATTGATGCTATAAAAAATATAAGATGCCATTTAAAAAAATAAAGTTGTGGTTGAGAAGTTTTTTATGGGGTCACCTACGAAAAAAATAGGGTCACCAGATTATAGCCCTTTCGAAACCATTCAACTCTTATTCCAAACTTTTTTTGATATTGTTAATAATAAACGAGATATTTAACAAAAAGGATGAATAACGAAATGCCCGGGATTGAAGAAAAATTTTTGTCCAAAAATGCGACTTTGTATTAGGAGAACATGACATGATAGGAGGTCGATCGAAAAATTTTTCCGAGAAATGACGTCAAATTCTCGGAAGTTTCCGAGTGTTCGAACAATCGATCGACATTTTTCGATGTATCTCGCTTATTTTTCGAGATATTAAAAAATGTTTCGAATAAAAGTTACTTGGTTTCGAGGGCGGCACGTCCTGCTGCTGTTCATTTTTTTATAAATCGAAGCGTTAAGGAGTTATAAACTCGAATGTGGTTTTTTTAAATGGGACTGTACATTTTTTAATACACCAGCAGGTGTCCCATAGTATTCTCTATAAAAAAGTACTAAGCCATATATGGCAAAAAACTTATAGTTTAAAAGATAATTAATATCTTCTAAACGAATGGTTTTTTGCTAAAAATGACTTAGTACTTTTTTATAGAAAATACTATGATACATCGATTGATGCTATAAAAAATATAAGATGCCATTTAAAAAAATAAAGTTGTGGTTGAGAAGTTTTTTATGGGGTCACCTACGAAAAAAGTAGGGTCACCAGATTATAGCCCTTTCGAAACCATTCAACTCTTATTCCAAACTTTTTTTGATATTGTTAATAATAAACGAGATATTTAACAAAAAGGATGAATAACGAAATGCCCGGGATTGAAGAAAAATTTTTGTCCAAAAATGCGACTTTGTATTAGGAGAACATGACATGATAGGAGGTCGATCGAAAAATTTTTCCGAGAAATGACGTCAAATTCTCGGAAGTTTCCGAGTGTTCGAACAATCGATCGACATTTTTCGATGTATCTCGCTTATTTTTCGAGATATTAAAAAATGTTTCGAATAAAAGTTACTTGGTTTCGAGGGCGGCACGTCCTGCTGCTGTTCATTTTTTTATAAATCGAAGCGTTAAGGAGTTATAAACTCGAATGTGGTTTTTTTAAATGGGACTGTACATTTTTTAATACACCAGCAGGTGTCCCATAGTATTCTCTATAAAAAAGTACTAAGCCATATATGGCAAAAAACTTATAGTTTAAAAGATAATTAATATCTTCTAAACGAATGGTTTTTTGCTAAAAATGACTTAGTACTTTTTTATAGAAAATACTATGATACATCGATTGATGCTATAAAAAATATAAGATGCCATTTAAAAAAATAAAGTTGTGGTTGAGAAGTTTTTTATGGGGTCACCTACGAAAAAAATAGGGTCACCAGATTATAGCCCTTTCGAAACCATTCAACTCTTATTCCAAACTTTTTTTGATATTGTTAATAATAAACGAGATATTTAACAAAAAGGATGAATAACGAAATGCCCGGGATTGAAGAAAAATTTTTGTCCAAAAATGCGACTTTGTATTAGGAGAACATGACATGATAGGAGGTCGATCGAAAAATTTTTCCGAGAAATGACGTCAAATTCTCGGAATCCCTGAAATTCTTGGAAATGACGCCGAGTTCTCGGTTTATCTAAAATTCTTGGAATTTTAAATGTTCTTGGAAATGACGTCAAATTCTTGGAAATTTCCGAGTGTTCGAACAATCGATCGACATTTTTCGATGTATCTCGCTTATTTTTCGAGATATTAAAAAATGTTTCGAATAAAAGTTACTTGGTTTCGAGGGCGGCACGTCCTGCTGCTGTTCATTTTTTTATAAATCGAAGCGTTAAGGAGTTATAAACTCGAATGTGGTTTTTTTAAATGGGACTGTACATTTTTTAATACACCAGCAGGTGTCCCATAGTATTCTCTATAAAAAAGTACTAAGCCATATATGGCAAAAAACTTATAGTTTAAAAGATAATTAATATCTTCTAAACGAATGGTTTTTTGCTAAAAATGACTTTGTACTTTTTTATAGAAAATACTATGATACATCGATTGATGCTATAAAAAATATAAGATGCCATTTAAAAAAATAAAGTTGTGGTTGAGAAGTTTTTTATGGGGTCACCTACGAAAAAAATAGGGTCACCAGATTATAGCCCTTTCGAAACCATTCAACTCTTATTCCAAACTTTTTTTGATATTGTTAATAATAAACGAGATATTTAACAAAAAGGATGAATAACGAAATGCCCGGGATTGAAGAAAAATTTTTGTCCAAAAATGCGACTTTGTATTAGGAGAACATGACATGATAGGAGGTCGATCGAAAAATTTTTCCGAGAAATGACGTCAAATTCTCGGAATCCCTGAAATTCTTGGAAATGACGCCGAGTTCTCGGTTTATCTAAAATTCTTGGAATTTTAAATGTTCTTGGAAATGACGTCAAATTCTCGGAAGTTTCCGAGTGTTCGAACAATCGATCGACATTTTTCGATGTATCTCGCTTATTTTTCGAGATATTAAAAAATGTTTCGAATAAAAGTTACTTGGTTTCGAGGGCGGCACGTCCTGCTGCTGTTCATTTTTTTATAAATCGAAGCGTTAAGGAGTTATAAACTCGAATGTGGTTTTTTTAAATGGGACTGTACATTTTTTAATACACCAGCAGGTGTCCCATAGTATTCTCTATAAAAAAGTACTAAGCCATATATGGCAAAAAACTTATAGTTTAAAAGATAATTAATATCTTCTAAACGAATGGTTTTTTGCTAAAAATGACTTTGTACTTTTTTATAGAAAATACTATGATACATCGATTGATGCTATAAAAAATATAAGATGCCATTTAAAAAAATAAAGTTGTGGTTGAGAAGTTTTTTATGGGGTCACCTACGAAAAAAGTAGGGTCACCAGATTATAGCCCTTTCGAAACCATTCAACTCTTATTCCAAACTTTTTTTGATATTGTTAATAATAAACGAGATATTTAACAAAAAGGATGAATAACGAAATGCCCGGGATTGAAGAAAAATTTTTGTCCAAAAATGCGACTTTGTATTAGGAGAACATGACATGATAGGAGGTCGATCGAAAAATTTTTCCGAGAAATGACGTCAAATTCTCGGAATCCCTGAAATTCTTGGAAATGACGCCGAGTTCTCGGTTTATCTAAAATTCTTGGAATTTTAAATGTTCTTGGAAATGACGTCAAATTCTCGGAAGTTTCCGAGTGTTCGAACAATCGATCGACATTTTTCGATGTATCTCGCTTATTTTTCGAGATATTAAAAAATGTTTCGAATAAAAGTTACTTGGTTTCGAGGGCGGCACGTCCTGCTGCTGTTCATTTTTTTATAAATCGAAGCGTTAAGGAGTTATAAACTCGAATGTGGTTTTTTTAAATGGGACTGTACATTTTTTAATACACCAGCAGGTGTCCCATAGTATTCTCTATAAAAAAGTACTAAGCCATATATGGCAAAAAACTTATAGTTTAAAAGATAATTAATATCTTCTAAACGAATGGTTTTTTGCTAAAAATGACTTTGTACTTTTTTATAGAAAATACTATGATACATCGATTGATGCTATAAAAAATATAAGATGCCATTTAAAAAAATAAAGTTGTGGTTGAGAAGTTTTTTATGGGGTCACCTACGAAAAAAATAGGGTCACCAGATTATAGCCCTTTCGAAACCATTCAACTCTTATTCCAAACTTTTTTTGATATTGTTAATAATAAACGAGATATTTAACAAAAAGGATGAATAACGAAATGCCCGGGATTGAAGAAAAATTTTTGTCCAAAAATGCGACTTTGTATTAGGAGAACATGACATGATAGGAGGTCGATCGAAAAATTTTTCCGAGAAATGACGTCAAATTCTCGGAATCCCTGAAATTCTTGGAAATGACGCCGAGTTCTCGGTTTATCTAAAATTCTTGGAATTTTAAATGTTCTTGGAAATGACGTCAAATTCTCGGAAGTTTCCGAGTGTTCGAACAATCGATCGACATTTTTCGATGTATCTCGCTTATTTTTCGAGATATTAAAAAATGTTTCGAATAAAAGTTACTTGGTTTCGAGGGCGGCACGTCCTGCTGCTGTTCATTTTTTTATAAATCGAAGCGTTAAGGAGTTATAAACTCGAATGTGGTTTTTTTAAATGGGACTGTACATTTTTTAATACACCAGCAGGTGTCCCATAGTATTCTCTATAAAAAAGTACTAAGCCATATATGGCAAAAAACTTATAGTTTAAAAGATAATTAATATCTTCTAAACGAATGGTTTTTTGCTAAAAATGACTTTGTACTTTTTTATAGAAAATACTATGATACATCGATTGATGCTATAAAAAATATAAGATGCCATTTAAAAAAATAAAGTTGTGGTTGAGAAGTTTTTTATGGGGTCACCTACGAAAAAAATAGGGTCACCAGATTATAGCCCTTTCGAAACCATTCAACTCTTATTCCAAACTTTTTTTGATATTGTTAATAATAAACGAGATATTTAACAAAAAGGATGAATAACGAAATGCCCGGGATTGAAGAAAAATTTTTGTCCAAAAATGCGACTTTGTATTAGGAGAACATGACATGATAGGAGGTCGATCGAAAAATTTTTCCGAGAAATGACGTCAAATTCTCGGAATCCCTGAAATTCTTGGAAATGACGCCGAGTTCTCGGTTTATCTAAAATTCTTGGAATTTTAAATGTTCTTGGAAATGACGTCAAATTCTCGGAAGTTTCCGAGTGTTCGAACAATCGATCGACATTTTTCGATGTATCTCGCTTATTTTTCGAGATATTAAAAAATGTTTCGAATAAAAGTTACTTGGTTTCGAGGGCGGCACGTCCTGCTGCTGTTCATTTTTTTATAAATCGAAGCGTTAAGGAGTTATAAACTCGAATGTGGTTTTTTTAAATGGGACTGTACATTTTTTAATACACCAGCAGGTGTCCCATAGTATTCTCTATAAAAAAGTACTAAGCCATATATGGCAAAAAACTTATAGTTTAAAAGATAATTAATATCTTCTAAACGAATGGTTTTTTGCTAAAAATGACTTTGTACTTTTTTATAGAAAATACTATGATACATCGATTGATGCTATAAAAAATATAAGATGCCATTTAAAAAAATAAAGTTGTGGTTGAGAAGTTTTTTATGGGGTCACCTACGAAAAAAGTAGGGTCACCAGATTATAGCCCTTTCGAAACCATTCAACTCTTATTCCAAACTTTTTTTGATATTGTTAATAATAAACGAGATATTTAACAAAAAGGATGAATAACGAAATGCCCGGGATTGAAGAAAAATTTTTGTCCAAAAATGCGACTTTGTATTAGGAGAACATGACATGATAGGAGGTCGATCGAAAAATTTTTCCGAGAAATGACGTCAAATTCTCGGAATCCCTGAAATTCTTGGAAATGACGCCGAGTTCTCGGTTTATCTAAAATTCTTGGAATTTTAAATGTTCTTGGAAATGACGTCAAATTCTCGGAAGTTTCCGAGTGTTCGAACAATCGATCGACATTTTTCGATGTATCTCGCTTATTTTTCGAGATATTAAAAAATGTTTCGAATAAAAGTTACTTGGTTTCGAGGGCGGCACGTCCTGCTGCTGTTCATTTTTTTATAAATCGAAGCGTTAAGGAGTTATAAACTCGAATGTGGTTTTTTTAAATGGGACTGTACATTTTTTAATACACCAGCAGGTGTCCCATAGTATTCTCTATAAAAAAGTACTAAGCCATATATGGCAAAAAACTTATAGTTTAAAAGATAATTAATATCTTCTAAACGAATGGTTTTTTGCTAAAAATGACTTTGTACTTTTTTATAGAAAATACTATGATACATCGATTGATGCTATAAAAAATATAAGATGCCATTTAAAAAAATAAAGTTGTGGTTGAGAAGTTTTTTATGGGGTCACCTACGAAAAAAATAGGGTCACCAGATTATAGCCCTTTCGAAACCATTCAACTCTTATTCCAAACTTTTTTTGATATTGTTAATAATAAACGAGATATTTAACAAAAAGGATGAATAACGAAATGCCCGGGATTGAAGAAAAATTTTTGTCCAAAAATGCGACTTTGTATTAGGAGAACATGACATGATAGGAGGTCGATCGAAAAATTTTTCCGAGAAATGACGTCAAATTCTCGGAAGTTTCCGAGTGTTCGAACAATCGATCGACATTTTTCGATGTATCTCGCTTATTTTTCGAGATATTAAAAAATGTTTCGAATAAAAGTTACTTGGTTTCGAGGGCGGCACGTCCTGCTGCTGTTCATTTTTTTATAAATCGAAGCGTTAAGGAGTTATAAACTCGAATGTGGTTTTTTTAAATGGGACTGTACATTTTTTAATACACCAGCAGGTGTCCCATAGTATTCTCTATAAAAAAGTACTAAGCCATATATGGCAAAAAACTTATAGTTTAAAAGATAATTAATATCTTCTAAACGAATGGTTTTTTGCTAAAAATGACTTTGTACTTTTTTATAGAAAATACTATGATACATCGATTGATGCTATAAAAAATATAAGATGCCATTTAAAAAAATAAAGTTGTGGTTGAGAAGTTTTTTATGGGGTCACCTACGAAAAAAATAGGGTCACCAGATTATAGCCCTTTCGAAACCATTCAACTCTTATTCCAAACTTTTTTTGATATTGTTAATAATAAACGAGATATTTAACAAAAAGGATGAATAACGAAATGCCCGGGATTGAAGAAAAATTTTTGTCCAAAAATGCGACTTTGTATTAGGAGAACATGACATGATAGGAGGTCGATCGAAAAATTTTTCCGAGAAATGACGTCAAATTCTCGGAAGTTTCCGAGTGTTCGAACAATCGATCGACATTTTTCGATGTATCTCGCTTATTTTTCGAGATATTAAAAAATGTTTCGAATAAAAGTTACTTGGTTTCGAGGGCGGCACGTCCTGCTGCTGTTCATTTTTTTATAAATCGAAGCGTTAAGGAGTTATAAACTCGAATGTGGTTTTTTTAAATGGGACTGTACATTTTTTAATACACCAGCAGGTGTCCCATAGTATTCTCTATAAAAAAGTACTAAGCCATATATGGCAAAAAACTTATAGTTTAAAAGATAATTAATATCTTCTAAACGAATGGTTTTTTGCTAAAAATGACTTTGTACTTTTTTATAGAAAATACTATGATACATCGATTGATGCTATAAAAAATATAAGATGCCATTTAAAAAAATAAAGTTGTGGTTGAGAAGTTTTTTATGGGGTCACCTACGAAAAAAGTAGGGTCACCAGATTATAGCCCTTTCGAAACCATTCAACTCTTATTCCAAACTTTTTTTGATATTGTTAATAATAAACGAGATATTTAACAAAAAGGATGAATAACGAAATGCCCGGGATTGAAGAAAAATTTTTGTCCAAAAATGCGACTTTGTATTAGGAGAACATGACATGATAGGAGGTCGATCGAAAAATTTTTCCGAGAAATGACGTCAAATTCTCGGAAGTTTCCGAGTGTTCGAACAATCGATCGACATTTTTCGATGTATCTCGCTTATTTTTCGAGATATTAAAAAATGTTTCGAATAAAAGTTACTTGGTTTCGAGGGCGGCACGTCCTGCTGCTGTTCATTTTTTTATAAATCGAAGCGTTAAGGAGTTATAAACTCGAATGTGGTTTTTTTAAATGGGACTGTACATTTTTTAATACACCAGCAGGTGTCCCATAGTATTCTCTATAAAAAAGTACTAAGCCATATATGGCAAAAAACTTATAGTTTAAAAGATAATTAATATCTTCTAAACGAATGGTTTTTTGCTAAAAATGACTTTGTACTTTTTTATAGAAAATACTATGATACATCGATTGATGCTATAAAAAATATAAGATGCCATTTAAAAAAATAAAGTTGTGGTTGAGAAGTTTTTTATGGGGTCACCTACGAAAAAAATAGGGTCACCAGATTATAGCCCTTTCGAAACCATTCAACTCTTATTCCAAACTTTTTTTGATATTGTTAATAATAAACGAGATATTTAACAAAAAGGATGAATAACGAAATGCCCGGGATTGAAGAAAAATTTTTGTCCAAAAATGCGACTTTGTATTAGGAGAACATGACATGATAGGAGGTCGATCGAAAAATTTTTCCGAGAAATGACGTCAAATTCTCGGAATCCCTGAAATTCTTGGAAATGACGCCGAGTTCTCGGTTTATCTAAAATTCTTGGAATTTTAAATGTTCTTGGAAATGACGTCAAATTCTTGGAAATTTCCGAGTGTTCGAACAATCGATCGACATTTTTCGATGTATCTCGCTTATTTTTCGAGATATTAAAAAATGTTTCGAATAAAAGTTACTTGGTTTCGAGGGCGGCACGTCCTGCTGCTGTTCATTTTTTTATAAATCGAAGCGTTAAGGAGTTATAAACTCGAATGTGGTTTTTTTAAATGGGACTGTACATTTTTTAATACACCAGCAGGTGTCCCATAGTATTCTCTATAAAAAAGTACTAAGCCATATATGGCAAAAAACTTATAGTTTAAAAGATAATTAATATCTTCTAAACGAATGGTTTTTTGCTAAAAATGACTTAGTACTTTTTTATAGAAAATACTATGATACATCGATTGATGCTATAAAAAATATAAGATGCCATTTAAAAAAATAAAGTTGAGCTTGAGAAGTTTTTTATGGGGCCACCTACGAAAAAAATAGGGTCACCAGATTATAGCCCTTTCGAAACCATTCAACTCTTATTTCAAACTTTTTTTGATATTATTAATAATAAACGAGATATTTAACAAAAAGGATGAATAACGAAATGCCCGGGATTGAAGAAAAATTTTTGTCCAAAAATGCGACTTTGTATTAGGAGAACATGACATGATAGGAGGTCGATCGAACAATTTTTCCGAGAAATGACGTCAAATTCTCGGAATCCCTGAAATTCTTGGAAATGACGCCGAGTTCTCGGCTTATCTAAAATTCTTGGAATTTTAAATGTTCTCGGAAATGTCGTCAAATTCTTGGAAATTTCCTAGCGCTCGAGCTGTAAATCCATACTTTTAGCCGGAAATTCGATTGTTTATAGGATTTAATCTATATATTTATTCTGTAGGTGAATTATAGAAGAGTATAATTTTACAAGATATGGCATTCGAAATTTTTTCATAATTCTAAATTGTAATGGAAATTTGTGATTTGTACCTACCTTTTTTATACTTACCTGTTTTTGTCATTTTTCTTTCTTAATTTTTTGTTTTTTCAACAGTTTACTTAAATCTAGATACTTACCTCTGCATACTTACTTGTTCCAAGAGCTAGATGCAATTGCTGTTTTTTTGGAATTTTATTGTCAGTGTTATTTTATTTTTTTTCTTTTTTTTTTTTTTTTTTTATGTAGTGATTTCTTACATGTAAGAATATATTTTGTATTAGTGATATTCTTAATCAATTTCTGTATGATAAATGTAATTGTTTTTAATAAATAATTTTTTCTTTTTTAATGTCTAAGTTTTTCATAATTTATTTTATATATATATATATATATAAGAAAATCTTTATGACCATAATAATATTCACAAAAGATTTTACAATATACATTATTATGAGGAAGTATTCTGCAAATTGTACTTCATTCAATATTATTTAATCTAACTTTAACGAGAAATTTGGAAGCTCTATAATTAAGAGAATTACCATTAACATTATTATACAATTATTTGAAAATTCTATCGACTTAATAAAACAAATATTCAATTGTGCAAAATATACTTGTTAAGTAAATATCTAGTTCCAACCGAACTTTACATTTTATTATCATTTAGAAACAGAAAATAAGCGCAAAATTATTCCGCGGTTTTTGAATGAAATTCGCGAGTGGTATTTAAAAGGAAGAATTTCACGCAGGAAATAAATATTATTCCCAAATAGAATGTATTTGCCATTTTCACAATTGAATTAATCGATGAATTTCACGCATATTAAAATTGAGGGTGTACAAATAAGATAAGTATGTGAAAAACGATACGAACAATAACATTGAAAACGAATATTGTATGACCAACGAACGAAACATGTTGGATGATAGAATTTGTAATAAAAATTGGAAGTTCTATAACTGCAACGCGTTTAATGAAGCCTAGTTGAAACGGAAAGTTTTCTTTCGTAATTAGAAATTTATATCCTGACACCACTAATTTTTTCATTTTTTTATTCTATATCACATATACTCTCTAAAAAAAGGATTCTCAATAAATAATGTAAAAAATTTCTCTAAATAATGTATTTGTTCGATTGTGATATTATATTATTGTAAAGAATCACTATAAGAAATTGAATCGATTATTAATCAACCACTGATTAGACGTAGTGGAAGTTACATGACTTTGGCTGATGAATTTGAATACTTATAAATCTGTCATTATCGAATTTCTGTCTAAATCTAAACTATTTAAATAATCATTATCGTGTTTGAAAATTACTTATCTATTTTATAAAACTTCGAGTTATTTGTTTGAAAAAAAAAAAAAAAGAATATAATGGAAAGAAGAAGATATTCGAAAACACCAGATGTTCCAACTTAAAAACTCATCATTATCGATCGCCGATGACGCATTTAAATGGGCGGGAAAAAGTTGGAACGATTCCTCGCACGACACGCGAACTTTCACGTCGTTAATTGGATTTCGACAAACGTATGCAAACAACGTGACAGGATATGTTTTACGTTTCATCGTAGGGACAACGTTGCTCTCGTTGTAACGAAAATCAAGATCGTGGATCACGATCGTGATGACTTATCGAGGTCGAATTCGAGACGAGGAAAAGCCTGCAGGCCATCAGGCCGGACGATATACGAGACGTCGGATCGATCATAGATTAAGGTGAAAAATTAACGAGGTGTCACGATAATTGACAAACTATTTCTACCCTCGAGGATGTATTATAGGTGGGGAAGTCGTGGAAGTGGAAAATGAGTGAGTTATAAAAATAAAAGTAGCGGCTTGCGTGCAACAAAATAATGGTTGGGAGAAAATACGATAATGCGTTTTTTAAGAAGATAGATTTGATCATGGAATTATATTTATAATTTCTCTTTTCTTTTCCTTACTTTGTACACATTACAAACAATCGTGTGTAATTTAAATTTCAAATTATTTTATTCCAATTTAAATTGATATGAGAGATATACGTATCGGATTAAACTTTCCACTTAAAATTCAACTTAATCGATTTATCGTTAATCGAAATCGATATAAATATATATGTAACGAGAATTATTGCATCAATTTTATTTATTCCAAAATATTTTTACACAGATTTCACATTATGAACACAATTTTTAAACTAAACTCACATACAAAATCATCGAACTATCCTTCTCGATCTTGCTTCTCAATCGCGGACGGCTGTTTTATCGAATTCTATCCGACGACGTCCGATAATCAACGTTCGAACTCCTACGACGAGAAAGGTGTTCGAAATCCGTTTCCGTGGACGCGTCACCACGGACAAACGACACGTCCTCGGGTATTTAGCGGATTCCCCGTCACAATGTCAGAAATCGCGGCGGAAATGAGGGTGAAGGGGGGCGGGGTGGTGACGTATCAAAGCCGGAGGTGAGGCCATCCTCATAAGGGGTAGAGGCGGTGACGGGCCGTAAGATTGATTGGAGTCACGGGATGGAAAATTAACGGTCTGGTGGCCTGGCCTGGTCCAGGAATCGTGCGAAAGGTGTAGGAAAGGACGTCATCGCGCCACGACATCCCACGCATACTGATTCCACCACCGAGAGTGTGCGTCTTCCTTTCCATTTCTCTCCGAATATTTCGTTCCCTTCCTTTAAACGGCTTGGAGAAACATTTCTCGATGGGGAAAACGAGTTGACCTGTTGATGGTTTAAGGTGGCTGAAAAATAAATTCATTTTTATTGTTAAAAGATTTTCTTAATTTTTTTCATTTTCAAAAATTGTAACAAATTGGATAATGCAATTGGATGGAATTTTCTGATTCTTTGATATAAGTGAAAACGTAGAATTCCAATACGCATCCCTGTCTAATCTCCATTACGACTACGAATTTCGTGGCGATCAAATTCGTGTTACAAATCCTGTTATCCGTTCTCGGCATCTTCGGCGTGCACACTATCTTCGCAACGACTGCTAATAATCACCACGTACAGACACCACCGGCGGCTTCCTGTCACCTTTCACCAGAAACATCGGTGACAAGTTAATAGATCGATGCGCCATGAGACGCTTGAATAGGGAGGCGGGTCGATAATTATCAAAGAGGGGCGTTCGCATCCAAAGCGAGAGAAATTTTAGTAGCCATGATGGAGATAACCGTTTCTTTCGATAGAATTAATTCGAACCTTCATCATGTCTCCTGTATCGAATAAAATATTCAATCAATCTGATCTATTGTGAAATTTTTGTTCGATCAGTTGTTCAATGGATAATTCATATAGATATTATTTTGATCTATTTATCAGCACGTTTTATATGATGAGATGTATTCAAATATTCAGTAATTTTTTAATTTTTCATTTTTCTCTCTCTCTCTCTCTCTCTTTATTTTCAACAGAATATACTCGTGAATATATACGAAGTACACGTTATCTTTATTCATTATTCGATATTAGTTGCGTTAATTAACTCGATAATACGTATTTAGGAAAAACAAAGGGGAATTGGTAGATTGATGGTGTCAAATAGGTGTCGATACTATTGGAATTGAACGGAGACGTCGGAGGAAGGATAAGAGATACGGCAGCTGAGCCGTCGATTCGTCGTCTCTGGTGTAAATGATTTAATAGCTACTATTAGCCATCGTGATGATGGCAGTAGCTTTTGGCAAACTATTTCGACAGATTCTTCGAATTGAAAATCGAGGATGGAAAGAATATATATAAATTCTACAAATTACTAATTCATTATTAAAAATATTATTAGAAAATATATAACTTAAAATTATTTAATAAACTATACCTTAATCCTATATTTATTGCATACCAATTTTTGTTTGTTCTACGAATGTACAAATATCGATCGTGTATAATTTACATGTAATCGTTAAAATTTTTCCAATTTCTTTTTAAACGCCTATTACCTTAAACACCAACAACACCTGTAAACAGAAACGTAACGATCCCCGATTCCTATCGCAAGCGACAGGCTAGCTTTTCACCACCACCCCCTCCTCTTCCTGTCATTTAGAGTTAATTGGATCAAACGAACGACTATCTTGCCTCGATACGTCAACAGGGGATTCCGTTACGAGTAATTAGAGAGGCTGGGGTTAGAAGGCATCTACATAAGGCAGCGACAATCCGCCATTGTTCCCCGATATTCGATTACGTATTCCGTGAGTAACGAAGCTGGCAATTTCCCGCTGGTCGCCTATCGGTGATTCGATGATGACGACGCTCGATCGTCAAATTATTTCCTCCCGATCTCCGTCCTGCAACCCTCCTCGCGCGCTCGGGTCAACGATCGTAGTCCCGCTGTTGCGGGATCATCAGACCTGAATTACGTTCCCCGATTTGGGGAGGCTTCGTCCACGATGATTTTGCGAAAGTATTCTATTGGCGATTGAAGGGAGGAAAATTTGAAAAATCTGGAAAAGAAAGAATCGATTGAGATCGAGATAAATTTGAGGGAAAGTGAAGAATATGTAAATTGAGGGTGAACGTTTATGAAGGAGTATGAATTTAGTGGATGATTGAAAATAGAATCGGAGCTGTGGAAACAGAGGGAGGATATTTGAGATTGATGATTCGAAGTTGGATATTGATTCGAGATAAATCTGTAGTTGAGATCGGTAATGGGGTGAACGGATGAGATTGCTTGCGGTCGATGATGAGTGTTTACGATCGAAAGGCAAAATTCGAGGTGTGGACGTATTGGAAGATAGAATGGCGTCGATAATTGTGGGTGATAATGATACGAAGGTGAGGCAAATCTTCAAGAAAGTTTCGAATTTGTGTGATACTATTAAATTAAGAATAGAATTTATGAAATGGGGAATAGCGTTTGGAATTTTGAAATAAGAGAATAATAAGGTATTTAATCGACGATTATTTGTACAAATAATATATCGTCGCACTTGCTTAATATTTACTTTAACACGTATCGAAACCTGTATACGATGCTCGACATTCGTGTATTTAGAATTAATTAGACGTTTCGAAATGGAATTGTAACTTTGAGTGATAATGGATAGAATCATCATGAAAATGAAATTAATGGAAGATAAGAGAATCAGTTGGCGGTTGACAAAGTTTCCAACTCGCTAAAGTAATTACGTATGTATCTGCGTACTCTATTTCCATTTCAAAATCTAATATCATTCATAATAACTGTGTATATATATATGTAATAACTATCTTTTCGCTTGGATATAATTTATCCGGACTTTCAAGTATAAATAATGAATTTCTTGAAAAAGAAAAAATCTTCAACTCGTGATATTTTACACGTGTAATAATAAATTATGATGTATTATTATTATAATTATTTTACAATTAATTAAAGATGGATTAGAATTAAAATGGAACGAACGTGTTCGCAGATTTCGCGCAATTGGCAATTTTTCAGTTGTCACCTCTCTATAAATAGACGATGTTGTAAATCGAATTGTTTCTCGTTGATGCGTTAAATGGTCGTAATTGGTTCCCGAAACGTATAATTTGGAATTGGTTTAAACGGGGCCTCGTCAACATACTTCGATTAATACACTCGTTTCAATACTACGTTTACCCGTGTAAATAGAGCGGTCAAATAAAATACCGATATGGAAGGAATTCATTGTGAAGTCCCATTCACCAATACGAACAAACAATTTCTGTTAGAACGATTTATAAAAATAAAAATTCCGTGTTAATTGAATTTTACAGGAATGATATTCTAAGTAAATACAATTTAGAATATTTATTTTTAATAATACTCTTTTTATTCAGTAGTGCAGATTGTTGAATGTATCTTTTCTTAAAATAAATAAAATAAAAAGAAGTAACTGGATTTAAATACTAAATTAAATAATATTCTTTTCTTTAATGTTTAAAAATTAATATTAATAATAAAAATTATCAAAATTCTGGAATGAAATTTATTAGTGACAAAAACTTGTGTTTAGTTATGTGCATATTTTAAACGAAAAACTAAGCAACATTTTCACTAAAGCTTGTACTGTCTCCTTTTATAGAGAACGATGGAAATAAGCCAGTCGCTCGATATTCAATCTCTCGATTGCCTTTACCAGAAAGTTAAAAGTAAAAATGTTACATATCCTTAATAACAAGCTACATGTTTTATTATTCCTCGTCAACATCGTCATATTTTATCATCAATGTTATTTAAAACGATTTATATTCTTTATATATCTTTCATCTCATTTTTATCATATTCAATATTTTCACAATTCGTCTATTAGACCATCTTCTTCGATTAAAAAACTTTTCTAATATTAATATTTCATAATCTATAAAAATAACGAATATAGAAGTAGAAATAACACGATGATCATAAATGCATTAATAAATATCCACTTACCATGTATTTTAATTCTATAAACTATTGCTATTTCTATAAACTAAGATCCTTTGAAATCTAATCTAACTCGCAGTTTGAACTATTGTTTTTTTTTTTTTTTTATCAAAACCACTTCACAATCTGATTTCGTAGCTACAAGGAAATTTGTTTATCGGCACGGTCCAACCAACAGTGAATAACGCATAGCGGAAAAAGTGGTTAGACTCGAGAGATGGGGAAGTGGAGAAAGGGGGGAGAATATCATCGGCCCGTGCCCGATAAAAACCAAGTTCCTGCACACGTACAAGGATAATGCAGTTTTATGAGTATCCGTGGCGGTACGTATGATAAAGCGCGGATAAAAGTGATAAATGTATGGCTTTTTATTAGTGGAGCCGACCGCCAGTTGCCAGGATGATACAGTTGCCCGTCGCGGGCCGGATATTTATCGTACTTATTGAAATGTTGGGCAGTTCTTTTAGCCGGTCAGATTTCCGTCGATTGAATTTCCCGCGTTAAATCAAATCTGCCGCTCTTTTCACGCGGGGCAGGATGACAGAAGTGCAAAGTGAGAAGTAGAAATTGTTCCATTCATTTTGTACGACGATAGTAGTAAATTCCTTGTCTTTTTTAGATTTAACAGATTTTTAAACGTTTTTAAGAATATTATAATATACTTTTTTAAATTTGATAATTGGATATTTCTCATTCGATATTCAAATAAAAATTTCGATATTTAATAAGTAAAAATTTCGTTCGAATAATTATTCTAAACGGGTTTCCGTATTTCGATATCCTTTTCTTGAACTTTGAAGCAGAGAAGAAGCAAAGAAAAAGAAAGCTTATTATCTTTATCTCGAGCTGATTAGGACACGAATTAATTCTCAATTTATATTCACTTGGCATACACAAAAGTTAACATTCGCCTGTATCACACGCGTTCACCAAGGAAACATCCCTTTCTTTTTCTTCTCTCAGAGGAGAAACGAGAAAGTTGGCTTGTTACAGGTGGAACGCACTAATTAGAATTAGTAAACCGGCCAATATTTGAACAGGTTCCAACGCGACGGAAGAAATTGGATGGAGCGATGGAAGGGTCGCTGATGGACCGACGAAAAAGGATGATGCTATTAGACTAATTAAGGCAGCTTAAGATTTAAACGGGTTCATTTACCTTCTTGAAACTTTGAAACAGCCACGTGTAAATTTCACAAGGTGGATTGTCATCCGATTTTTCTTTTCGATGGACGTGCGACATTTTATCGTGTCTGTTGAAAGTGTGAAAACATTTGTCCATATTAATTTCATCTTTGCACGAATTTGAATTTTCAAATTAAACGGTGTAGAAACGATCGATTATGTTGTGTGAAAGTAATTGATTGATCGTAGAACGATGATTAATTAATTATATAGGTATGAAGAAATTTTATGCAATGAAGATAATCAGAAGTTTCTATTTTAATTATATATATATATATTTTTTTTTTTTTTTTGGAAGAACTTATGCAAGTTTTTCAGATGTGGTATTTCTTAAAGCTCAAGACAGTTCTTTTTCCTTATATAAAAATCATAAAGGAAAGTATTTCGTGCCTGCAAAACAATCTTCGATGATCGACTTCAATTTCTTTTCATTCGATTTTTCATCAACGAGATTGAGATTAATCCTTCGTCACATCCTACAAAAAAAGAGAATTATCACGGAATAACGGAATCGAGAGATATTAATTTTATTTACCTTTTAACGCGATTTTATTAATCGAGGCTAATCGACGCATCGAAAGAGGTAGGATGACTGGCCGAATCATCAATCAGGTGGCGCGAAGTTAAATTGCCGGGACAACGGGTTTTAATATCTCCCCTGAGAAATAAAAGTTGGCGCGATAAATCAAAAGTGAAAAGTCTCTGCCCGACTGTATATATTTCTCTGTCCGTCTTCCCTCCTTTTCTTCCCCGCCTTTTTTCCGCTCCTTCCTTCCGTCTGCCACTCAGCCACCTACAAAATGGGAAGTCTTCACTCTATTTCTCTCACCTTCCCCCGATGTCTTCTCCCTTTTCCTCGTTCTCGTTCTCGTTCTCGCCGGCTAATGCCTCTTCTTTCTCCGTCGTCGGCTGGCAAAAGTGATAAATGAATTTTTCCCCCTCCCTTCCCCGCCTATTTATATCCACGCGTCGAAACGAACCCTTGAAATTAGATAATCCGCGCCGCCAAATCAATGGCAACGAACACACGATTTTCGCGCCAACAGCTAATTATCGTGGTTGACATTCGAGGCGAGATGATTGTGATAATGATTCCAGCGAAACGAGAATCGTTGCTTTTTTCGATTTTTTATTCTTCCGATAAAAGTTGGACAAAAAGTATGGATTACCGCAAATGCGATTATTGAAACGGTTTTTCCCGAATTTATATAAATAATTATTTTGAAATTTCCACGACGTTTCGTCGATCTTCATACGCGTGATGAAATATTACGAAATTATCGATAAATGTGACGTCGTAAAATAAATTCCCTTTCGTTTTGTTTCTTTTTGTTTGGAAGAAGGATTTGATTGTCACGATACGTAATGATTATAATGTTTTTATCTTATTGATTGAACGGTGTTCATTTCTCAAATGTCATGGGATGTAATTATTTTAATAAAAGAAGGCAATGTAGGTGGGAATAAGTCTGACATTGAGATTACAATTTCACTGCATGCTGAGATAATGGTCCCATTTGTACGTGTAGATTAATTTAGGCGTGTACATTTTATCTAACCCATTTATTAAAACTACCTACTATTTCTTTTTATTAAATTATTCGGTAAAATTTAATTATTCGATAAAAGGTGAAGGGAAGAAGGGAAAAAAGGGAATTTCTTGCACTCGTGAATGAAATTGCCATGCTATGTATTACAATTAACTCTTTCTTTATATTTGTTATTTTTCAAAAAAAAAAAAAAGGTTGGGTCGCGTTGCAAATAAATTATTCTACTTGCATTGAAAATTTTAACATTTCTTTTTTTAAACTTCCAGCTTCCCTAACTTTCTTCATAAGTCTTTATTAAGAATCTTCCAAACTTACCCTTTAAAAACTTGTAACCCATTCCATGTAAAATTAATTTACACATGTAGCACCGCAAACTTTAAACTTCATGTAACAAAAATGTATAGATTAAAAAATAGCACGATCACGTAATAACTCTTGAGAAATTTTTTTCATTATTAATCCTTAATATCTTGAGAAATAATGAACAAAATAATATTTTTTGCAGAGATCATTTCACCTCACGCATCCAACCATTTCTCTCAAACAATTACAAATCACCGTAAACCAATAATCCAGCTTAACTTTCTCTCGATCGTATCCATTTCTCGAACGATCTATGTAATTATTTTTATCGGATATATAAGAAATATCGAATATCGTGTGATTATCCGGTGGTATAAAATTTCTTTCGAGAACAAAATGAGAATACATAGAATCTTGTAGTATCATTTTATGATTAAAGAACATAATTAGAGTTGTCCAAATCGTGAAGCTCCCTTCAAATAACACACTTTCTGACAAAAGTGTTGATCGAAAGTTCGGAATATCGTTAACGTGGTATTCCCATAAAAATCCAATAATTTGTGAGAAAGATAGAATGGAATTCTTTTGTTCGTGTAAAATCCATTAAGATTATTATTAATTTCTGTAAAATTAATTACAAATTAATAACGAAAGAATATCGACTATAGTTGTAATTAAGAAAGTTATTTCAAACTTTTAAGCTTCGTTTATTATTCACAATAATATCTACAAAAAGGAGAAAAAATTAGATATAATAAGTTTTCTCAAAACATATTTTATTTTTCTTTAATTCGCTATATTAAATTTCGATAATTTTTCATTTATTTTTGACAATATTTAGAAAGAAAAAACAAAAAATATTTATTACATAAAAGTATTATTTTAGAATCGAAAATGCTTTTTTCATAAAATGCGCTTTTCTTAGAATACATATATCATTATTTTATTTATTGATAAATTGACAAAAAAAATTCTGAATAATTACAATTAAATAAACTTTCAACCACTAATGTGCAATCAAATTACAAATTGTCACGAAAATTTTCAAAATTTGAAAATTAGGTCGGGTTCGAGCTAACAACTAATACTCGGTTAATCATTGATTTCCTTCAGATAAAAGTCTAAAACCGTTCCATCAACGACAAAGATCCGCGAGTAAAACAAAGCGAAGATAACATCTGATGACGAACTAATTACGAATATTGCGTGTAATAGGTGTGTATGCATATTGGCGTGGCAATGTCGTAGGAAAATATTCCATCGACCCCCTCGAACCCGTTAATTTGTCCGTGAAACGCCGTGTGAATAATAAAGAGGGATGCTCTTCCGGAATAGAAGCGGAGGATCGATAATCGTGACGGGTGAAAATTAATTGAAATCGGCGAAAAGGATTTAAATAATTTCTCGAACGTCGCGCGTGTCTGTCTCCCTGTCTGTCTGTGCTCGTTTTCCCGTTTTGCTTTTATCCGTTATTTTTGGAAAAGGTGCGAGGATTTCGATCTTCCCTTTCGTGATTTCGAAATCGTTTGGATTTAATCTCTCGCTGCGAGACTTAATTAACGAATAAATAAATGTTAAATATATTTATTTTTGGTAAAAAAAAAAAAAAAAAGAAATATGTTGAGTTTTAATATTTAAATTAGGAATTTTATTTAGAAAGAATAAAAAGAGAGATGTTTCTTCCTTGATATTCGAGAAACTTACCTTTGAAGAGATTAAGTATGATTCAGACGATAAAGGGATAAAGAAATTTATTTGAAAGTAAATATTCTAAAATTCTTGAATTTATCTCTGATATTCACGAGTGAATTATTTACATCAACTATAGAAACACTTAAAGCAAAGCGAAACGTTCTATAAACATTTCAACTAAGCATAACACATGTATTTATAACTCATTGTATTAAAATTTCAAAGTTGAAGGCTTTTGGATAGCTCCTAATTTTCGTATGATTTAACATCAACAACCAATTCAACATTAATTCAACGAGTTTAATACAGTTCATCTGTGAATACGAAACTTGATGATATGTATCATCAAAGTTCGAATACAAGAACAGACGAAATTGTTAGTTATGATATGCCATGTTATTAGAACAATTTCGAACGATTTACGAAACGATTCATTTGAATTATTTAATAATATTGCCTTTATCTATACCTTTATACTTGTAACATTTTGTTAATAATATTAATTCATATGATAAATGAATAAAACAAAATATTAAATCGATACATCAATTACCAGACAATTAATAAAGATACAACATAGAAATAAAAATGTTTTCCTTATCCCACATTTGTTGCTACAATGAAATAACACAAAACGTCTAACAACATCACTTGTGACAACTACAAATCCACAAATCCGTGAATCACGATAATTAAGAATTAATTATTCCATATTATTTCACATTAAAAGCATACGAACGAAAATATTAGAATGTTAAACCAATTCGCCCAACCTCAATTACCATCAACATATGCACTCAGAACATAATCTCCACTCCCCAAATCCTTCTCTCCTACGATGACACCATTGGACTGAACGAGCAACGAATCACGATATTACGAATAATTATTCAACTATATTCAACCGAGCCGACAGAGTTGGAAAGAGATTGTAAAATATGATCCGGCCGGCATGGCCGGCGCCACGGTGGCTAATACGTTTGAGAGCGAAGTTAGTAACAGGTGGCGCGATCCATAACTGTGCCCGTGCAGGTTCCACCAAGTCAAGTTCCACCACCCCCCTTGTCTTCTGCCCGCTTCCATCGCCGGTTGTCAAGCCCCCCCTCCTCTCTTCAACGTGGAGGCACGCGCCTACCGTCCCTTTCTCACGAGGAGGAGGAAACTTTAATTAAAAATAAAAACTTGTTTCTTTCGTTGCAGTGTCCTCGCCGCCGAGCACCAGCCCCAGCCCTTCCACCACCGAGATATCGAAGAAAGGTAAGCTCGTAAAACCTGCCTTAATCGCGAAGAAAATGATATTTTATCCCGCATGCCCGCCTCTTCTCCCCTCCCCCTCGATACCGTTTAAAGAATCCTCCATCTTCGAGACGTTGGACGTTTCTTATTTCGCGTTTCCTCTCCCTTCTCCCTTCTTCTCTTTCCCTTTTCTTCTGTGCTCTCGTTAAAAGTGCATTCTCGAAACTCGAAACTTTATTTTATTTCCGTAATTTTCAATGTAGTTTTTAATTGACGGTTATTGTTTGGAATGAGACAATATGTATATAGATTATGACGTATTATGAATTTTTTTTTTTTTTCTTTAGCATTATCAGAATTTCTGCAAAAATCTTGAAACAATACATTTTCAAACTTTGTATAACATATATAATTTATCATCGTGTTACGAGGCGGAAAGAGATGGAATTTCTTCTAAGGATTGCTTAATTCGAAGTCTTCGTAAAAAGAGTTAAAAGTCTTGAAAAGAGAGAAGTAACTTTTCGTGTCATGGAAAATAAAATGAGAATATTGTGCCGATCGAATGTGTTCGTGGCCGCGCACGAATCTCGTAAGCGGTTTAACTTTCGTCACTTTCTTTGAGGAAATTGTATAATTTAGCTGCTCGACCGCCATTCAAATGGTGGTAATTTATTATTTATAGAACGAGGGTGGCAAGCCTTCAACGTGCGTTTGAAAAAAAAAAAAAAGAGGGAGGACGAAGTTCTAGGGAGGAGTGAACGTTTCAGACATTTATTTCTGGCAAAAATCCCTCGAGATACTGTTATAAAATGCCATTTTCTGTACAGATTGGGAGCTGATGGCCGAAATGAATAACTCTGTTTACGGGAATCCAAGCTCGCTGACGATTCACAACGAGAAAAATATAAAAGCAGGTAAAATCATTTCGTGGATTGTTCGAATTATTATTCGTGCGAACGTGATTGAAATACGTGATACGGTAAAGGAAATAATGAGATTTTGAAAGAAAGGGTATTATTTTCGAGATTTTACGAAAATAACAATTTTATGAAACTATATCTTTCGTTATGTAACGAAATGAGTGTCATTTTTTTTTTTTTTTTTTTCAGAATTTCATATTACTTTACCATAAATCGCTTTTGAAAAATGAACAAAAATTGACTTTCTCTTTACAAATCTTTTTACATAAGTTTAAATTATCTTTCGTTTAGTATCGTGAACTATCGTATTTCAATCTATGTTCCCTATTTATTTACAATATTTAAAATTTGTATAAAATTCATAATTGTTCTTAAAAATAATATCATACACATTCGACGTATTATTATTTCTTTTTTTTTTTTTCTTTTCCTTCAAAATTAAGACGGACACGCTTAATGAAATTTATAGCGAGATATTATGGATTAGGAACATGAGAAACGAAACACGTCGGATTAACAGATCAGACACATGGAAATTTCGCGCTACTTGGAGAAAAGTAAATGCAAATGACAAAAAGTTCCATTCCTTGAAGTCTAGCGGCGAGAACGTATTCTCTTCAATCTTGATCTTTTTTCGAAGAACGCATCGATCACTCAGACATCTCCCATGGGGAAGTCTCGGAGGAAACGGGTGCAGTGAGACGGAAATGCAACAAAAATGTAATAACGTGATAATGTTAGCGACGAAATGAAGAGAAATTTACGAGACAGCGTATTATATAGATCGAATCACCTTATTTTTTTGCAAATATATTTCAACCTAATTTTTTTTTCTTTTCTTCCAAAATTTCTAAGAAATCTATCTTGCCACAATTTCTTTCAGAATTTTTATGTATATATAGTGGAAATTTTCAAAATGATAAAATAATAGTAGGACAACAAGTTTACAAAATTCCCTTTTTCACTCGTATTAAATTGATTTAACGAATACGTTGTATTTCGACCCAAAATAAAAATATTAAAAATAGTTATATAAACGAATTAATATCACGGGTTATTAATCAAAATCGGGGATTGAACACTTTCACGTTTAAGAGCGTGAGATTCCCTCGAGACGAGTTCTAAATTTCCAGTAATTAACCCGGCTGTTAACCAATGCAACCCGTGTCTAAGATCCTCGAAATCGATCGCGGCTTTGAGGATGGCTTGAAGGAATTAGGACGCATCGTCGTATCAGGATAAATTTAAACGTGTCAAAGAAGCTTGAAAAATTTAATCAACTCTGTAATCAATTGGTATAATTTTCCTTCGATTTGATTTTCCTTTTTCGTTCTGAGATTTTTTCTTTCTTTTTCTTTTCTTTTTTTTTATCAATTTTGCGAAAATTCTAAAACAATAATAATACCATGACGATAATAAAATATTTTACAAATAGAACAATAATAAACAAGAAAATAATTTACCTTCAAAATTAATATTGTAATATCGTTATAAATAGTCGAACAGTCGAATAACAAATAATTATTTGCACAAGCGTTTCCTTCGATAACCGTTCAATCGAACGACTCGATCTAAATTTATAAATCGATTTCCACATCAAACGCACACGTATAAAGTATTCATATACAAATATAAACACAAGCGGAAAGGTTAACTGTAACAACTGAATTCCTGTACGTATCAAAGCCGAGAAATTTAATCCACAGTATAACGCTCGAAAAGTGTTCGTAAAGGAGGAGTAGAAGAGTGATAAAAAAGGGATAAAAACCGTTGACAAAATCAATGACAAAAAGGATCCGCGTGAAAGGAGACAGACGAAATCGCGAGACTACAAGCGGATATCTGTAAAATCTAAAGAGAGATAGACGTGGGACCAAGGGGGTGAGAAGAGCTTGAGAAAGAGGGTGGGGAGGGGGTGGAAGAGGGTTCTCTGTAACATCAATATTTCATGTATGCTAACACGCCAGAACTAATAATGCTCCACCGGGGAAGACCCAAGAATAATATCAGCCACCGGCGCGTACTCGCTCTCCTCCCTCTCTTCCACCCCCTTATCCTTCTCGAACCTTCTCCTCCTTCCCCTCTCGAAGGATCACGAAGGATCCTCCTCTCCAACCATCTCTCTCTTTCTCCTTTCGTTTCAACCAACCCCCTTCCTTCCCAGAAAGAATGAAACGAAACAAAGAAGAAGGAAAATAGTAGAAAAGAGAGGAAGAGGAAGAGAAAGAAAACGCTTCTTTTTACGCCTTACGCTCTAAATTTAATCTAACAAAGTGCGAGTGCCTTTTCGAAAATTCGTGTCTCGTCGGCGGCCCGTCCCCCGTAGCCTCGAGCGGGGTGCATCTAAGCTCTTGTGCACATACACAGAGGGGGGGAAGGGGGACGGTTCTGTCGAGGGGAAGACGCGACAGAAGGAAAAGACAAAGAGCTGGAAGGCAGGAAGATATGCGACATCGGGCTCGTAAGTCGGAACACGCGGTATTCCTCTTCTTGTTTTCCCTCCCTTTCCGGAGAGGTCGGGTTTAAGGAGCGAGCGAGAGGGTTGGCGCGGCGCAAGGGGTTGAGGTTTGTAATTGGCGCAACATCTGCGGTCTGCGGGGTGGCATTAATGTTTGCTCCCCTCGACGTTGGAGAAGCTTTCTCTCCGCATCCTCTCCGCGTCTCTTTGTTCGTCTCTCGTCCCCGTACTCGTCGTCGTCGTCGTCGTCGTCGTCTTTCTCCGCTGTTCTTCTTCGTTTAGCGAGCGTGGTCCTTTTAATTTGTTTCCTCTTTTTTTTTTTTTTTTTTTTTCGTTTCTTTCTTCCAGTCTTGTTTCCACCCGCGCAAGGATGAATTGAGTCGCGAGTAATTTTTGAGTCGAGGAAAAATCGCGTCCCGGATAGTGGAGAGGAATGCACGTCGCGTTTTTTAATTAAGAAACGATTAGGATTTTCTGGGGATTGCGTCGTTGAGTGGGTGGATTATTGGCTGGATTTCGAGGGGATACGGTTTAACGTAAGACACTGGTTAAAATTTTTGCTAGTTATGAAAATGGAACAAGAACATTACACGTGTTCGTTGTATACGTGTGTTTTAATTAAGTGTAACTTGAGTATGAGTACAAAAGTTTGGATGAAGTTGGATGAAATGTGAAAAATGAAGAAAATAGTTTATCGAAATTCATCTAATTCGAAAATTTCGTTTTTGATGAGGATTTGTGCTTATTATAGTCATTTTTTTTTTTTTTTTTTAATCTTTTTTATAATCTCAACAACAACTTCAATCTCGCCTCACCATAGAAATACATTTTAAATACATTTCCCGATATTTATTATATTTTTCTTTATGTCGTGTAAATCGCAATCGTAAAAAGTATTTCCACATGAATAAACAGTAATTTCTTATTTACTCTTTGACTTTCATTTCCTCTTTCCCCCCTTTCTCCTCTCATTTCCTCCCCTTTCCATTTTAATCCCAGCAGCTTTTTACCGTTCGACTTTTTCCACCCCTCGTTCCACTGTATACATTTTTACGCTTCCTCCTCTACCTCCTTCTTTCATACTACATTACCCCTTCTTCTTACCTATTATCTATATTTGATTTTCTATTGCCTTATTTTTTATTTAAACTTCGTTGCACAAGATTTTATTCGTATTATTTTTTTCTCACGTTTATGAAAATAAAAAAAAAAAAAAGAAAGAATTTTCTTTCTCTCAGTTCATATTTCATGTTCAATATAATTTGTTGTATCGATTATAATTTTTAATAATTTTTAAACTTCGTATTATATCGTATTAATAATGTTCAAGACAAATTTCGAATATATCGCAGAAAATTAATTAACACGTTGTTCTTTTCTGCAAATTCCTCTCGCATTGTTATAAAAATATTTTCTTTTTCAATTCCATTCGAATCCATATGATACGAATGTAATTTTTAATCAACTATGTTACATGTTGTATAATATTATTCGGTAAATCTCAAATTTATTAATCGCACGCGTTCTTTTCGTTACGAATTAAATTATCGAAATTGGAAACATTAAAATGCTTCTCTCAGTTATAGATGTATAATTCGAAAGTTATTAATTTTGAAATATAATTTATGGTTAAGGGATGATGATGAAATTTCTCTGGCTTCATCGGGAATATTATGTATTTTTCGTGATAAAGGATATTATAAATATTTTTTAATTAAAATTTTACGTCCAATATTTTTCCAGCTTCATAAAGTCGTAATTTTTAACACCTTGTGAAAACATAAATATGCTTAATCATAAATTACATTCCAAAATTAATTCACCCAAATTTATAACTATCGAATTGGGAATGTTTTAACGTTCCCAATTTCAATAATTTCAATTCGTAATGAAAGAGCACGTAAATAATTTAATTTACCTATGAAAACGTACGTACATACTTTTGAATCTCATTTCTCACATCAAATGTGTATCTTCGTGATGCTTTCAACATATTTTAAATAAAGATAAACAGTACGCTTTTTAAAAATTATTCTAATATACTAATTACCTTAAATCACATTAAAAAATTACGCGCGTGCCATGCAATTCAACATAATTTTAATTAAACAAAATACGCGCTTTTTATCTAATTAAATTTATTTCTTATCATTCGTCCATAGATCGACATCTAAATCTAAGGAAAAAAAAAAAAAAAAAAAAAAAAAAGAATTGGATCAAAGAAAGGAATTAAAATTTAAATAATAAAGCAAAAATAATTCTCGATTTCCCAAAATGTCAAAGGGATTATTTTTCCAATTAAAAAAGAGGAGATTAATAAAACGGCTAAATGAAATGAGATTGAATTAAAATTTAATCATCAAATAATGCATCACGGCAAGAATACAACTGGTGAAATTCTTCCTTTTGTTTCATCCAATCGACCATAAATTAATTTGTCACTGAAAAAAATTAGCTAAATACATAAAAGGTTTCGATCGAATCGAATCACGAAATTCCGCGAAATGATTTATCGGGGATTGTTTCTGGTTGTGATCGACACAGAAAATAGGGGAATAATTAAGCATTGTTCGTGCAGGAATCGGGTAACCGATTGGTCGTATGTTTCATCTATTATATTGGACACGTATTAACCAACAGATCGTTGGATAATAACGAAATTATACACCGCCGCATTAATTACTCTCCCATAATTGTTTATCGGCTGGACGATTGTTTAATCGAATGATTCGGCAAATGAAAACTTAATCAGATTTTCACCTGTATCCTCACGTATCGTTCGAAAATTTTTACCAAGTCCGATCTACTTGTCAGAATTTTTTATTTTTTATTATTGTTTATATTTTATAACAATTATCAATTTGTCTAGCTTCCAAATTAAAACGAGAAATGAATTATAATTCTCTCCTTACGCAGAATGATAATAAAAACACACGACGTTTGTATTGGAATAAAAATGTTGTAGAATAATTTTCTATAGCAAGAAAAATACAGGATTAAATTTATTGCCAATTTCAAATCATCGTTTTTAATACGAAATTATGAAGATGTATTAACAGTACGTATATTCGCTTCTTATACTCTTCTACGAATGTTCTAGAAAGATATTGTTTTGTTTCAATCATACAAATCTACTCGTATAATATTATACCGCGTTGAAACAACATTGAAGAGAATAATATTATTTTAATTAAAGGCGAACGATATTTCTAACTAAAATTGTTAACTAGAGCGTACAATTTACTTCCAACAAAGAGAAACGAATATTTTTTCCCCAAAATAAAAACACATTTGTTTATTAACCCATTAAAAAATAATTTCTCTCGTTTAAAATTAATAAGAAACGAAATTAATAAACACATTTTTCATCAAAATCATCATTCCCTAAATTACTTAAAAAAAAAAAAAAAAAAATGTTCATCGAACGTGCAAAAATAAAAATTCGATAAAAGTATTCCTTCGCTCTTCCCCTCCCATTTTCAATGGGAATTGAACGCAACGTGAGCGCAACATGTATCACCCGATAATACCACGTCAGGCTAAAGTTGCAATGGCAGATGTAGCCGGCTATGGTTTCGGTATCGTGACATCTTCCAGACCACACACGACCCTAAGGTGTCCCTTAATTCCCCCGGGAACCGTTGTTCGCCTGTAATTCTGCGGGAGAACGTACAGAGATTGGCTTAGTCGCATGCTTGCATATAGATAAAGCGACTGCTATCCTATCGCTAAGCTCGCACATACGACGGGGTTGGTGGAAAGCCGAGAGGGTACGTGGCTGAAATGCCTCGAATGCATCAACGACATCAACACCGGGCCTGATTAAATCTCCGGTGAGGAAATGATCGTTGCGGCGACGCTTTGCGCACCTCCGAATCATAATAGGCGGCGACATTACAGGTGATCAGCCGATTTTAATTCAACCACGTGTTACATCCCCAGGCTAATGGGGAGGAAATTGCTTTTGTTCGAATGGAAAGGAATGGAATAGATCGCGTATAATTTCGGCCCCATTAAGGCTCGTTTGATTGATAGATGGGCGGCGATGAAACTTGTTCCAACGTTTATCTCCAATGTCGATTAATAATCTTGTCTGAAAAATTGTTGTTTCAATCGATGCATTGGTTGCTCGCTACGTAAGACATGTTGCGTTCGATTATTTTTTAAATAATTTCTTCCTTCGATTTGGTAAAAATGGATGGATTTTGAATTTTGACAACGATTTTTTTTTTTTTTTTTTTTTGAAGGATCGATAAAAGCATGTGTATGTTTAAGAAAGGGGAACTTATTGTTTTCTTACGTTGATTGGAAATATTTCTCATAATAACAAGCTACTTGAAACTGAATATTTTTGAGTGAAAGAAATGTAATACTAATTAACACCACCAATGGAATTTATCAATTATACTAATACATTATAAAGAAATAATTGGAGAGAGAATAATACAATAATAAGAAACTTTCAACCCGTTATCCCAAATACAAAAATATTTCGATCGAATTTTAACTGCCACGAATCGAGACGTGGTAAATTACGATCGAACGAGGGGGAGGAAATTTTGGCTTAGAAACTGGCTGTGCCCCGTTGACAACCTAATTCCACCGATGCTCTCTCTGTTATCTTCGATTGCCTGGATTTCGAGAATGGTAGATATCTAGATTGACTTAACCGCGCGTGTACGCACTGTCAACATGTTCTACATACTATTGTGCGTGTATGTGCGTACAGCTCGGCTTAATATTCGCTAAATGGGGTTGGGGGTTGAACTGGGTCAATTCTGCCACGAAGTCGATCATGGGGGAACGTTGCAAAATCACGTGTCCGAAATACGACGTGGAAATTACTCCTGCAGGCATTACGATGTTTGCATCCGCATATATATATATATATATGTACGGTGTAACAACATTTCGTGTTCCATCAGCAGTAATTCACCGTGACGTGTTTTATATCTGGGATAGGGGGAAATAGTAGAGCTTACACACGCGGGGGAAGGACAATCTCTAGAAAAATCGCATATAAATGATAATACGAGGAATTTTTGCTATAAACATTGTCCTCTCTGAGAGTTGGTATCGAAATTTTTTGGGAACAAGTTACGCGGTTGATATTAATGGTGGATTTTAGAAATTTCGGTGGACGTTGAAATTTTTTTTCCAGATAAATTATAACGTTGGTATTAACTTTTTGGCCATTGTATAGATATATATATACACACACATACACACACGTGGTAATTCTGTGAACATCGAAATTTTTAGAAATAAATTACGCGGTTGATATTAGCATACCGGCATGGCGAATGATAATTTTAGTAGCGTAGCGAGAATTTTTCATTTACATTTATATTAAAAATTACTCGTGAGAGGAGTGATACAGGAAAAATAAAACAAAACGAAATTTTATTTCTATTGGCTATCATTAAAGATTTCCTGTTTATAGCATTGCTACGTAATAGAATTCTTCCTGTGCGGAATAATAATCATAAAAGTAACTAAGTATTTATAACCAACTAATACACGTTTATTTTTTTCAATTTTTTTTTTTATATCTCAGTTCATCAGGCTGTCGCATGGTGAAATGATCAATCTCGCAAACGCGTGAAATTTTTCGAAATTTAGTGGTTAAACGTGTCGTTAAATGTATCGTGCATCAATTTGAATGCTGAAAGCTGGCCAAATGCCGGCCAATCGGTTTTTCTCAATCGTTTTATAATAAAATGGCAGATCGTGTATTAAAGCGAGGCATGGATCAACGACGCGTTCACATATTTTTCCTGTATGAATTTAAACTTGGCCATAGTGCGGTAAAAGCTGAACATTTATATAAATACATATTAAATATATTCTTTTTATTTCGTTTCACTCGCAATTTTTTTATATCAAAATTTTAGTTTAATAAAAATTATGAAATACGCGGAAAAATATAAACTCACGCGAAATAATAAAATATAAACAAATTACGAAAATTTATTAAAAATAATAAATTGTGTGAATGTGAATTGTAAGTAGTTTCGAATAAGATATATTATAGAGAGAACAAAGTTAATCGTATCAGTAAATACGAAATGTGAGAAATAAATATTAGCAACAAAAAAAAAAAAAGAATGTACCTATTGTCGACACGCGGCACATGTTATTGTGTGGAAAGTGGTTTAATATTCGGTGAATGGAGAGGTGGAAGCGAGTGAAATACGAGGTTCACGATATGCCTAAATTCGTCAACGATTCACGATATGAATCATGCACGCGAGGCATGCGACGTATGAATTAGAGCTAAATACTTTGAGGATTCTTCCATTTCATTTCGAGTTTCACGTAATCCGTGCAATAATTAGGATGAACGACGTTTAATTAATTTGCCCAACAATTGATTCAACAATTTAATAATTCGAATTATCCCTATATTTATTTTCATATAGCTTCGTCTTTCATCTTCAAACATTCGTACGAATTTTGTTACATCACTTAAATCACCTTTCATTTCATATTCTTAAGAAAATAACGATGTATATAACAATACATACAAATAATTCTTTTTGATGCATAAAATTAAACGATAATTTAAAATTAATCTTACACGACTATTGGCATGCAACTACCCCTATTTATCGATCAAGCATCGACTTAAGCAATCAATTGTCCACACACGCCTTCGTGGCTTAATGCTGGGAGAACTCGGTGAACTCGTGGCGGCCCCTAAATGATATGTTTATGTCGCGGTTAACACATCTCTGTTCGAGGAGGGCGCAATGCGTGGACGAATGCTCACTCGACTGCCATAAATATTAGCGGGAACGCCGTTTCTAATTTGCAATCTTGGAAATTCGTTGCATTTCAAATTTCACGCGTACCACTGACGAACGAGCTGCTTTGCAAGGCAGAATAAATGGAAATGAAAGTGTAAAGCTGCCTGCTAATGATCCTGGAAAATGTGCGCCCTCGAAACTCTCGTTTCTGGTTACGTTCCTGCATTGAATTTCTCGAATCGTTTCGCCAATTTGTCTCTTCTTTCTTCTTTCCTTCTTCTACTTTTTTCCTCCTCTTATCCCACTTCTCTCCGCTCTTTTTCTTTCCGGTATCGATTCTGGGAATCGAGTTTCCATTCGGGGGTGGCCCCGAGCGATAGACAGGATCTTGTTTCGAAAGTTGTTGCGCTTTTGGGCAAACCGGGCAAGGATTATTCTTTCCATTAGGGGAGAAAGTTTATAGGGGAGTCTTTTTGTTTGCATTCGGGGGAAGGATGGAAAGTTTAATTGGTTTGGAAAGGATCAAGGAAATTTTTGTTAATAAGAATGATCCGAGTGATAAATATTTGTGGAATATTTGTGGAGAAATTTTTGCTTCGATCTTCGAAATTTCGAGGGAGAATTTTTTTTTTTTTTTTTTTTTTTATCGAGAATTTTTGTGGAAGAATTTATGTTGTATTTGTTCGGGAGGAGGGAATATTGGTGCACGTCGGAAATTGGATTTCTGTTTAGCTTTGCTAAACTAGTTTGATCAGGAATGAAGGTATGGAATTCTTGGGGGATTAATCTTTCTTCGTAATAGCCTTCTTGGCAGAAGGAGAACAATAAGATTAGCATAAAATCGTTAAAGTGTCTTGCAGGTTTAGATACATGGGGTGTTGGAAATGGATATTTAGTAATTTGAATAAAATTTTATCCAATTTGAAGATTTTGTAATTAATAATTTCGATCCAAGATATCAGAAATAAGATATCGAACATCTCGAGCGAACGAATTTTGTAAAAAGTTGTATAACAATTTGCTGTATTTCAAGTCAAATTCAAATTCTTCGTTAGTTTCTACACTTTTATTGAAACTCAATATTATCTTGTTTCTCTTTAATTGGTAAAATCAATTTCAAACATTAACGAAGAAAATTGTAAAAAATGAAGAACCTCATAATTGAAATTGTATTTTGATCAATGGAGATTTTACAAACTTTCTAAACAGCTAATAAGATAAAATAACGTAGAGTCCCTCTTAAAAATGATTAAAATCGATAATTTTCACACTCGTAATTCTTCCCAATAAAATGACCGCAAAATGCACCCACCAGCCATGATTATAATTCTCCACGAAGTTTCAACGATCTACATCCATTTTTGTCACCCCTAATGACCAGCATACGTTAGTCACTTGAACACGTTTTCATTGTTGGCCCATTACACAAACGTAGCTCCACCTTATAGAACAGATACACTGCCTAACAATCCTTGAATATAGAACAAGTTATAGTGCTCTTGCTACCCCTTCCTTTCCACATTCGGCTCTGCTATACAGATTGTTTCCTGTTTCGAAATTTAACACAATACAACGAGAGAGAGAGAGAGAGAGAGAGAGAGAGAGAGAGAGAGAGAGAGAGAGAAAGAGCTTATTGAAATTCTGGTTGGTACGTTCTCCACGTTCATTGATAAACTTCACACGGTGCTGCATTTTGCATCGTTAAACAGTGGATACAGTTTAAATAACAAGTTTCGAATTTAAAAAAACAGAAAAATGCTTTTTATAGAATTTAAGTTCCGCTAAAAAAAAATACAAAGAGAGACTTTTACTTTTTCTCTTTTTTTCTTTTTTTTTTTTTTTTTTTGATTAAAATAAATAAATTGCTATCGAATATTATTATTAGCTTTATTTTTTTTTTGCGAAATACGTTGTGTCTTACGTTCGTTAAAAACTTGCTAATTTTAATTGTTGATTCTTCGTATTTCATACTAAAGAACGATTTCCCTCAAAATTAAAAAGTTTTTTTTAATTAAACACGATTGGGCCGAGGAAACTACGAACGCGTACACGAAGTTAATACAAACTAAATAATCGTCTGAAAAACTGGGAGAAAAAAAAAAAACATTTAATTATCGGTAAAGAAAAATCACGAATATAGACAATCTCAAATATGAAAAACTTGCACAATTTTTCACCAAGCAGAATAAAACATTATATATAACCTTTTTATTATCGAAATAATGATAGCAGCAAATGAAAAGCAAAGATAAAGAAGAATATTTCTTAAATTTTCAATCTAGAAATAATCAAATCTTTGCTCCATTAGAAATTGAATACATTAAAGATAATCTACGCAATGAAGATTCCATAATACGTTAGATTATCTTTAAACGTATATATACAAGTTTAACAAAATAATTTACCTCAAAAAAAATGGAAAAAAATAATTAATATCCCATTAATGATCAACAAAAAACAGTGTCGTCAAAACTATAGACGACAAACAACCCTTCATGGGTTGTACACCGTGTATACCCATGGTACACCACACGATATACTGTCACCGCTAATGTTTAGTCGAGATTTGCATATGTCTGTCTGGCCTATCCATTCCTCCATGCGCCTCCGCGCGTCTCACCTTGTTGTCCCTCGACGTGTATACGACCGGTTAGCTCCAACCTCCCCCTTCCTTTCCCTCTATATCGGCACCGTTATTATACACACATCCGGCGAACAAGTGACGCACGCGTGTGCGTCAGAATGATCGCCCATTACCTCGAAATAGGGTATTGTGCCAAGAACTTGTTCCCTCAAATTCCTTCGGAACTCACAAAGTCTTGATATTCTTTGCAAAAAGAAAAAAAAAATTATCGATATACTCCAAAAATCAATTAATTTAATAAGATACTTTTAACTTGAAGATACTATAAACAAAAGATTCTATTCTGTTCTGTTCATCTTATCCTCCTAAGTTAAAATATTGAACTAATGATTCTTGGACACGTGTCCAAGAGGTATCAACCGCGATAGAAAATATACAATTCCATTTAAAAGAGAAGATAAAAACTATTTGACTGACTTTCTCTGTCTTCACGACTGACGGCCAATCCCAGCCAAGTCGAAGGGGTTAAGTTATCCCTCCTCGAGTCGCTGATAGGGTTTATCGATATTGTTTCGACGATTTCGAGGGGATGCAAGTTTCGCTTCCGGCTTCCGTGGAATTAAGGTGCGGCGATCGTGCTCATCAGAATCGAGGGGGAAGCTTCTTTTGACGAGGGGGGCGGGTGAAGATGGTTCGAGGGTAGCCTCGAGGGGTTGGTTGGAGCTCGTTTGTGCGGAGGTTCGAGAGCGATGGGTGGTTAGTTGCGATTGTTGGGCAGAGTTTCGCAGAGTACAGGAGGATTTTAGGTTTTGAATGTTTGGGATCGTTGCGCCGAGGGTTTCGACTAGTTAGCGCATTGTCTGCGATGCGTTCGTCGGATGAGCAGTGGGGGGAGGAGGAGTATGTGTGGAAGAATCGACGCTGATGAAGAATTTGGACGTGTGCTCTCTGTACCTCGGGTACAATAGGGTATACGTGGATCACACGCTTCAGAAAGCTAAGTTAGGGAGAGGAGGATTTGACGAGACGAGAAGAGATACGTCTGTTTCTATTCTTATTTATTTTATAACTATCGTTCAACTCTGAAACGTAAATTGTGAAACACGAGGATAGATAAGAGGAAGAAGTCGTAATATTCTAATCCGATATGGTAAACAGACTCGTTTGTATTACTATTACGTTCCAAGAAGTAGACTTTGGCTTCTATTTCCAAAACAAACTTTATCGACTTTATTGTATCGTCACATTTAATTAACCACGTATTAAAAGAGTAATAAAAACATATATATATACTAAGATTAATTCTTCAAACACTTATTATCACCAAACAATTTTCTCTTAATCAAATCGGTTTACCGTCCAAAAAAAAAGAAGAAAAAGAATCGCGTAATCGTACGTAAAGTCAAGATGAAAAACACGCGAGAGGGAGAAAGAAAAATGTGGCCACCTTTCGTGGAAAAATCTCTCGAACCGTAGGGCCAGGAACTAATCAAACCAATACCAAAATTCCGATCCTAAACAGAAGGGCGCCGCGTACGACAAGAACGTGATCAACCGTGGACAGGATTTTTTTCCGCGCAGCCGAGTCCGCCGGAACCAGTCGAAACCAAAATCGGTAACGAGAAACGCAGAGATCCGTGAACGGATTCTGTTGACGCGAGCCACGCGATGCCCGTCAATGAGAGGCCTTCCCTGCTGGAAATTCGGTTCCTCTTTGCGCGCCAGGTTGTGATGTATGCAAATGGAAGCAACGTTGTAACTACAAAATTTCTAGTCTAGTCGTCACTGACCCCACCTGGTCGCGTGGTTTCACCAGACCACGAGAATTATATCAACGAAAAAGCCAACTCTCTCTCTCTCTCTCTCTCTCTCACTCTCTTTCTCGTTCTATTGTCCATACGTCCATCCCTCTCTTCGTCACTTCCTCTTGGAGAGCGCAGCGAACGTGTGTGCTAGTTTCGTTACTTGATTTGATCCGGCAGACTGGACCGTGACAAACGCAGTGTGGAACAGCTCCAGAACGATGCGGCGGATAAGGGAATTGTGTTTACTCGTAGTTTGCATACTGGTTACCGCGTTTGCCACCCACTTTACGCGTAACAGGCCCGTAAACATCTTCAGCCACGGAGGGGCCACTCGAAAGTACGCCTTTGTCCGCCCTTCCTTTGCCGCTTTCTTTAACCCCCTCCCTTCGTGCTTCTCCCTCTCTTCGTTCTCCTCGATTATTGTTTCAACATCCTCTCCTCTCTGCGCATTGAACGCGGGGTGGACAGGAAGCTGGATGGTGGATTTAGATCGTGACCACGGGGAATTATGTTTGGACGACGAGGAGGACGAATATCGATTTTTTTTCGAGAGAGAAAGAGAGAGAGAAATCGGATGATGCTGGGCTCGGTTGATCAGATTTGAATTTTTTCTTTTTTTTTTTTAAATTAAACGTGAAACGATTGCACATGAACTTATTTCTTAAATTGTTAATTAGGGAGGGGATTACATTTTTCTGGATTCCTCGAGACTTGGAAATACTTTTTTTGATATTATAGTATGATAAGAGAAATTTTCTTCTTCGATAATTGTTATCGAATATGTTAATTGTAAGTAATTGTATAATGTGTTTATGTAAATGTATTCGTGATGCTTTGGATTCAGGACAAATGATTTTCTTTGTATAATCGCTTCTTGTATAAACAACACTGAAAGGAGAATTTTATTTTATTGCAATTTAAAAAGTAAGATAATGTAGATACATTAATTGTCTCATCACTCTTCAGAAAAGTAGATAAAATAACTTTAAATGATTAATCCAATCCAATGAATTTTAAGGGATCTTAAATCTTCCGTATCGAAATTTTAATTACGTGTCTTCACAAATAGAACAATTCTCTACGAATGAGATAAATTACACGAGATATCGACGAGCAAAGAATACACTTCGTCTTAACAATTACACCCCCTATAATACTTTAATACAACGGCCAAGTATGAAACATCAGCGAAACATCAGTGAACGAGCATCGATAAAAAAAAAGTGGAAAAAGAAATTTCAACCTATATTCAAATCAGCGAAATATTTTTTCCCATTCTATCAGATCTTTCGGTTCGCCAAGCGCATCCAAGCGTAATTCGATTTCAACGATGGATAACAATTTAACGTTTCACGTTTCATCACGTTCTCGATTCGGTTTCGCAACGATCTCGAGCGTGCAACCGAAAAAAAAAAAAAAAAGATAGAAAACATTTCCTCCCCCCTCCCTTCATCTTCATCTTCGTCCGTTTCGTCAAATACGCGTCCCTCCCCGGGGGAGATGAAAGGGAAGAAAAAAAAATTGCGAAATTCTCAAAAAAAAAAAAGAAAAAGTAAGGGTAAAAAAAAACAGACGGAAACGGCTCGTTGAAACTTTTAAGACATTTGCATTTAATTTGACGGGCCCGTCATATTTTCATTTAAAACAGACACCGACGGTCATTCCGCTTCACCCGTATAATTTTTTTTTCCATTGTGTACGTGTGTGTGTGTGTGTGTGTGTAAAGCCTCCATTTAGAGACGGCCGGATATTTTTGCTTTCAGGTAATAAATTCCAACGGAACCTGAACGAGATCGGCAAGTCCGAGCAAAAATCGAGCGACCCAGATAGGAAAAGAAAGTACGATTGGACCCCGGACAGCGGTAAGCTCTGTTGCTAAACCTCTGTTGAGCTAATTTAAAACGAGAGAATGGTGGCTGACGGCTTTTACGTGTCCTCCCCCTCCCCCCTGCCGTTTCCTCGTTGCCTCCTCTGGAAGAATCGTCGATGGTAGATGGCTGACATCGAGGCTTCCTGTGCGCAGACGTTGCGTTTGCAGAATGATAAGTAGCACATCGTGATGCATGGCTTCTTATTATTCGATGTAAATGAGGAAATGGACGAGGGATGTGTGTGGCTGGACGCGGGTGGAAAAGGTAGAGTAGGTGGTTGTAAACGATATCATTAAGAGGAGACGTCTATTGATTGCGTTTGGAATGTAGTTTGTGTAGAGCGTTCTTCGGGATATATATATATATATAATTTTTTAGGTAGTTGAATTAATGGAAAGTTGAAAATTTTAATTGAGAAATTAATTATTTTCTAATTACTTTTTTTTATAGTTTGCTATTTTATGAGTAGATAATAGGAAATGAAGGCAACAAATGATAAAGTTTATTCGCATATGAGAAGGACAGATTTCATCTCGGATCAGGAAACAGATAGAACAACGCGAAACAAAGAATATATTTCGACTTGTTGTTGGACGAAAGAAAAATAGCTTTTGGGGATAGAAAATTTCATTCCATGTTAGAGAAGTATCCTTGTATTTTTACTTATATTTTGGCGAGATCGAATAGAGAGATGTCTAAGTAACGAATGAGATAATAAAATATTTAAATTTTATAAATCTATCTATTTTTCGAATTTATTAATTATCGACAGATTATTCTCAGACAATCACGATAAATTACTTATTACAAATGTATACTTTCATTGAGATATACTTTGATTTGAGATTTTCGATTAATATTATTGTGAAACTGTTCATACATTGTACTTGAATTTCATGATAAAGCGTTACGAAAATTTTGTTAGAGATTGAGTCCTAGATTATATTCCAAAGTTGGATTAAGTTCTCGTGAAGCAGAACGTGAATGAAATTTTTTGTGTTATACAAGTTTGCGTAGTTTTATTTTTTTCACGGGAAAGTCACTTTTTAAACTTGGATTTTGATCAAAGTTGAGATTAACGTGTTTTTATAAATTGTATAGAACACATTTTTCAGAATAGCGCGTAATAGAAGAGGATCGTAATAGATTAATTTTAAAAATTTCATAAATTATACCTAACAAGACGTTATCACCTCCTCCCTTCTCTTTTTCAACCATAATTCATTTATTAAAAATTTAATACACGTTTTCTAAAATTTACTTGCTCAAAATATTAAAATTCAAGCTTGATATACACACTCGACGCAAGCTAGAAAATATTCCAACAAATATTCCGTATCCACAATAATTATACCGGGAAGAAGGAGAAAAAAAAAAGAAAAAAGCAAGACCCCAATCTCCCTCCAATTTCTCACCCTAACAAAGAATCGTTCCATTAAAGGTATTCAATGCCCAATCAACGTTTACCCAGGCAGACGTCTCCAACGTCTAGCAAAGAAATTGTCGACTTTCCCCGATACAACCAAGAATACCCAACAATAGAAACCTCGATAACAGTAACGAACAGTGTCTCCCCGATCTGAAATTCCTTCTTGGCTGCTCATTAACGGACAGTATCGTCGTCTCGCGTTTCCCAGTCAGAAAAATTAATAATAAACCTCGAACCGACCGATATCGGCCCTTGCTCCACCTAGGGGGTGGGAAAAAAAATCCAAGTCCGATACCAGAGAACCCATTGAAATCCACGTTGAATAGGGACGTGGCAAATGAGAGCAAGATGAAGGAAACAAAATCATCCGTGGCTCGAGGTTGCGGTCTATCCGGCTATTTCGCGGCTCCGCGCCGGCATTTAAACGACACAGTGGGTGTCGAGAGGGTGACACAGGTTCAACCCCCTGGGAGGAATTCATCCTAGGCCCGCGGCGTTATTGAAATATTTCCTTTCTAACCCGCGATCTTCTCGATCCACGATCCCTCCTCCACGATCTGTTTCGGTATCAGGACAGGGAGAGACCCCCTTCTTCCGCCATCGATACGCCACCGGAAACACGGCGGTGGTTTCTTTTTTAAAAGGAATTTGCATAATGGGAAAGTGTGAAAATCCGTTTTTCTCCGCGGGCTCGATCTCGATAGCCCTCGTGGAACTGGGTAATTTCGCTCGAAGGACGAAAGAAAAAGAAGGAGGAAGAAGAGGGGAACCGCCAGCTTCCACAACTTGATAAGTACTTCCAGTTCTTTGGCAGATCCTCGTTGTATCGAAGGTCGACACCCCCTCTTCTTAGCCCTCCCTTCCCCCCCCATCTTCTGGTTAAATTCGTTTTCGAGGTGCGAGAGGGAGGGAGAGGAGTCGATATCGAGCAGTTTCGAAGAACTGTCTCGTGCAGCGATCGGCATTATCGTTCCATCGAGTTTCTAAAGATGAAGGCTTGCCTCGTCTCGTGGGGGAGAGGGGAAGTGGTTTATTAGATTTGGTTTATGCATTCGACTCGGGTGAAGATTTTAACGGATTTTTTATCGCGATTCCTAGCTTTTCGTTTATTTATTGCAGATTTCTTTTTAAAGGATAAGAGGGATGTTAAGATAGTGGTCGAATGGATATTGGAGAGCAATACTGGAACGATGGAGATTTTATATAGAGAAATGTTTTGAAAAGAATATAACTGTAAATGAATAGCAAGTGTATGAAGAAAATTTGTTTCCTTGTAATGGAATGGCAAAAATCATTTCTGAACATTGATAACTGAATTACGACACTATTATATTGAAAAGATAGAATTTATTGGAAAAGGTATTAACTTCTTGTTTTATACATACAACATGATATAACAAACTATGGATATTGCACGCAGATAAAAACAAAAGGGAAGTAAACGGTTGTATACATGTATGGATAGATGTATAAATTTAGTTAGGGAACTAAGCAAGACTTTTCAATAAAATTTTATTCTTGTAGAGTATACGGAAGGAAATTGTTACGGACAGGATATTGTATGCATGGGTATTTTATGATCATGGGTATTTTACGAGGATAATGTTGTAGATAAAACTTCGAAAAAAGGGAATCTATAGAAAGGAAAAGATAGCTGGAATGAAAGGCTCGAAAGAAATGTGAAAAATTAAGTTAAACCTTTTAATTCTCGTTAAAATATTTTTAAAATCCTTTTGAAAATTTGCCAATTCACAGTTTTCGTTAACCCATAAATTAAAAATGTTCTTTTACGTTAATCGTATAAAATATAAATCGTGAAATTTTTTAATAATGGATTATTCTCATACACAAAAATAATCGAAGCTTCTTTACTAAGTTACAAACAATTTGCATTGGATAATACGAAAATAGAACGAAGCGAAAGTGTGACAAAGATGTTGCTTCGTTTAAATTGCTTGTAACTTGAAAAAAAAAAAAAAATAAGTCTCATTGATATTTCTGTGTATAAATCTTTTAATTTCTAAAATTGATTCTGCAAAAATCAATGAATATTTTAATACCTTATATAGAATTTATTTTATATAATCGAATATGTTATTATTCAAACGTTAATATTGCACTTTATGGGAATGTTAATATGGGAATGAAAGATATAAATTCTGAGCGAATATTTCGATTGATTCGTACAAACGAAGCTTTGGAACATTTAGAGTTATTTAACATAAATATTCTCCATTTAAATTCCAATGTAAAAATCAACAAAATTTAAACGATCGAGATGTCTACTCATGAATTATCTATCTGGTGGTTGGAAACTCGTGTTTCAAGTGAAATGGTTAGCGGCACGAAAAAACAATGGCGAACGGGCAAAACGAAAATTTAAAATGGACATGTTGGATTGGAACGAAATGTACAAAATCAACATCGTCTCGTTTATTGACAGTAGTTGTCGAGCTCATTGTTGCCTCAGCCCTTTTCCTGCTTGCCCCTTTCCTGCTGTTAAAAACATTGTTTTTACTATTTTAATCCAAATCATCATGCTACGTCTCGGTAAATTCGATTCGGATAAATACGGTTTGTAATTTTGAAATTTTTTTGAACGAAACATAGTTAATGGCTCTCGATATAACAGTTTTCCAATTCCTGGTTCTTTTAATTAAAAATATTTATGGAATAGCGAACGACAGAAAATATTAAAATTGATTGTAATCAATGAATTAAAAAAAAAATTTGTATATTAAAAATTATTAAAAATTCCCATTAGAAATATTCCGAAAATGATTCGTTGTGTACATTTGATTAAATTTTTCAACTTTATTTTGTAAGGCTCATAATTGTAAAATATTTTCTTAAAATTATTATATTTAAATCGCAAACATTTCCAAAAATTTTTAATTTTTTTTTTTTTTTCATCGAATGTCATAATATTTAATAGCTTTTGTATCTTTTACAAAAGCGAAACTGGCTTTCGAGATAACAGATGAAATATCAAAATATGTTTGATGTACATAAATAAAAGGTCAAAAAAAAAAAACTCGTATCGTATATATATATATATATATATATGTATATAAAAAAAACAGAATAAAAATTATTTCAACATCTCCATCAAAAAAGTAAATACAATAAAAAAAAAAAAGAGAGAGCCACTCGAACGATAAATGAAAACGCTACCTGAATAACGTATAAAACAAAATATCGTACAAATAAAGCACTTGCAAAAAATTTTTTTATATCTTTTTTTTTTTTTTAATTCCATCGCACGAAATAAAAATCATCTCATTTCCAATATTTACCTAATATTATTCTCATTATTTTCTCCCAGAATTTTACAAGAAGAAGTATAACAATAAAATTGAAATTTCAACTTCCCCTAATAAATCGAATCGATCCGTTTAAAAATCAAATACAAATTAAATCCCAATCCTTTAATATGTTATCCAGAATCCAAGCACAAACCGACATCCCGTCCACTTCCAAAAATTACATTTCCATCGCGGGGTATCCATCGCAAATTACCCTTGGAAAAAGGTGCCACCGCAAAACCGTTGAGAAACGAAGAAAAGGAACGACAAAAGTGAGGAGGAGGAGAAAAATGTGCGTGAAACACACGAACACGAAGCGAAAGAAAAAGAATAGACAAAGAAGGGAGAGACGTCAACTCGTATCTCCTCGTTTAGCCGAGAAACTAACGGAAAATAAGGATGGCCTGCAGAGGGGATGATTGGGGTGCGACTTGTTTCTGATTTGTAATTAGAGATGAGTGGGGCCAGAGAGAGAATACATCTCTCGCGGAGCGAGTAATGGCTGAAAGTATGGGCCAGGCCAGCCGGAAGAATAACCGACTTCTCCTTTTCCACCCTCCTCGCCTGTTCAGACGAGCAGCCCTCGTCTGGTTTTTCCTCCCCGTTTGCCAGCGCTCATCCTTCACCGTCTCGGACGTCTCGTCTCGGCCGAGGAGGCGATCCTTCGCAGCTCGGCGGAACAACGGCCTGATATTTTCAACCGGGAACTTCTTGATTGTCGAGCAACCCTTTCGGGCCAACTCGCGCGATTTTTACGCTACCCGACTGCCCATCCGCGCTCTGCGCAATTTCTTGCGCTTCGTTTTATAAATATGAACGAGAAGAGAGCGACAGGGATTGATTTTTCTTCTCTCCTTTTTATTTTTTTCTTTTTTTGATTTTACATGACTGGCTCGATTTTAACGGTTGTCGGATCAGAGGGACACTTGATTGCTTCTGAAATTTTTGCTAATTATATTTTGACAGATCTTGGTGTATCTTGATATTTATTTTTCACGATCGGGTAAAAATTTTGGGTATTTTATTTTTTGCAAAAGTGGTGCAAGTAGATTTAAGTGATTTTTTAATTGGGTTCTAAGATTCATTATCATTGATGGATGACTTTTCTAACTTTTCAAGTAATAATCACTCTATTGGAAACAAGCCATTTTGAAAAAATAGAATAATAGTAGAAGTTCTAAAGAGGCAGAATTTCTTAAGATACTTTGTATAAATCCATGAAATTCATAATAAAATTCATAAGAAAAATCTGAAACGTTTTTCTGCTTTCAGACTCGGCAATGAACATGACGACAACGGGATTGCTTCTGATGATCACCCTGATCGCAGTGTCGATCATTCGATAAGGAGGATAAACGCGATGGACGTCTCTAATCTGTAATTATCGGCTGGATTCAAACTGTGAAACGCGAAAGAGAAGGAAATTGATAGGACTGCGAGAAACATAGACGTACATACACAAGAGCACATATAATATATATATATATATATATTAATACGTATATATAAAAAAAAGGAAGGAGGAATGACTGAGTAGTTAGTGTCGTATTAAAACAAGAGGAAGAGGAAAGAAAATAAATTAATAGTATGAATAATAATTACGCGTGCCAAGTCAGAGCGCAGTGAGGACGAACGAACGAGACATCGTGCAATAGGAAAACGAATTTTTCGAATCGATATAACATATTATGCACGAGACGTGGTGAGGAAGGGACGGCAAATCACAAAGTGCAACGACTATCGCTTTCAGTGTAACATATTGTATAACGCCGTAATGTCGCCGCAGAGAACGCGCCAACTTTCGAGGCTTGAGCCTGTTCGAGTCCAAAACTGGTACCAACAAATTTATTAACGTAATTTGTCGTTTCTTCTTAATTTTTCAATCGTATTTAAAATTAATCATCGAAGATAAATTCTTCTTGAAACAAGTAACATTTCTTTCTTTTCAAATTGACAGCGTGAAAAACTTACTTGAAGCATCTTACGCAATATATATATATATGAATGACAAGTGAGAAAAGAAGAACGACAAAATCAGTGATGCAAGCGTGAATTGTCCGCGCTATCGATTTCTCTTGCTTTTTTTTTTTCTTTCTCCTTGGATGATTTTCCCTTCTCCTTTTTATTCCATCCGCGAATACTGTTCCTTCTCCGTCGTTTCTTTTTCTCAGTTTTTCTCCCTCCTTCGTTCCTCCGTCGTTTCGTTTCTCATACCAAATCGCGGATCCCATCTGGATACTTGAGATTAAAACGTCAGATTCGGTATGGAAGACGTTCCTCGATGAAGAAGTAGAAGAAGAAAAAAAATGTAGGAGGGTGGGGGGCTTGAGGAGGAGAAGGAGGAGGAGGTGGAGAGTACACGAACGTTAAAGGATATTAAAGACGGAATATTATTAATCGCAAATATGTTTAAAATCTTCGAGATGGAAGAAAATTCATAGTTTCAATAATTTTTTTATCCGACTCCAAGTTATTATATGTGCATACGTTTGTAAAAATAGAGAAATATGAAAATATGAGAATGTGAATATTATTTGCTTGATATTTTATTATTTGCTGTTTCTTACCGTTCTACTTTGTATGATTTCGCTTTACTTAAAATATTATGCTCTTTTGAAAATGAATAAAAAAAACGAAGAAATGCGTATTTTTATATAATTATTAATAGTATCATAACAATTTCTCTCCTCCTGTTATTAAGATTTAATTTCTTTCTGTCGAGTTGTTCGAAAGATTTTGCACTCGCAAACAGGCTCAAACTTTATAGATTAACATAAAAATCAGGGATCCACGATTACGAAGAAATTAATTAAACGAGGAAAAAAAAAGAAAGAGAAGGAATAAGCGACGCACCGAGGCACTTTTTGTCAAGATTAAAAGTAATAATAATAATAATAATAATATTAATAATAATATTAATAACAATAATAATTCCACGTCGATTAGACAGCTGCTCAAATTATACTGTATAATATCGAAATGGAATATCGAAACGCTTAAAAAAAAAAAGAGAGAGAAAAAAAGAAAAAAAGAAGAAGAAGAAAAGAAAAAATGAAAAACAGAGAATATATATAAATAACGTGTAGGTATCAATTTTTATGTGGCGAACGAAAACGCGAAATGGAAACATTTAGAAAAATAAAAGAAATTTTATTCTTACTGTCGGAGCTTCATTAGTTTTGCACTAGATGTAGAGGGTGATATCGTTTATATCGGATTATAAAAACATCGAAACCCTTTCACGAATAATTTTGCAGGTGTTATCGGTGACGCGAAATACCACTCGCAGAAATTTTCGGTTTCTAAAACCGTTTTCTAAACCGTTCATTGTAATCACGAACGTCAATTTTGATGATTAACATTCGCAAAAAAAAAAAAAAAAAAAAAAAAAAGAAAAAAAAGAAAAAAAAGAAAAGATAAAATAAAATGAAAGAAGTGGGTAGAGAAAAATTGGGGAGGGGGGGGGGGGGGAGAGAGAAAAAAATGAAAACATTTTGCCACTTTGTAAAGCAATTTGTACAGTGAAAATTAATAACGCGAAATAAAAAAAAAAAAAAATAAAAATAAAACTTCGATCGATTTTAATCCATCAAGGGTGCTAGTACCACGGAATACCTGTGAACGCGAATTAATTGTAATCCTGTGCGCATTAAAACGTTGATGAGAAATATTTTTTTTTTCTTTTTTTTCTTTTTCGTGAGAGAGAAATAACTGAATAATAGCTAGGAGTAGGAATGAAAATTCCATTCCAATTATACAAAGAGATATTTTACAATTCAAATAGGATGAGTTTTTAATTTTTCCTAAAATCATCTAAAATATACAGGATACACGGAGGATTGGAAAAGTTTCGCCATTTATAAATTACCGATGACATAGTTTTAAAAAAAAAAAACTCAACTCAAATGGATGACGTGAATAATCTCATTTCCAAAAAGTTTCTTTACTTAATTAATTAGATCTATATAAAACAGAATTATAGAAAACATCAAATGAAAACTATTATTCAAATTGTATCACATAATACTATTTTAATTATTGCAAAAGACATTGATTCAAATACGCGCATATTCAAACACAACGATTCGATTAGCTAAATTTTGTTTATAAAATAAAATTTTACAAGTTGTAACGTGTTAATTTACCATTATCATTAATCTTAAATTAATAAATTATCATGGAATTGACCATTTGATAGCTTCAAAAAAATATTCAAACACACAGAGCACATACACAATGATTCCGTATCATACAATGGAGAACGCAAATTTACGATATCTAAAAAATCCACGTCATGAAATATTTTTGTTCAAATCAGAATTACACCGAGGCCAAATCCTTTGTTCGCCCGACGCGCACAATTAATTTATTCACGTGTTAATTAACGAGGTTCGGAATTTCTCTGTGAACGCGCAAACACGGGTGCACCAGTTTAAAGCGGACTTCGAACTACTTAGGAATATCCATTATTCAGCGTACATCTTGTTTAAAGCAACAGGTTCGTGAGTCCCGGTGCTCGAACGGGTTAAAGCCCATGATGGATTAAAGAAGGTTAGCTCAAGGATTACGCGGACTTACTATCGACAGATCTTTAATTTTGTCATCAACTCGATTTCGTGATCGCACTCTTTCTCGCACAACAAATGAAACAAATTTAATTTGAAAAGCGTTTCAAGCTTCCATCTATTTCTAACGCAGTCTGCGAAGATTTTGCAATAATAAATCTGATAGATATCTTCTTTGTACATAAATACTTTCCAAACGATTAGGTGGTATGCGGTGAAATTATTATTTCCAGGTTGATGTAACAAAAGACGAGAGAAGATATTTTTGAAGAAAGTTTCTTCTTTCCTTTTTTTTTTTTTTTTTTTTTCTTGTAAACGAGTGTGGATAATACGAGCTTTTCTTTCGAACGTTTCTATTCAAGCAAGCAAGCTTTGCTCTTCTTCTTCTTGTGGTGAAATATATTCAGGGGGAAGAGTTACGAACAATCTCGAATGATTTCGATCGGTGTATACAATACAAGCCTCCGTGTGTCGATGAAAATTGATGAAAACGAACGAAATCCCAATTTACTGCCAAATCCTGCCCAAAGCATCGTAGAATTCATCGTAGAATATACGCGATAAGCGCTGAATTGTGCTGAATATTGCATAATTCTCTCCGTGTATTTCTCACATTGTAAAGCGTATTCTAATTATTATTTCTCATGAATGTAATTCATAACGTAGCCAAAACACCTTGATTTGATTGTATACCATTGATTGATATAAAATTATATACGAGACGAAACGCGATATATCGATAATTTACAAGGCGCGATAGAAAAAAAAAAAAAGAGCGTCTAGATTTCTATTTTCCTATAAATCTAATAAACGCTATAAATTTTTTACGAAGCACGGATCGTTCCATTAAAATTTCAACCGTTTTATTCCCTGGAATAAAATTCAGGATTTCATCAATTATACCATTCATTCCCTCCGAGCTTTTCAAATAATACCAGATATGATAATTAAAATTGGACGGGCGGAAGAAGAAATTCAAATTCCCCGCGAATTGAATTAAATTATTTCGAACGATTTGAAAGCGAAAAAAGGCCCCCCTCTAATTAAACCTTATGTTTGATTTATTTCCGTTCCGATGATTTAGCCCTACGATTATATATAACAAGTGGACAACAAGTTGGAGAAGTCGGTTAAATTGCGATAATTAACACAGTTCAGCCACACGGTGCAGCAAGAAGCGAAGAGATCGAGGATCGTCTCTTTATCTCGTCTCTATTCCACACCTAATTTCTCACAGAGAACGATGGCGCTATACACTTATATACACGAATAATCGGCCTGAATATAATAACGACTCGTCAGTTGGCGAATCCTGTAAATACGAGTAAATAGATTAAATAAGATTATATTAGACACTGGAGGGGGGGAGGGAAAAAAAGAAGAGGAAGGAGGAAAGGTCCTCGCGACCATTTGATAAATTCGCTTCAACGACGAGGAAACAATTGGTCGAGGATTTTCTTGAGTCGCGAGGACATTTTGTCTTTGATTTGCAATCTGAATTTAGGATAAAATTCACACGTGATCCTGATTAAGGATCGAAGTTTTCGATCGCCCTGAAAAACGTGTGGAATCGATTCAAGCGATTGGATTCGACGTTTCTTCCATTCGAAACCGTTTGTGAGGAAGTTTCGAAGGAATCAATTCGTTCGTCTTTTAATTGAAAAGTTGAAATTTTTTATATAGTCAAATAATAAATGATTTCGCGGTTTTTCATGGTACGATGTTTAAAGTCGCATAGCTATACGGGCTAATAAATATATGTAACAATAAAAATGTATTTAAAATTGATAGTATGCCAATAACTTTAAATATCGTATTATTAAAAACAGAGAATCGAACTGCTGATATCTTGATATTTGTTGATATCAGTTCGACAAATATATCGATCGATATTTAAAGTTTATTTGTAATTGAAGATTTTAAATTGTTGAAAAACTCGAGAATGCACAAGTAGAAGAATGTAGCAAGTATAATTGGATCGTCCGTGAGAGACAAGTTTGAAAAATAATTGAAAAATTTAAAAGACATGGTCGGCGAATTACCAATCTCACCTCAATTACTTTATCCACATTTTCAGTTCCTCTTCCAAAAAACATGGTGGAAGAAGGACTTACATATTGCAGTAGACCAGAGAAGAAAACCGAAGCATTTTCTTAAACTCGCATAAACTTCAAACTCTGCAAAGTTTCCCCACCGAACTTGGGGAGGGGGGGAGAGAGAGAGAGAGAGAGAGAGAGAGAAAACTGACGGACTTCAAATTCAGAAATTCTTGAAGTTAATGAACTTGATGCAGTTTTAAAATTTCGAGAGTTTGTTGGAACAATTCGAACAGCGCGTTATAAAACATCCTCTCTCCCTCCCCCCCCCCCTCCTCCTCTCCCTTCCCTCTTTAATGCATACGTTAATGAAAGTGAAGATAAAGAAAAGATCGTGAGGAAGATAAGATGGAAATCGATATTGAAGAGTATCCCTCGAAAACAAGAATTTATTTTCGTAGATATAATTTAAAAAAGAAAAAAAAAAGAAAGAAAGAAAGAAAGAAAGAAAGATACTTTTTATATATCTTTCTAATATAAGAAACATGCGCTTTCCCTCGGATTTCGAAGAAAATATTTCGAAGAAAAAGGAAGAAACAAAACACTTGATTCGAAACGCTTGAATCGAATCCCTCCTCCAAGATATTTTCGTTTCGATTGATTTTCCGCCGGATTTTCTACGGCCATTGTAAACAAGCGTGGGTGGCGTACAGAGTAACGTAAATAATATACCATAGGGAGGAGATATTTTGACCTTAGCGTGTAACGAAATCGACGCGAGGAACAGCCGTCTTAGCCGTTAAGCGAATTTTTAAGTGATCGATCGCATCGTTTTCGCTCGAAGTTCGATGGCAATGTTGAAAACCAATGATTAAGCAAATAAGATTAAGTAAAAAATTTAATAGCATATATAATCCGAATAATGGTAATTCGTGCATCGAACTTCGTTCCTCCCCTCTGAAATGAATTTCTGATTTTTCTATAGAATTGAAAGAAGTCGCGATTGCCATCAAGCGTGAATACACTTTGTAACTTGGAATGAAAATGAAGGAGTATTTTGTTTGAATAACGCGTGTATAATCCGTTGAAAGATTGACAAGATTGTAAAATGAAAGAAACGATTATACCTGAGAAAACAATAATTTTCATGGATCGAATCAATCGTTTGATCGATCGTTCGTAGAGGAAAAATTAATGGGTGTAGAGGTTGTTATTTTAGTATTTAGAATATTTCAGATTGTGTGTGCGTGCATGCGTGCGTGTAAGATAACAATAAAATCGTGTAACAATTTTTTCCTGACTCGATACGTAAAGATATACGTGGTTCTTTCGAATTTTTAGAGAAAAAGATGCGATCGAAACTTGCGAATAAAACGAATTAAAAGCGAAGGTATATATGTATACATAACACAGAATATAAATATATAAATATATAAATATATAAATATACGAATTAAGAGGGACTATTGAGTAATGATATATCATATATATAATATATATATATATATATATATATATATATATATATATATATTATATGTTACATGATATATTATTATAATATTATTATGCTTTGCGCCGTTGAGTTGAATGTTGTTATTTACATGAGAAAAAAAAAATGAGAGATTCTTATGGATACACTCGACATATGTAATAAAATATGGGTAAAGTAACACTACCCTGGAAAAAAAAAGCAATGTGTTCCTCTTTTATTATTAATTATAATCTCTCACCTTTTGATGCATCTCCAGATAACAAAATTTCTAATTTCTATCACAGAATTATATCTTCACGATTAACTTTATATTAAGAAGATTTTATTTTTCTTTTCATTAAATTGATCGACAATTGATTCAAAAGGTTTTAAAGGTTTTAATCCAAAAGATCTCTTTCGAGTAAAAATGTCTCGACATTATGCACTTAGTATGTTCATTTAATAATCTCGATACTTTTATTCTTCTCGAAAAGTATGCACGAGCAGCTTGTTTATTAATATTAGAATTTCATTAATCGTGAGAGACTCGTATCGAAGTTTTAAATTCCATTTCAAAATTCTGTTACGAGGCATCACCGACAACGAAAGCAGCGGATGCTGAGGAAATGAAATAATTAATTTCGTGATATTGCAACAGCAGTGCCTACGTTGATTTGTATTTAACTACTTTGCCACGTCAGCGGACATAAATCCTTAATTACTACGTGCTTACGATCGTTGCTTGCCTTTCATGACGTGCCGCTGATATAGCGATAATAAAAAAAAAAAGATGGAAAAAGTGATAAAAAAAAATCGAATATAGAGAAAACGTTCGATGTTGATTTCGTTTCTTTTTTTTTTTTTTTTTTTTTTTTGGAGCATTAAACGTGCTTACATTCATTTCAAAGGTTCAATATTGTTCTGACACGCAACGAGGATTAATTTATTTAAAATTAAATTTACTTTATTTAATGCTTTCTAATAAATTTCACGTTAATATGAACACGTTATAAAAAGTTACAAGTTTGATAAAAAGAAATTGCAACGTAGTATATTTTATCGGGGGGAGGGGGGGGGGAGGGGGGAATTCTTCTTTCGAATAAAAAGTTAGAATATCGCGAATATGAATGTGACCGTATCTTTAAAAGCGAATTATAAGGATGCATTGAAACGGTGCAGTATTAAATTTATGAAATTTGGTTAACTGGATTTTATAAATATAAAATTTTACGAATGTTGGCTGGAATATGAATAAGAACGGCCTATTTTGACAGCGCGGTGCACGCAAATACACGCAATATTGATCGTACGAAGATAGAATTTCGAAAAAATGAAATAATATTTATTTTACGATTTTTGAAGAATTGTAAAGAATTATGAAAAACGAAATCGGGAATATCACGAGTTTCTGAAACGTTCAAATTTATAAAAACATTTGAAAAATATTCGGGTAATAAAGAAATAAAAATATATCACCCTGATTTGATCCCAATAATATCACCATATTTCGGTAAAAATAATCAAGATGTGCCGACAAATTTGTGTTTCTGATTCACAATTCGCACGAGTTTTCACTACTTCTGATTTATCACAGCGACTCCCCCAATATAGATTCCTCGAGCGATCTGTTTTCGTGGCGAAAGGGTTAACCAGTCATCCATCACAGTAATTGTCGTATACGTCGTGTTACTTTACTTGTTCTGATACAAAGTTGGATTATAGGAAAAAGTTTGTTTGCAAACCTGAAGAGAATAATCAACTCGACGAATAAACTAAATAACACGAGCCAAGAAAAAAAACCCTTATTTATTCTCACCAATCACTCTCAAAAATCAAAAATCCCATTCTCTTATATTCAAAAACTAATCGCATAACTATATCGCATCGATCTCCTCCAACCACTTTCAAAATTTCAAAAAACTTCTCTCTCTAGAAAAAAAGAAAAGAAAAAAGAAAATTTACATTCCAATTTTTCCATCTATCCAATAAAGTCGTCTCCAAACATCACCCGCCGCGCCATCTGGCGTCCAAACTCCACGAACCTATGCCTAGTTGCGCGAGGCTCGATACACGAGGCAAGAGATAAGTGTCGTCACGGAAAATCCACGGACGAGTCTCTATCTAAGATCGGCAGATTAAACGGCGAGGGGTGTGTTTGCCGTGGAGGAAGATAGGTGCGTGAAAGTTAAGCAACGAGCACACGTCTGGCCGAGGTGAGGCGGTGATAGCGCGGAAGGTATATATATCGGCCTTTACACAATATTTCGCGGGGTTATTGCCGGCTATGTTGTAACAGCCGGTTCGCCATCCGCATACTAACCGGGGGATTAATTCACGCTGGATCCAAAGTCGGCTTACCGTGTGACTTTTCTCGGACAGCCGCCGGCTTTTCGACTTCCACCCATTGCCACGGGGTTACCTCGATACCTCGATTATGAGTCGGATCTCGATGAGGCGGGGGATCTCGAAGTTTCGACGTGTTTCACCGTCCATGCATCCCGATGGAATTTTCGTCGAGATGGATGGCCGGCCGGTAAGAAGAGAATAGTAATAATAAAGTTTCGCCCAGGTTTTTATATGGGGGAGAGATTTTATCAAGTTTATTCCTCTTTTTCGATACGAATTTTTTCTTTTTTTCTTTTTGGTCGATAAGGACAGCTGAGTCAGTAAAGTTTTATAATATTCATTTCGCGTGAGTTCAGATCCTTGCAACAACGTGAGCTTTTAAATGAGCGTATATATTACAATCTATTTTCGCACAATTATCAATATTTTCCTAATTCCATCTGTGCCCTTTTTCGACAATCGTCGCCAAGCCATTTCTACGTTCATTAAATCGCTACACGCTCGTCCGGCAATTATTTTTGTCGCGGATGAAGCTTCAATTAGCCCTCCCTCCCTCCCGACCAATGTCGAACGTAACGTTGAAAGGAAAATCGATATCGAGGCACGCGGAATTCGAACGAGGGAAAAATCTGGATTACCGGTATCTGTGAAAAAAATGAAAGCTCCACACGTGCGCTCACGTACAATGGGGGATGTCGACACATTTACGGGGGACGTGTCCTGGCATTATGTGGCCGTGGTGGAAATTAAAAAGTGATAGCCGCCTCGTTTTCGCTCCCACCCTGTTCCCACCGTGGTTTTACGATGAAGTAACTCACGATCCCCTGTTGAAATTTAGGCTAACACCGTTGGGAAACGTACAAGTTTCGTACGTACGTAATTTCGTCTTGGAGTATTTATTGGGGGGATTCGACGTTTATCGAGGAAGGGTGTTGAAGCGCGAAACTTTTAAATAGATCTCGGTGACGTAAGAAAGTCACAATTGCGTTCGTTTATATTCTATCCGTGTATTTCCATCAAATGGATAGATAGTTTCTTTCGATTGATTTCAATATTGAAAGACTCGAGTCATTTGTAACTTTGAAAACCGATATTTAAAATATTTTTCATTGTAAAATTTAAACCACGAGAAAAACATTTTGTATATATATATTTACACAGCGACAAATAATAATAATTCACGAAAGTAAAATCATCAACCAGCCATTTAGACTTTTAGGCTTTTCTCGTCAACAATGTAAAATTCCATCCAACTGGAAAACTTTCTGCGAAAACTTGCTATGAATGTATCAAATCAGATGTATCGAGTGACAAAAACGACGAACACGGTGTGCGTGCATATTCGTATAAAACGAGCAAAAAAAAAAAAGAAAAAGAAAAAAGAGAGAGAGAAGGAAAGAAGAGGGATTAAAATAGCTCTTTTCATTCGAGTGAATCCGAAGTGAATTCCAAAACGAAATGCCGAGTGAAAATTTTGATCGACGTGGACGGGCACAAACGAAACAGCGAGATCGGTCGATTCGAGACCGAAATTGCTTTATTTTCCGAGTGCAATCCATTCGAGTGGCCCTCCCCCCTTCCTCCCCTCCCCCTGGTTCGAATGGCTCGCCAACGAAGAAGACAATGAGAATCGAGAAAAGATGATTCCACGTAACCATTGTGCACGAACGTTCCAACGATTATCCCCTGTTTCACATTGTGCGAAATCGTCGAACCCTCGACTGGCTCCATTTTGATGAAAAATCCACGCGACCGATCTTAATTACGACTGTCATACGAGTTGCGTTTCGCCCGTGATGATGAAAGGCCGAATTAATTCGATTAGATGCGTGTTTCGCGTGACGAATCGCGGCCGGAATACGTCGTTTGCTTATTTTATGGCGGAAGCGTAGAGGATTCGAGTGAAACTGCGTGAGAATTTATACGAAGTTTTTATACGACCAAGATTCGATGATGTCCAGTTACTTCGAGTTTATCATGAAAATCAATGAAAATTAGTACGACAGTAGTTTCGTATCGAAAATATTATTCGAATGTTCGATACTTTGCGAACAAACAGATGTTGGTTTCTGATTTTGACTTGACAACAATATTTGATCTATAATATTTTCTTTGCTCCCGTATTTTTCTTATTTTATTCGTTCTACGATCTTCCCATAATCCTTTAAAAAGCTTTTTAGAAAGCTACGCGAGATATCCTGCAAACACACTTTCCGCGTACTACTTCATTTATATATATCTCAAGGAATACGAAAATGAGTGCTATTTTCTATTCCCTTTTCCATACTTTATATCCATTTTGAACGCTTTTCAACATTTCTATTGCGGGGTCTAATAAAAGGAAGCGGAGTCGCGCATTTTTCCCTGTGGCCCAATCGCGTGGCAATTCTTGCCACGATAAAATCGGAAAGTTTACCGAGAAACGGCTCCTTAACGTCTCCTGAAACTTTAACTTGCGTTGTAGCGAAGTAATAAAACAGGCAGCGTGGGACGCTGCGCTAAAAACAGCTGCGGATAAGGCGTCAAAAAAATTGGCTTTGTTTCAGGAAACCCATGCATGCCAGCAATTTCACTTGGACGTTGTATCCTACAGCTCTCAGACCGAAATGGACCGTAATTCCATGAATTCGAAAAGTTTTATTAGCACATTAGATTGCCTGATTTTTGAAAATTTTTTTGAAAAAAAAAATCATTTCGATCATCGTACTTTTGTTACTTATCGGTTCACGTTAATTGTTAATCATTTCGACCAAGAGCATTAACGAGAAACCATGAAAAGAGAAGCTCATCGTACATTTCTACGAAATTTCAATTAAACTTCATCAAACATAACTGGGAATAGAATCGAAAATAAGAACAACCTATTCACAAACACTTCACCGAAAAAAGGAAAGTTACCAAAAAGAAAAAGAATTTATTCTACGAGCATTCGTGTAAGCTCGAAGAAAGAAAGAGAGAGAGAGAGAGAGAGAAAAAGAGAAGGAAAAAACACGTGGGCAAAGAAATGCTAATAGCATGCAAAGAAACAGTGTGAAAATTGACTGAGAAGTGGCAGTCGTGAATCTCGTTGAACGGGAAACCACCACTGAGATGCATGATAGGCGTCAAACACTCTTTATACCGTTTTCAACGCCACTTGCCTTTATTCTTTTCATCCCATTTCTTCCTCCTCTTCTTTTTTTTTCCGCCGAAAAAAAAGGGGTAAATAAAAGCTTTGCGCTTTTATCGATCTCCCTTCGTTCCAGCAATCCTCTCGATTTTTACGTTTCCCTCAAAGATGATGGAACGAAAGAGTTAACGAAAGAGGAAATAAGGAATCGAGTAGTAAGCGCAGTGTGTGTTACAATCCATAAAATCGAGACTCGTGCAGATCAACTTTGTTTACGAGTCGTGCGCAAATTTAAGAACGCCCATCAAGCGATCAAATGGGGGGTAACAACTCGTGCCAATCTTTGAATCGTGCTAATAAATCGACCGTAAAAAAAAAAGAGAGAAGAAAAAGTAGTTACAGACGAGGAAAATATTTATAGTCATTGATTCCACGATTTCGATTATCTGTGAATGGTTTTACGAGAAAAAGGAAAAGAATGCTTGGCGATATTATCGGCATAGATTTGAAATTAACTGAAGAAGAGTTATGCTGTTCACAAACGTGTTAGGTTTGCACGTGTGGAACTTTGTTTGATCGAAATTTCAATTTGACGTTACTTATCGAATTTTGTAATTTCAATTATCAATTTTATAGCGAAATTATATTATTATTATGTATTAAAACGAAATCGGTTTATCGCAAATCATATAATATCGTTTCATTGAAATTTTAATTCGTTGCGTTCAATTTTGAGATTATCAATTTTCTTTTTGAATAAATCTAAAGAAGAAATGTGGCAAAAGTTGTTATATTTAATTTTTGGAGAAAATTATTATAGCCATATTCTATTTCATCTAAAATCATTTTTTCATTGGAGAAATTTCAAAAGTGGAATATCGAGGATCTCTGTGCAACGATCCATTAAATTAATTATTTTTATAGAGAGAAAAATGTTTCATTGCTACTTTATAACAGAGCTATTTTTCCCACTGTTGAATTAATAAGTGGAAAATAGCATCACACCTCTTGAAAAAAAAAATCTCTCCACAGCAATGTAAAATTACCACATGTTTATTCTCACGCGTCAACAGACGGATTAAGACAATTTTATCCTGAACTGTCGTTTAAAGGCAAAAAAAATTGTGAAAATTTCTAGTTTTAGAATTATATCGAATTATACGTTGAATATATGAAATAACATAAAATATCAGTACGAAAACATTTTTCACAGACGATCGATCCCCTTAAAAACACCCATAGATGGAATCAATTCTATCGCCCAAATAAATTCACGTATGCAAATAGAATTATCATACAACGAAGCACAAAAATCCCACTTTCACGATCCACACACGTAAATAAATAAATAAAACGAAACACAAATAAATCCCTCTTCAACAGGTATTCGAGTTTCAAACGGTCGGGTGATTAACCAAACGTCCCGAACAAAACGGAACGATATTCCTCTCCGGTGGGATATCAAAAGGATTAAAATCGATCCATTAGATATTAATAGGCTGGAGATCGGCCATTCCGCGCAACAATGAAATATCAATCGTCCAATCTCCACTCCTCCTCTATATTCCATAATCGAGACGTGTTTACATAACAAACCATCATCTTCCCCGCTCACTGTTTTGGCTTGTATTCAAGCCGTGGCATCGCGACCTGTTTCATAGAAACTCTCTCTCTCTCTTTCTCTCTCGCGCAGAAGAGGAGAGCTCGCGGAGGAAGAGAGAAAGGCGAGTTCACGGTCGGCAATAGCCGAAGAAAAAGGCCTCGTGAAACCTTGATGAGCCGTGCTGCCGGCAAGTAGGCATTGTGGCGGATTATGAATTAAATTCACCCTCGACTAGCTCCGTGCCAGCACTTGCTTCCCTTTACTTTACTCCATAATACGGTCCGTAGCCAACGGCTACCCCTTCGGCTCTTTTCCTCGACCATTCAGTGTGCCCCGACTCTCTCCATCCAACCACCACCCCTTTCACCTTCTGTTTCGCTCCATCCTCCCCTCCTCCAACGTCGTTCCTCTTCTGCCTCTCTCGAGCTCTCTTCTATCTTGATTCCCTTCAGCTTCTTCCTCCCTCTCGAGAGACTTCACCGAAAGTGGCCGCTACGAGCGGTATTAACCAGTGTCTGTATACGGTAGTCCGCGTTATTAGCTCCTTTTTCCAGTTAAGCTCGTGTCTTCCTTTTTACCCCTTTCGTTTTCTCCGTTTCTTTTCCCTTTTTTCTCCCCTCCCTCTCCTTGTTTTTTCTCTGTCGTCTTTTCGACAGAGGAAGGCTTGACGATAACGCGTACCGACGGATAATAGAACCGTCTATGTTTCACCAAGTTATTATTCTCTTTCTTACTCTTTAGTCTTCTGTTTCCCGCACTCCTTCTTTTCCTCTTTCTACGGTTGACGGTATCCAGAAGATTATGCTAATCGTGTTTCTATATATTCGAGAAAAGTTTGCATTTATTTATCGAGGAATTTTAGAAAACAAGTTTCTGCCAGGAATATTTTTTAGTTTTCGTAGAATCTAGAATGTTTAGGAATCACTGTATTATTCCTTTCCACGTTGCGGAAGAATAGAAAGAGAACTTTTTGATCACTTTGTATATAAATTTATCGACTACTGCGTGCGATATCGATTGCCATGAAAATCAATGGAAAAGAAAAATGATCGGCCACCGCGTAAGAACACGTTTCATACAGGTATCTGCTTCTTTCCACGATAAGATCGCGTGGACGAGTTTAGCCGGGCAGAATAAACTTCTTCGAGTAACTACGTCGAGAGAGTGCTAACTTCTTCCCTCATCAAATCCTAAACCCATCGCCCCGTCCAAGTTCCGTCCATCTCCTCGAAAGAGATTTCAGATCCTCCCTTAACCACAATCGAGATAACGAATCCTCGGCCGGGGAGCGCAATTATATCGATCGTTTCATGGGCACGTACGTGACGTCCAGTAACTTCGTTTACCCCCACCCTCGACCCTCCCCTCGATGTACTTTTTTTATTGAGAAAACTCCGATCTTGCCTTCGTCTTCTTTTCTCATCCCGCGTGCAATGAAAACGTCGATTCTGTTTTCTGGTTGAAGTTCTGGTGGCTTCATAATTGCAGGAAACATGTGCAGCACCTATTCGGTGGAAAATTGTGTTGGAAAGTATGAATCAACTAGCTCGAGCTAATCTTCCTTTCTTTCTAAATTTTGTTACGTACAATCTTTATTTACTTTTTTCTGTACTTTATCCAAATAAGTAAGCGCGCAATCGTTAAATAATGAAATATCATTGCGCATGAAAAATTTCAACAATATTCCAAAACGTATCATCCCCTCTATATCAGAGTATATGTAAGTTTCTGTGAAAAATATTGCTCTTATATTTCATCAAATTGTGTATTCATACCTGTGGCAAGGAAAAAAGGACAACATTATGTCGTGTTAATGATATTCGACGCGCGTTTTGAACCATTAAAACTTGGAAATTTTATCCAGCCAATAACGAAATTACTCGCTTCCACATCCTGACAATTCATCGTTCGAGAATTCCCAAGACCCTCTTGCTCAGTATTCGTTCATCGAGACGTCTCGAGGTTTCATTATGACACGTATCGAGCATACTTATCCCAAGAGGGCACGGCTGGTGCGTCGAAGATCGCGGGGAATCCCGCAATTCGTTTACAAATTTGGAACAGGGCAAAGCAATGGCTCGGTATAGGGAAATAGCACGGTTTGGAGATAACGATTCGAATTCCAAACCGATGGACCAAAGCGTGAGAGACGCGATCCTCGAACAATTGGGGAGAAAGGATGGGCGACGACTCGATGGCGGGGGAATTAGCCTTGGTTGACCCCCACGCGGACTGTCACACGACCCGTTCGGCATTCTGGAATTGTAATAGCAGAGCCTGGACGACACACGATGGCAGAGCCATCTCGCTTCGATCCACGAGCTTTCTTCGAGATCTCTTTCCATCTTCGAACGTACGTGATGGGGGATTCCCGTTTTAATTAATTCTCCACGTTCTTGAAGGATACTCGAGTGGATGCGAAGTCTTATCGTTACGATCCTATCGACACTGTTACATCAGCGATTTTCGAGATCTGTGGAATTTTGGTGAATGAATTTGGAAAGGAGTTTTAAAGCAGGTGTTAAATTTGATTTGGAGAGATTTAGATTTCTCTCCATGGAATTTTTTTCTATCGTTGTGAAGTGTAATTGTATAATTGTGAATTGTGGTCTTGTTTCGTGAGAAATTTTGAAAATTTTTCTTCAACTCGATGGTGAGGATGAAATTTGATGAAGAATTATAATTTAAAAAGATGCATTTTTCACAGGAAAATGAAATTTCTTTTTTTTTAATTTATATAAATGTTTATACAAAATGATAGTAAGGTAACGTTTCTGATTTTCATAGGCGAAGATATTGTTAAATCTCGTACTTGAAATCTCATAGTGAAATTCTCACCAGGCGGCAATTTGTATCTTGTCCGAAGCTTTGGAAACACACTGTTATCCACTGACCGCAATGACATGATTAATTATCATGGAACGTCATTATCGCAAAATTAATTGTCTCCTGCGTGATTGACGTTATAGACGTCTAAGTCTGAAACTGGTCTATACTCTGGTGTGAACGCATTATTAGATCATACCGTTAATTTTAAACGTTTAAAACTCCAATAGCGCATCTATCCTCTTCCATCACGGATGTAATTTCCACCTCTCTTGGATAAAAGTGTAATAAAACTGAAGTTTTCCCTTTCGATCTTTTACCACGCTTTACGACCCAAAGGAAACAAATCTCTTTTCTCATCAGTCTATCATTCTCCTCTATTTTCACTTTTAAATACTTTGAACTTTGGAATTTCACAAATAATATTTGCAATTCTTTTTTTCTTTTCTTTACTATTTTTCCTCCAATCTTTCAGTATCGTAGTTTTACTTACGAGATTCAATATCGTTCGAAAAACTTTTCTCGAGTAAAATATTTCAATTTTTTTTTTTTTTTTTTTTGGAATTTTATTACAAATAATCATATTTTCAATCGGTTCAAAATCTTTCTTCGACCTTTTTTTCTTTTCTTTACTATTTTTCCTCCAATATTTCAGTATCTTTTACAAATAAATAAGAAAAACGAAATCTTCCAAGTAGTTTTTTACTTACGAGATTCGAAATATCGTTGGAAAAACTTTTCTCGAGTAAAATATTTCAATTTTGCGATTGATATATTTGAATACACAAACGGGTGCAATTTTGATGCGCGTACAATCACGGGACACGTGTATTCCTTGTCACCAGTTGAAAATTGAAAAATGTATACTTGCGATAGACACGTTTCCAACCGGAAGGGAGTCGACGGCCCGCAAAATGGTCCACTTGATTTCTCGCATAGTTGGGCGCAAATGTTTCCACAAGTCGCATCCGGGTGAAAGTCCCACGGAGTTGTTCCGCTAAAATTGCCGCTATTTGTATACTAGACTCTGAATTCCATTCAGGGATCGAGAGAACATCCCTGTTAACGTGTACACACGCGCAAAAGTGCAATAGTCACGATGTACAAAGCGACGTAGTAGTTCAAGAATGAAGCTTGACAAAATATTTATCTTTCATTTTTGAAATGATATAAATTTAACGAATAAGTAAGAAACGATTAATTAACGACGTAAATTTATTATTATTACTCTCCTATACTAATATTGCACGAAATAATTTCATAAATCTCGAAGAAAAAAATCACTGTTTTGAAAAGGTCGTAGATAAGTCACGTGTGAAGAGCTAAAAATTTCGAAGAAACGAGATTAAAAGGCATACTTGTTGCTTCCTTATATAACACTTTTATGAAAATATTATTCAATTTCTCGACGATCCCCCAACAATAAATGATAAATCTTGGTCGACAAACGAAGAGAGAAACAAAGACACGTGGTTCGTTCGCGCTAATTCAATTCCAAGCTTTATTTTTTTTTCCCTCCCACCTCAGGAAAATTTCAATTCATCCGGGACACCAGTCTCTCATTCCTTTTAATCCTGTATCCTGATTACTGTTATTGCTGGCTGGCGGACAGAGACGAGCGAGGAAGACAGACGCAGGAAAAGGAGAATGAAATAGTTGGGTCGGGTTTAAACTCCGGGAATTGCATCTTCCGGAGGAAAGCCCGTAGGCTGTGGACGTTGGGCAATTACTCGTGACCGAGCAAAGTAAACTGACGGACGCAGAAATAGATTTGCATTTTTACCCAGAGAGCCTCGGGCAAGTTGCGCCTTACGTGTAATCCCTGGCTTCCTACTTCTCGCTTCGTTATTCGCAAAATGACCCAGGCCTGTTAAAAACTTGATGTAAATCGAATATTTCAGTGGCATTTAACGCGTGATAATCGAATATTTATTTGTCTTTTTTCCTCTCTCGAAAAAAGAAGAATCCTGACTGGGGTGATTCATATTAAATATTTCAACGTGGAATTGTATGATTATTATGTTTCTTTGATTATTTCTCGATATCTTCGAAATTATTAAAAGAATATCTCGACGCCACGAAATATAATCATCTATTATTCAAACATTTGTGTAAATATAAGAAGATCTGGAAAAACAGAAGATTATTAATACAATTGGGTTATAAAAATTAAAAATTCTTCCATTATAATCTCGTCATCGAAACGATAAAATTTACAGAGATTTCTCGAGAGAACGAGGAATATCAAATTTCACAAATTACGAAGTAACACTATCACGAGATAAAACGAGGATAAGGGTATACAAGATACGGATTCAATTCGACGATTCAATTGAAGACTCTATATGTTTTTACACTGATATAAATTTAATGGAGGAAAGAGAGGGAAGAAAGGACGCGAAGGAAAAAAAAAACGCAGCAGACACGGAAAGGAAATATTCACACCGACGTTATACAAGCGTTGTTATACATTCGATATCAGCTGCCATAATATCAGTGATTGCGTGGAAGCACCGCAAAATTCATGAAAATCACGGCGTTACGTTCCCCGCGTGTGACATTCGCAAAAATTTCGTCGGATACTTTCAACGGCTCGTACGCGTGTATTTTATACGCGAAACCATTTTGCCGGCCGCGCACGAGCGATTTCAATTAAATTAAATTCCAATTAAATTAAATTCCAATTAAATTATAGGCCGGCCCCCGTCGGCCGGGAGAACATATGTATTGAGCCCGTTTCGTGTTTCGAAACGTATTCTCCCATAGAACTGAATTTAAGGGCTTCGAATATAAATAACCTCCTCCTCCTCCTCCTCTTCTCCCTGACTTTATAAATTTCGAAATATTTTCATCACCAATTTCCTTTACGATCTTCGATAATTTCTCGACCTAGAAGCAGTGTGTAAATCGAAACAGGATCACGAAGAATTCAAGTTCGATTAAAATTCGAAGAAGAATTATTATGAGTATATAATTTTTATTTTCTATTTTTTTTTTTTTAATTTAAGCAGTTGTGTAATATACTATTAGTTGTAAAGTGAAAAAAAGGGGAGGGAGGGGAAGATTTCTTCCGGTCTCGTTTCCAGCTGACAGGCAATTGATTGCCATCGAGACCGTGCAAATCTGCAAGTCGAAATAGACTTGCGTGTTTATTCGAGACTTGGTAAGCTACGAATGGTAAATACAACTTGTGTACCCAGTGTTTTCGGCAAGGTAGTGCCTGTTTCAATTTGCCAAGGAACTATTTTGCTTTGGCAGTGCACGCTGTTACCTCCATTTATAGAAAACAGGAAATGAAGCGCAAATTACTCGCGAGCATTTGATTGCGGTTTGAAACTCGCTTCTCCAAAAGAAAAAAAAGAAAATTCATCTGGATCTTGACACCGCAATAACGGTGTAATTTTTCTTTCGCTTTCGAGGTAACTTTCTTATTAAACGTTCAAAAAATTACGTCTTACGTAGAAGCAAGGAAAGGAATTTGTTATTTACGAATGAAATATATATTTAAAGTGGGATAATAAAAATTAAAGGAGAAAAGAAATAATTAAAATTATAATGTTTTATATTCAATGTTTTATACTAGTGATGAAAATTTTTAAATATCGAAGAAAAAAAATTAATAATAATCGAAATTCAATTTACGTAAAAATTTATGTAAAAAAATATATGTATATAAATGTATATGATGTTTGAAATTTTAGTAAAAAAAAAATCTTTACGTCTTGCAGAGATATCTCATTCGTTGTTCATACTTCACTGATAACACCTAAATGCCAAAAATAAGTATCTTAGGAAGATTGATGTCATGGGTGCTAGTCCACATTCTGGACATTCACACATGCGTCGTATTCACAATTTAGCGCGCTTCATCGGTGAGATCTATATAGCGAAAATGATTTCCCTAGCAAGATTGATGTCGAGGTTCTACCAAAGCACAATATACACACAAATATTGAACGAAAATTATCACTTACCTTCTCTATCTACGAAATCAAAACAGATTTGCTATATAAATATTATCTAATATTAGAATATCAACATACAGTAACGATTTAAAAGATAGTAATTTATACCATTTCAAAGTGTACCTTGTTAATGATTAAATAATATGTGTAACGAGTTATTATTTATTTTGAAAAGATAGAAAATTTCTCAATTAAAAATAAAGATAAAAATGGTATAAATGAATGAATTAAATATTATTGTTCACAAATGAATTTATAATAATAAATTTAAAAACTTTTTAAACAACGGTATGAATAATAATAAGAGCATACCTGAGGATTAGTGTAGGTGCGAGTTCCGCTTTAAAAATGTAAATGCTTGATGTACTGGCCTGCGTAGGTAATAACAGCTTTCCTGCGCAAACAAAAAAACAAAATATTAGTAAAAAAAATAAAGTAAATGAAAAATAATATAATTATATAATTTTATCATTGACATTAGTTATAACAACTATAAGCAAGATTTAATTTTTAACAAAATTATATTATCATCAGTATATAAAATTGTAGCTGATTGTTCATTAAAATGTTTCGTAATAGTAATAGAGAAATATTTAATAAAAGAATCTTAATCGATCGTATCTTGTAATAAAAGTGTTGCTTTATAACACAATATTACCACGAATTTTGAAGCGGCGTAATAAGAATTTTCTATTATTCTGCAAAGATTCTTATCAGAACTCTGATTAAGCTCGCGCTTTTATCGGAGACGAACTACAGCGAATCCATCAACTGTCTTTGGATCCGTGGATAATCCCTCCGGATGAAAGAAATTTCTTAATTTTCACTTCCTACTTCGACTTCAAGAGCTTGTTAGAACTTGTTCCGTAATTAATATTCCAAATAATCTCTGCTAACAGTTTGTAATCTTTACAAACACAAATCTAATTACTTTACAAACACAAATCTAATTACTTTACAAACATAAATCTAATTAGCTCTAAAATATTATATCACGAATTGCGCGTAAAGAAAGAAATTTCGTTAAAATATTATCAATAAATTCGAGTTTAAGTACAAATTATATCCTAAACTTTTTCTGAATGTTAAAAATAATTATCGACGAAATAATTAGAGAATAATAATTCTAATCCACGTACAAAAAAGAACTCCTCCTACTTGTCATTAATTTTTCTTAAAAATTTTTCCATATATATTTTTCACTTTAATTGAAGATTAATTTTAAAAAACAATAAATACGTAAATATATATTGTTTTTCTCCAACAATTCGAAACAAAAATCAGCAATAAATAACTCGATCGTACTTTTATTATCCTCGAGACGAATTAAATTTCCAAATTTTATATTGCATCATATTATATAATATTAATTCAAAATGATATTCTATGCAAAGTAATAAATCGCCAAATTTTACGTAACAGAAATCTTCAAATCTGATCCAACATCTATCCACTCTGAAAATATTCCCTTCTCCGTGACGCACCGCGAATCTGCGCGCCTGCGAGATCCTCTTTGTTTATTAAAGATTATCTTCGAGAACGACATCCTTCGCTCGAAGTGAAAGCCCAGTAAAACGGTGATGGCCATGCTTTCGAAAAGCAGATGCCCATACGATCCGGAAAGTTAAGTTCGTTAAGTATTCCCAGGGGTCGTGTCTTATCGGGTAGACGTGGCTCTGATCCTCCACTTACCCGTGCCGTGGCATAACAATTACCCTATTATTTCGCCACCCCACCCACACGGTGCGCCACATCCGCGATACACGCCTCCTCCTCGAAGCTTCCGTTGCTTCGACATTTTTTACCCCTCGTGTGTCCACATCTGGCTACCTACATACGCGTTGCGCCGTAATTAGCCGGTCAAATGGTTAATTACGCTTCTTAACGCGCTATCTTCTAATTGGGTGCGCCGTTGTTTGGATTAATGTGTGCGAGAACGTCATAAGATTGAGTTGTTGGCGAACGAAGCTTCTTACGAGATTTTATTCTATTTTGTATTCTGTCTTGTTCTTTCTTTTCTTTTCTTTTCTTCGTATTTTTATTAGGTGGATGAATACAGTGGTTTGGAAGTTTTCGACAGTGATTTCGTGAAAAGCTTTTTATAAAGTTATTTTGGTTTAGTTGTAAAATCTTAATCTTTGGAAGAAGTTTACTGTTTGACTTGATTGAGCAAATTGTTTTGAAGGAACGTTCAATTTTTATCTTATCTTTAATTCTTTCTCAGTGATTAATTGTTGTATTGGTCAGGAATCTTTTTTTTGGGGGGAGGAGGGGGTATTTATGAGATTTTTTAAAGGTATTTTATTGTTGCCATTATCTTATTTTGTAAAGCAGTCGACAGTTTTATCTTTGCATTCATGTGGAAGATCGGTGGTCCCGAGACGAAATGATATTATCACGAATTTTAAATCCCCCAAATGTCGACGAGAGCTCAAAGTTTAAGTTTTTAATCCCGAATAAACAATCGAGCTCGATAAGTACCGGTATTTTCTGTAAAGTCATATTTTTATCAAATTGGAAATGATATGTGCGATTAATGCTAGCGATAAAATTTATTTATTTTAGAATTTATGCGTGTTGTCTCTCTTGATATTACTTTGAATTTAAAGATATAATTACAAAATTTACAATATTTTAGTTACGTCGAGTTGTTTCAGTTATATTAATACGTATATATTTATTACATCATAGTTGAATAATAGTGTAAAAATTTTATATAAAGAAGATTATTTCTTTATACTTTATTTTTATGTAAATAAATATTTAATAATAAGAAAATCGTAATATCCTTTAATTTTCTCAAAAATTATTCAATATTTCTAAATCTTCCCAAAATATACATCTTACATCCAACCAACTAATTGTTATCTTTCTCAACAAATATACTAGCGATAAACATTTTTAATTTTTCGAAGAAAAGTATATTTATCAACGTACAAAAATTAATTCTCCTAAAATCTTAAAAACACCCACACTCGACGTTCTAAAAACATTATACGTCAGAGTTCGTTTTCGCGTTATTCGTGGCGAACCGCAGTCGCAATTAGAACGAATTCGGCATCGAAAGACGGGTTTAATTCGGCGGAATTAGGAGTGCGGAACCTGCTCTTCCCCGTTCGGGAAACTCCGGAAATTTCAAGAGTTCGAGTCTGGACGTCTCGAAGGGGAGAACGGAAAAAAGGTACGGACAGAGAGTGGAAAGAAAAAGGAACGAGGGCCGAGACAAACGTCGAACTTCTAAAGAATCGACGGAAGAAGGAGTCGTTCGGAGAATAGCTAAAGTCGATCCCTTCCGCGTTTGGGAATTCCGGGGAATTCGCATAATCCTTTCCTGGAATAGCACGGGAATGATTGTATAACGCTTGAAAACAACCTAGACCGCTGGAAGAGGTTCTTTTCCTTGGAGGGGATTCTTTAAACGAATCTGAGAATGAGATGCTGAAAAACGTGTATATAAGTTACTTTCATTTTTATCCGATTCCGTTTGCAACGTTGAATCGATCGACTTCGAGCCTTATTAAAAATTACAAAAACTTTAAACCGCTATAACTTTTAAGAGAACAATTTCCGGTTAATGAACGAAAGATCGTTAGAAGCGTTGATCCTTCGCCTTTAAAACGACCTTTCATTTATTCCGATACCACTTCCGGTTACCGAGATATCGTCGTGTAAAGAAAAGGATAATTTTCCGTCGTTTTCTATTTCCGTCCTTGTCGCTTACTCGGACCTTTCACTCGCTCCTCGTCACTGACCAATCCCAAGCTCCGGACAAGTGAGACAGGTCAGCGGTGAACGTGAGTAAACAGTTCTTTTTTACTATTCCTGGGAGAGCGTACGTAGTTCTTGGAAAAGTATATATGGGTCACTAAGTCGCGGGACGATTCATAATTTCTGCATGCGTCTTAAACTCTATGGAGTTTGATCCTTTGTATCTCGTCAACCGATCGAGATATCAGGATCGAACAAAAAAAGAGTTAAATGATTTCTCTGAACAGATTTTTTTATGTTCTTTTACACGAAATATCACGAATAAAGTTTTATTTGCTTTAAAATTTTGCATCTATTAAAATAATTATGTTAAATGTATTAGATATTTATTTAATGAGAAAAAAATGAAACATAAGGAAACGAGTATTAATTGAAAAGTAAAATTTCTCTATCAAAGATTGCTAGATATATTTCTATTTTATATATATATATATATATATATATTTATGTAAAAGATGGTAAAATAATTAATGTTCGGACACATTGTTTGAAGGGAAGTAATTTTTCTCGTTTAAATAGCAACAAAAAAAAAAAATTAACGCGGATTCTTTCAGCCTGAATACCGTTTACGTTTCTTCCTAAGTTGTTTCAATCTCACGATATTCTAAAGTTTTCTGATTGTAGAAGATTGAGAGTTTTGAAGAAAAAGTTGGCAAGGGAAAAAGATAGGGAGGGCAAAGGTAGCGGCCCGGTCATCGTTAACAATTTCAACGTGCTACTTATCGAAACATGATAAAAATATCCCGTGAAAGTTGAATTTCTTTATTATCCGTTCCTTTGAAAAGCTTCTCATATTATGCCTCTCGTATTATTGCATTCTCATTCCTATAAATATTAAAATCCCCGTTGTGCAAAATTTAATGAAAACTTCTTCTTACAAATTTAACAAAGAATTTCTTTCTCCTTGCTTGAAGAATGTACACAATGAAAGGAAAACTAACATTTATAAAATATTTTATCCGTAAGGATGATCTAAGTAACACATCGGATGTTTCAATAATCGTTCAAAAAATTGTTCATCATCATATACGCAATTATTAATCGATTTTTATCACGAACGAGAAACAGGAAACACGGAGAAATCGAAAAATAACGAAGTAGATAAAAGAAGCATCGCTTTCTTCGTTACCAGTTCTTCTTAAATTTCCTTCTTTCGACTTCTTTCTTTCCCGTGTGAGGCTGATTAATGTAGTAGAACATCACCAGCTAATGTCACCGGCGGAACATCATAAATACGTGAACCAGATGGCTGGCAGTAATTTCGGAAATGAACAACGGAAAACGTCAAGGATAATCGTGTTAGAAACGCGGACTGGTGGTCAGTTAGCGAAGTCCTTCATATTTCGTGGTTACGTGCAGTGTTAAGCAACCTAAATTTTATAAGTGTATAGCGTTCGCGAAATACAAATACAGTTCTATTAGTTTGTCGCAGTTTGTCGAAATAATTTGTCGATTTTACGTAAAGCAAATAACTTAATATCACTTCTCATCATTGAGGGAAACATATTTAACAAAATTCATATATATATATATTGGCTATCTTTTTTGAAATTCATAAATTATTTAATCGTTACTTTATGAGCAAGATGATTCAGAGAAGAACGATATAATTTATATAATTTTTCAATTCGATGCAATTTGTTATTTTTTGTAAAAATATAGGGGAAAATAATAAAGCAAAGCTTTTCAAAGATATATTCTATGATTTTAAAACGATTAAAAATAATTTGAATACGTGTGTTCAATTGTCGATATCGAATTTATTCAAATTTATTAATTTTCCTTTGTTGTTCCAAAAATCTTTGAATAACAATTAAAATTCGAAGCACTCGAAGGATCGTATAACAACAATTAAGATATCGTGAAACCACAGAAGAACATTAAAATTTCAAATTTGAAATACTGTAAGATTACAGGGCTAGTTTCCCAAGTTAAGAACGTGAGCAACATCCCTGCACTATACATCTACTTAGTCAATACAGCAACTTTGTATAGAATACACGCAAAATTCCTCGACCAATCGCAAAAAGCCTCATAGACGTTCTCATTCTGCAACTACTCTCACCCTTTCTAGAATATATCTCTGAAACAACTTCGAATCAGTTCTTACTACGAACCAAATGCATTCGAAGCTTCAATAGTTGAACTTCTTCAACTAGTATTGCAATCTCATATATTGCAGTGTATATCAAATGTGTTGTATGTCGAAATTGCAAAATTTCTGATATGAATTTCTCAACTTGCTGTCAACCTTTGCTTTCAAATCTTTGTAGATAACATCGAATCAAAAAATATAAGATAATAATAATAAATAATGAAATAACAAATGCTACTATTGATCTTTCCTTCGCGAGACTTTGAAAACTTTGAAAATATATCTTCCTGTTTCGCTCAGCACTTGCTCAAATCTTAAATAATCGAATCATTTGTAAAATTGGATCAGGGTGGAGGAAAAGTAGGATCCTCGAAATTATATCTCGCTCGAATAACATACTAATTAATTTAAACAAGTTCTTTGACATTTCACGAGGCAGCGTTACGAATTAGGCGAAGATTCGGACCAAGTAGAAGAGAATGTAAATGATAGGAGAGCTGCAAGTTCATTATAACGCTGTGGTGAGATTGCACAATTGCTCGCGGAACTTTTGTGAATGGCAGTTAATTATAATTAATTCCATATTGTCTGGTCGACAGCTCGTGCTGATTCTTCGCCCGGGAAGGATCATTCATTCAGAATTTGGCCGCCAACTTTTAGTTATTACTAAGAATTAATATAGAATAGCAAATTGATATGTACATCATAGAGATAACTTTTCACACTTAATTTTTTTCATCCATCATTAATTACAAAATTAAACATTTTATTCTCGGTGTTATTCCATCAAAGATGATTGACATGAATTTATCATCGAGGAAATTACACAACAAACTCGATTGCTATGAATTATTATATTTCTACGACCAATTTCATTCTAATTTTTCATAAATCCTTCGTTTCCAATCAGGATAATTTAATATTCAGCTTAATTATATTAATCTCACGATCTCGCAAAATCACGAGAATTCAACAAGCTACAATCGAGGCGTGCAAAGTGCCTAGAACGAAGCGAAAGTCGATTCAGGGGAATATCGCGCGAGGCAACAAAATTTGGCCCGTGTTGGAATCGGACGAATTTAGGTTCGCACATACTTGAACACGGATTTTAACTGGAAAATGTCGGGGAATGCAAGACAGAGCGACCGTTCAAGAGCATATTATCAGTTCGTTCTCTGCTCATAGGAAACCGCAATTTCCACGAGTTACACGGGCGAAAACTGACTCTCGTGACTGTACACTAGCCGGCTAGGCTAGTGGAATTCATGGGTCGCGGGTTATGCCGCATTCAATGGTATGTAGTAATTAGCAACATTGCTTCCAGAACCCAAATGTGGAAGGAGGACCGGGTATAGGGATCGGGGTATCGCCAACGTGGATTTCATTCAAGGAAGGAATACAACGCTAGACCGCGATGCTATCTTGCAAATTACTGTTACTATGCGGCTCATCGATTATTCCAACATGAGCCGGTGGTTATCACCATCGACGAGATTTCGCAATATTATATTTGGTGGAATATATTTTTTGTGATAAAAATTAAAAAAAAAAAAAATAATAAAAAGATTTCAAAAGAGAAAAATTAGTTTTAAAAATTATATCTTCTTACAAAAAAAAAAAAAAAAAAAAAGTGAAAAATTTCGAATTTTTATAATTTGATAATTTAATTCTTTCCGTAAAAAATAAAAAATTCTATAATTGAAAGCAATTTTACCGATAATTTAATTTTGAAGTGTATTTTATGAATAAAAATGCTTTTCAAAGAAGAAATTTTTATTTTTTTAAATCTACGTGATTTTATAAAAAAAAAAATTAAAGAATCTTAAGTGATCATAAATGATAAAAAATTTATAACTATTTGTATAATTCTATAAATAATTTTAGTATATTAATAATATACTTTTTGTAATGTTATAAATTAATTAAAAACAATTCAATTGGAAAACGAACATAGTTACTCTAACTCTTGCTCTTAATATTAAATTTCATAAAGTCTCAAGCATCTGTAGCTGAATTATCGCTCTAGTTTGTTGTTTTCTGGGGACAAACAAAAACCAAACCGGTCGTAACAAGGCGAAATAATTTTGAGCTTCTTTGTCTCCCACCTTTTTTGATATCAATTTCGACCTGATACTGAACCTTGACTGAGATAGCAACTGGCGCTAATGTAACTTCATAAGTCGTTATGAAACAGTTTAAAATGCAAATTCGTATATTATAAGAAAGAACGTAAAAGAACAATGAAGATAGAGAGTAACTCTATTTGAAATTTAAAGTCTTGAAAATAGAATTATTTATTTGAAAAGTAAAAATATAAAAAATTATAATAAAGATTTGAAAAATACTATAAACATTAGACATTATATATTAAAAATATCGTATCTAAAAGATGATTTGATTATATATCAGTTTCTTCTATTTCAATGTTTTCTTTATTATAAGCTTATTTAATGTACTTTATCTTTTATTTTATCTTACATTTGTATATTTAAATTATAATAGCATCAATAATTTTTGAAAATAAGAGAAAATTGAAATAAACATTTTTAATTTCTAACAACATATTATATCCAATTAAAATGATTAAATATTAAAATTTATTTTTTTAATCGTTTTTAAAATTAAATTTAAAATAGATATATATATTTTTATTATCTGAGATATCAAATAATCTCGTAACTATTATAAATCATGTAATAATCATGTAATAAATTATATTACTCGTGTTATCAAAAGCAAAAAAGTTCTCTATACATGTATACGAATACACAAAACGTCATACAATCCAAGTGTAATGACGGACATACTAAACGCATGCGCAATGCACATGCTTACTATCATATAATAATGCTTTATTCATTTTCTGCTGATTGTAATTTAGTCTCTGTGGAAAATTTCAAAAATAAATTAATACAAATAAGGATTAAAGAAATATTAAAACACAAGGTATATAATAATCAGTTATGTAAATGAAATCGCAAAGTAATATGTAATATCTTTAACATTTCAGAGTTCATACTGTATCTATACTTGATTTTGATCTATTGTATTCTAGCAATAGCTAAATCATGAATCAAAAATCAAATTCGGTAGATATTCGAGATTTGCAAGATATACGAACACCTTTTAATGTACGTTTAGCAGGCATTTATAAACGGTAAATAAAATTCACTTTCTATTTAACCTAGGAATAAATTATTTTATATATAAAAATTAAATATATCTTATTTTCTTTATATATATATATATATATAATTTGCTATAAAATATAATCAATGGAGAAAAAGTATCATGAACACTTAAATCACTGCATTTTAATTTATTAATATAGATATATTATAAAATTTACATATAATTGTTTACTAACTTTTACATTTTTTTTTTATAGGAGTTTTGCTTATGTAACACTTAAAGACAGATTACCAGTAATTTTAACCAAAATTATTGATACTTTCAGTCGTGACAAGGAAAATATTATTGAAAAATATGGAGAGGTAAAATAAATATTTATTTTTTATATGTTTAATATATTCTATTAATTTTATATTTAATATATAGATATGTTACATTATTTAGAATGCTATAGAAGAAGTTAAAAAAATGATAGGATTTATTAGTAAATTAAAAAATGAAATAGCAACAAATAAAACTTTAAAACCTATGCGATTGCTACCTGATGATTCAACTAATGATGCTGAGGAATGGAATAAATTTTTAATAAAGAGAACTGAAATAGAAAAAGAAATACCGTTATGGTTTAATACTCTTTGGCTATATTGTGAATGCTATATGTATCGGATACTTGCACAAGAACTTGTTCTCATGTAAGATTGGAAATAATTATATAATTAACAATATTATATAACAAATATGAATTATTTTTTAATTTTAGGAAATACATAAAAACTTATGATCCTTTTACAAAATCAAAACAGAATGCATTTACAAATTCCTTGATTAGCATAGAAATACTTTGTAGTTATGTTATAGATGTTATATCTAATAAAAAAAATCTATCAATAATGGAAACTAAAGAAGAATTTATGAAATTTATTAAGTTTAATCTTTGGGGTAACCAGTATGTTTCATTTTCATTTTCTAATTTTTATCTTTTATATGACACTAACATAAAATTTATTAAAATATATTCCTTACAGATGTGATCTATCTTTAAGTGCAGGAGCAGATGTTGGGCAGGCTACCCATCCTATACAAATATTAAAAGTATTAGATAAAGATATTCTTGCAAATAATTCAGAATTTATTTGGAATTTATTGAGAAAACCAGATAAAAATAAACTAGATATAAATATTATAGATATAATAATTGATAATGCAGGATATGAACTTTTTACTGATTTTTGCTTAGCTGCATTCTTAATTACAATCAAATTTGCTGATAAAATAAGATTTTACCCAAAACTTTATCCATGGTATATTAGTGATGCATCAATAAATGATATTCACTGGACTATAGATTATATGAAAAATGCATCAAATGAATGTTTAAAAAAATTTGCTAATTTGATAGAAAACTATTTTAAGAATAATATATGGACAATTGAGGTAACTTTTAATAAATAAATTCTATTTAATTCTTTTTTTTTTCCGTAACTTCAAATAAATAATTATACAATGTTAACTTTTCAGATTGAACCATATTGGACAGGTCCTTATGATCTTGTAGGGATGAAAGAACATGATCCAAAATTACATGCAAAATTGTCAGATGCTAAATTAATAATATTTAAAGGTGATTTAAATTATAGAAAATTAGTAGATGATATTAATTGGGAATATACAACATCATTTAAAAAAGCATTAAGAGGATTTGAACCAGCACCTATCTTAGCTATAAGAACAGTAAAATCTGATGTTTGTGTTGGCATACCACCTGGTGTAGGAGAAAAATTATTTGAAGAAGATGAATATTGGATGTGGAGTGGAAAATATGGACTTATTCAAATAACTACAGCTGGAAATTGTCAATGTCTAATGAACGAAACATATTAAAATCCTAATATAAATCCTAAAATATTGAATTATAAGCAATTTGTATATTGCATATTTTTATATTATATTATATTTCATATTAAATGTATAATATTCTCAGTTTTGTTGTAAATTAATTATTGTGTATTCAATATATATAATTAACTATATATAACTTAATTTATAATTACAAATATTTAATTATATATTCAAATTTGATTTTTATTTAAATAATATATGATTTAAATTATGAAAAATTATTAAAATCTATTTTAAAAATATTCATTTTCAATCCTTATGTACATATTTGTACTATATTACATTTTATAATCAACAATTATTATATTAAATAACTTTTCCAAAAGATAATTGTAATAATCTATATTACAAATACAATATTGTACAATATTGTACAGATACATATAAATATATAACATAACATGATGAAATAAAATTTTATGTATCTATATTTTTTATTATCTCCTCTCTCTTCCATCTCATTTGTGTCTTTCATTTTTATAAATATTTTAATAATAATAATAATAATAATAATAATAATAATAATAATAATAATAATAAAATAATTAATACATACTTTAATAATAATAAAATCATTACTTCATTATTATTTCAAATGTATTAATTCTAATAATAATATATATACAATTAATGTTGATCATTTAATATAATTAAATGCATGTTTTGACATCAATCCATATTATAAATTTATATTAATACATATTTTACTTTCATTAAAATTATATATAATAATTATTATATAAATAAATATGAAGAAAAACTATAAAACAAAATATATATTCCTTGCAAATTTTAATTTACTTTAAAACTCTTTTTTGAATATAATATGAATAAAAAAATTTGCTGAATATAATATGAATATAATATAAATAAAATACTTGAATTCTAAATGTATACAATTTACAATCATGATATATAAATGTGTTTGGAAAGATATATTACTCATAATATAAATATATTTATATACAAGAAAACAAAGAATACTAAATATTATTTCTAAAAATAATTTTTATAAGATATTAATCTGTCCATATAATGTATCTATAATATATAATATATGAAATATTAACTTTTAGAATTAAGATAAATATATATAATATCATTATTAACTAATTTGACCAAAATATCAATTGTATGATTTCAAAATGAAGAAATTTGAAATTAAAATTCTAATCTATCTTTCTATCTTTCAAAAAATATAAAATTTAAGTTCAAAATAAAAATGTAGAATTAAAAAATATTTGATTTTAAATTTAGTAATAATTTTAAATATTTAATGAATAATATATATATAGCATTACACCCTAAATTTAAAAAAATCTTCAGAAATTCTACCAAGTGGCAGTAGAGTTTTTAATAATTTTAGTAATTAAAGAATAAATATTTTAATTTGCATGTATAAAATTAAGAATGAAATAAATCTGTATTTATGAAAGTATTCATTCTTTAATTTTCACAATAATTTCATAAATGCTCAATATTTATGAAATTTACTTGTCCAGCAAGCATTTTTTAAGATTATTTATTTAAATTATTTGTTAAGCAAATTCTTATTAAAGAATATGCAAGTATAAAATTATGATATTTATTGACTATTTGTCATACAAGGAATTTAACAATAGTTTATATCTTTTATATTTCTTTCAGTAAATTTTTATAATATTTGTGATATAATATATAATAATATTCCAATATTGCAATAACATAGAAAAAAATCTATGTTTATAATACTAAGGCAGCGATATTAAAAGATTTTAGAATATCTATTTTTTAGTTCTTAATTATTATTTTCAAAATGTATATATATATATACATATATATATATATATGTATATATAGACAAAAATAAATTTATTGTTCTATAATATTTTAAACATAAAATAATTTTATATATTACATGTTAATTTAAAGATTCTCTCAAAATTATAAATAATAAAATTGAAATATTGAAATATCTTCAGATAATTGAATATAAAAATTCAATTGAATAAATAAATATTTTAGCATTTCCAAGAAATATCAATCAAATAAAAATTATATAGAATACTTTTAAAATTAGAAAATTCATGCTATGAAATTTATTAAAGTAATTAAATAAAATAATTAATAAAATAATTAAATTAATTCTACAACAATTTTAAAATTAATAAAAATTTTTAATTAATTTTATACCAATAATATAAAATTAGTAAGATAATATATTTAATATTATTTAATCTTCTTTAATATAAACTCTAAAATTGATCCTTACATGTATTTAAAATATATGTAAAATTTACAGTAAATGAAAGATACATTTAAATAAAAGATAATAATATAAAACTTATTCAAATCAATATGATCAGCACAAATATTGTTGAAAATAACAATATACCTTCTATTATAAAGGTCAGTATATATATTTTCACAAACATAATTTGTGAATTAAATACTCAAAAATGTCATTGTTAATTATTTAGAAATATCATGAATACTTAATGTTCGTAATAAACAAAATAATAAAATAATAACATTATTAAAAATTTAAATCCAATCATTAAATAAAGGCACGTAAATTTATAGTTTTATTATTTTAAAACATATATAATAAAAAATTTATTTAAGAATGAAATATTTCGATTCTTTATATATATATATATATATATATATATATATATATATACATATATATATATATATATATATATATATATATATATATAAAACATAAAACTTTTTACAAAATATTTAATATCTAAATGTGTTCGGTAAGAAAATTATTTAATTCGAGTATACGAACACTTTCAAAGAAAAATTAAATATTTTTTGACCATATACACACTTATAAATTTGTAAAAGATGATAGCATATATATTATTGATATTTACTTACATTTTTCCATTTTAATAAAAGAGTAACGACAATCTTGAAAAATTCCATGTCACTTTAATCACGTTTGCCTTATTGATCTCATAAAGTGATTTACTAATTATTAATTATAACAGATAATCGCCACTTTATATTTTTACTACTTACATATTATATCGTATAATTTTAATAATCGCAACATATATACGATAAGTAACAAAATTCATCGAAAACATACGAACATGTCGCGTATTAATTAAAAATATAAACTTCGACGTTCCATTTGCTATCTCGAACTGTTCCCGCGTTACATTTAATCATAGATTGTAATAATACATCGAGAAAGATTTAAACGAGATAGAAGTGACGTTCATAAACTAACTATTTTTGACATCTGAGTACTTTACTGCCACCTAGTGAAGCTATAAATGTACACTGGTTTAAAAAAAGAAATTAAATTTTGGAAGTAAATCTACAATAATCCAGTTTTGTTGACATAAAAAAATTCGTAAGAATTCGATCGTCATTATCAGAACGGTGCAAAGAATTACTTTCATCGCTTTTAAAGTTTAGACAACTATTAAAAATGTGGCACTTAATCTGACAGTGAATATTAGCCACATAAATATCGCATCTATAAACATATTTGCAGTCCATGTGCAGCCACAATAGACATAGAAAATATGAGACAAAACTCAGCATGGTGCAATCTTTCTTTCCTGAGCTGTCATGGCACTACCCCACACGCAAAGTACTCATTCACACTTTAAATTTTGTTATTTTTTTTTCCTTTTTTATAATATTTAAGTATGAACATTCATAATTCAACTATCAAATGTATTAAATAACAATAATGGAAATGACTAATATTCTAAATCTGTTTTACACAGTCGGGTTCAAGTTATTTGGTCTGAATTATACGATCATAAAAGATGATTGCAGCTACACCATTCCAGATTGCAACAAAAATTTCTGTAAAATTAATAGTCCCAAGTATTCATACTAGTACCCAGTATTTGCTTTATACACTTTTAGTTGGTAAAAAGACTGTTACTTAGTGAATGCAGCAAATACTGCCCAAAGAACTGGATTAGCATTAGGTTTAGTAGCTTCTGCTTCAAAATCAAGGTCCAATAATGTTCGCACTCGTCGCATTGCTATTTCATAATCATCATCTGAGAGTGGTGCAAATGCATTTTCTAATACATCAGCTGCATGAGCTAAAATTACTAAAGCTAGTGTTCGCCTATCCATTCGACCAGCATCATTGACCCATCGACTTAACACAGCTTCTTGAATCTGAAAAATATAAAAAATATATATTTAAAATTCTTTAAAAAAATTTATTTTTAATATTGTTGTAATACTATTAGTAAAATAGATAATTTTAAAAAGTATATTAATAATATGAAATTGATATCCTTTAATATATAATACAATATAAAAAAAATATAATTTTTTTAAAAAATTACAATTTAAATTTATACATATATATATATATATATATATATGTATGTACAAAGTTTAAAAAGAATTCAAAGAATTTATTTATCTTGCAAATATTAAAAAATACATGAATGCATATAGATAGTATATATTGCATATTAATATGTATTTTGACAATAATTTTATAGAAATTTTTATAGAAATATAAACAAATAATATATTAAGAAAATAATAATTTACTTTTTTTACGAGTCGACTTTTAGCAAGGTTATCAGTAAGAGGATGAGTTGTCATATCAAAGAGTAAGAAATTCTGTTTTTCAGTTGTTAAAACTCCTTTTTCAACAAGATTTTTGGCCAATCTTTCTCTAACATTTTTCAATTGATATCTTAATTTAAGTGGATTCCATGTTTCTCCTAAATAAGAAAAAAAAAAACAATATTAAAAATAATATACAAAATTTATTATCAATAAATACATATGTTCTTGAACTATATAACTAACCACTAAGATATTCAATCCAACTAGGAACAGTTTCAGGTGGATCAGTTTCTTTTAAATGTTTCAAAGCTTCATCTAGCAAAACATCTCCTGTGGGAGCATCATTTTTCAAAAGAAGTTTTCTCACCAATAGTCCTTTTTTACGCATACCAGCTTTTTCTAATTCTACTCGACCACGAAATCCAAGTTCTGCCAAAATACAACCACGTAATCCAGAACTTATGCAATCATTCCAAAATGATGTGTAACCCTGTCACAAATATTCATCTTAAACTTCAGGTACTGATTCATATATTTTGATAAATGTAACAGTAAAGAAATTAAATATAAAGTTGAAAATAGTAATGTCAACAAACCTCCTTGTCTTTCAAGCCAAGTAATAAAACTTCTTCCATGAGTGTCAATCTTGTTTCCTTATCAGAATCGTCGTCGATTTTGGGATTTGAATTAAGATCTTTTTGCGTATTACTGTCCGTATCCATTCCATGGCCAGATAATTTATCATTACCAATATCGTTTGAACCATCCTGTCCTAGACCACTGCCACTACTGCTATTAACCACACGTCGTCGTTGTACTAATCCGTCAGTGCGATTCATCATTTGATGAAGCTGTGCTTCTTTTACGATTACGTCCGCGTGTCAAATACGCCACCGTGTCGCCTTTACTTCCGATGATTAAATGTGTAGTCAACCGTAGTTAAAGCAAGCTGGCGGCATGTATTGAATAATATACACTATATTGTTGACGTTTTAACAAATATGACATATCTTTCCAAGATGGCCAATCTCTACGGACGTCGTTATTTTGTTCTATCAGTATTAACCTTTTTTATTACTCTTGTATTATACTCAATTAAGAACAAGTCAAGTATACGTTGTGCGTTCTACACTATCGTTCTGAACGTAATTCGTTGTTTCGGCAATACATTTACTTCGACGCTAATGTTTTTAGAAAGAAACTTATCGCAGTTCAATCGAGGCCCTCTCACCACTCGTCAAACCTAGGACGCGAATCGCGCACCATATATTACAATTGTTTAGAATGTTCACTCAACCTAGAAAATGGAATCTCTTTGCTCGATCGGTAACTCTATTTGCGATCATCGCGCCAAGTTTCGCATAAAAATTGAGCGAATTTCAAAAATGAGTGGTACTTGTTTTTTTTTTAACTTATTTCACATACAAAAAGATTTTTGTGTGTGAAATTAGATTTAACAATTCAATTATTATTTGAGTTTTTCTTATTCTTTTTATTCATCTTTCAAACAAATTTTTAAATTAAATATTTTTTTACAAGTTAGTGAAATGTAATATCGCATTATTTAAAAGAATGTTATAAATGAGTTTATGAATTGATTATGTTGAACTATGTTGAATTCTATTTTGGATATGGATTTTGAAATAAAATATTTATTAATAAATATATCAATATTATTACTATTAATTAATTAAATATTAGTGATCAAATAAATATATGAAGAATAGTTCAATATATAAATTTTTAGAAGAATAATTGAAATTAAAAAATATCTTTACTATTGTCTACCTCAAATGAAAAAATCATAAATACTATAATCTTTTATTTTCATTAATCGTGTTATTTCTTCTATTCATTAAAAAAATAAAAGTTAAAAAAAAAACAATAATACAAAACTAAATGTTACATTTCAATTGAAAAAAAAAAAAAGAAAAACATATTTATGGATATATACGTATTTTATTTTTAATGCTACAGTATTTACAATAGACAGGAATACAATTACACGATATACAATGTACAAAAGTTCCACTTTTGACAATAACTTCGCACAATAAACCATCCCATGCATTATAAAGAACACGACAAAATGAATTTCCTCGAACATTTGTTAAATAACGGAATAACGTAATCCACATAGGATGCATATCTTTTCGTATTGTAACCACTTGTAACAAAATAGAAACTATTCTATTTATCAGATTGAGTTTCAATTTCTAATATTTAATTATTCTCGCTAGAAGAAATAATATACTGTGATGCAAATTATTAACATTTGAATGAGAATTTTTTCCACGTGATCATTATAAATTATAATCCAACATCGCATAATTTCATTCACGATAATTCTAACAGAGCCCAGTTGAGCTATCGTAGTATATCACCATTTTATCAGACAGTGTATTTCTTCTAACTACGATATATGGCGAAAAACATGTTAAAGCCATCTGATGTAGCTGATACTACTTCTTCTTGATAATAAAACGACAACATTAACGCTGAAAGACTAGAGGGTTTTCGCGTGCACCATGGTACTTATTTTAACATGCATTATCGCTGACATTTCTCGATAAAAGGAAAGACGCAGTGAATAAAAGAAAAAAAAATATGTTCATCACCCTCTGGTCTTGTAAACTTGCATATGAAACCAGTAATACGGGACACGGGTAACGATCAATTTTTATTGCTCGTGAACAATGGAGCGAAACGAAAATTGCAGACCAGCCGCGAGCTCTGCCTCGTCGTTTCACAGCGAAACATTAAGTTTTACAGTTAAACTGTACACACATTTTCGAAAGCACCAATAAAATGATACGTGTTCTCATGTATACGATATAGGTTCGTATCACTCGACGATGCATGACGATGCATTGTCTTACGATAAATCCAAAGAAATCAGTAGATATCAGTATAATTGTCATTGTTAATGAGCCAGATAGATATCTAAATTCTTATAATAAAATGCACTTTAAAGATTATGCACGATACAAAGAGGATTAAAATATTTATTCAATGACAAGTACAAATATTATTCAAGTATATTATTGAAATGAAACTTAAAAAAAAAAATAAGAAAAAACAAATTTGCAAAAGTTAAAGTTAATAATCAATAAACACTAAATATTTGTTTGAATATGATATTTTAATATCAATCGCAAAGTTTATTCAAAGTTTTCCTACATATAGCTTTTATTTTATTACTTTGGCTACTTTTCTTTTTACCATAATTCATTTAAATTCAACCCATAACTTCGACATACCTGCATGCTCAGCTACCTATCGCTTCGTTAGAAAAAGTGCAAAACGTTTTGTATTCAAGCAAGGTGAGAGTAATCACTGTTTTATCGGGGTTAGTGACACTGCACTCGATCGTGGTATATACTGATATTGAGCTTAATGACCGTTTCCCGGCGTTCAATGTCAAGCTGTTCCCCACATTTGCATGAAGCACAAGTAGAAAAGGAACGAAGGAGTACAAATACAATGATAAATTCATTTACAAAATGAACAAGTTACTTCCTTTATTTATATAGAATAGCAAAAAAAAAAAAAAAAAGTATAACAAGGAAAAGTAGATTTTATGAATATTGAGTAGTTGGAAAAAAGAAAAAAATTGCAACCCGTGATTTAATTATAGTTTACAACGTTTTATCGATGTATTTTAATAGTTTTCGATATGAATTCAAATGTCACGTATTTAATGCAGCAGCGTTAAATATTCAAATGTCGCAAATCTTTTCTCACACGCCTTTCCCCATGCAACTTGGATAAGGATAATTCCCCTTTCCTGTTCAATGTCAATTCCACGCCTATACGACATCGTTGCATAACTTTAATCTGTACCGATGATTAATAAATAGAGGAAAGAACAGCGGAAATGAATATTCTAGATCATGAGTAAGAAGAGTAATTTTGAGAAAGAGTATATATATATATATTTACAAATTAATCAAATTTTTTTATATCAATTATGATAAAAATAATTTGATGTAAATTCATGATCAAATTCTAAAGTTTAGAAATTGATATATGAAACTATTTTAAATATAGGAAAATATTTAGAGAAATTATTATTCATTATAAAAAAATGATATATTAAATTTTAATTTAAGCTAAAAAAAATTACACGAAAATTACTTGTAATAAGAAATATATATTTAACGATAAAGGATACACTCGACTTTAACTATCTGATTAAACAAGTATTCCAAACAAAAGCTTGTTAAAATCTCACTCGAGAATAATTTTTGAAGGAGGAGGAAAAATTACAACTTTAAATACATAAACATATTAATAATTTTAGAAATATTTAACGTAGTAATTCATGAAATATTATTTAGTACCAATTAATAATAACTCTTTACGAGTTTTAAAACTTAAAATTAAATTTATTGATGCGAATCAATTTGCGTGTCATTCCTTATCTGATTATTAATTTATCCAATCAAATTAGATGAAAAAAAAACTTAACATCCTTATCTTTGATTTATAAATAACTTTTTCACAGTTGTGTAATTATTCTACACAAGTGTTCGAAAGCATAATGTTGCGTATACGTGAAACACGAACCGATTTATATAAATCGGTTTCACCGATCATCGCACACCGAAAGATCGTAACCGACCGGGCAGATTGTCACTGTACAATTTCTATTTGCACAGAGGGAGAGAGAGAGAGAGAGAAAGGGAGATGTCCGTGCAAGGAGAGAGAGGAAAAGAGAAAGAGAAGGTAGGAATCGAGGCTGTCGGTGAAGGCGCAACGAGAGGCACGTTCAGTCGCTCGGACCCGCTCGGTCGGTCTAAACATACGGTACCTGATCGTATAATCCGCGATCGTAGTGGCTCTGTCAGGTCTTCAATCCTCTCTTAATTGTGCATTTTTTACGGAGGAGGAACGCAGAGATACCATCGGGAGGATACGTTGTTGCAAACAGGACCGAGGATGATTCAGTGGGATCAGGATTGTTGAAACGCATCGATTTTTCATTGAGGACGGGTATCAGGTACGTTGCAAATATTTTTCCATTCTATTAATTAATTATGTATATATAATTACGTATCGATCATGTTACAACGATATCACGAATCCGAAAAAATATTATTTGAGGAATTTATTCTTTCTTTATTGTCTTCATTTTAATCGATTCGTTTTTTCTTCGTCGCAGGATCGCGTTTTGCGATAACAATAACAAGACGAGATAGGTGTTCAGGACAGGTGTGAAAATATTATACGAATCGTTGGTTCGACGTTTGCACGAATTGATATATAAATCGATCGAAAGATTTCTTATAGATTTTTCTCTAGATAGAAATATGCAGTGCAGAAATCTAATTTTATTATCATTATCTTACTCGAATATTTTATATCGCACTGTTTACATTATCTAAATACCACGACCAGTTTATCATTCAATTACATCGTTCAGAGCAATGTTTTTTAACAATTGATGGATATAAGAAAGAGATATAGGTCATGGGAATACTCGTCAACAAGCTTATCGTCAACATATCAGTTCGATTATCGCTCAAATTACGTAGCTGTTTCGTACTCGCGTTAAAATTTCAACGATCGGAATTTCGTTTCGCGCGCTTCTCTGTGTGAATCACTGCCGTGTTCCCCGAGTTGCTCGTGTGCTGAAGCCGGGTCTCACAAAAGGGAAACCATGGGAAGAATCGCGTAATCATATTATTCATAATTAATGAGAACGCTTTACGACGCTAATTTTTTAACGATGTGAACGATGCATCAACGTGGATGCCATTTCGAAGATGCTAGATTAATGGTCAAGATCTGCTTACAGCTGATCTTCTTTCCACATAGAGAGATTTTCATTCTTTTTCTTTTATTCTTTTTTCTTTTTTTTTTTTTTTCGTCATTATATTTTTACTTCATCTAATGATAAATTTTAAAAACGTTTTGTGAAACGTGCTGTGATTGGTGCAATATTGATGAAGATTAAACGTAAAAAAGTTACAAATATCGTAGACATTCATTGTGAACTTTTATCAACTTCTTTGTTAATCGATAAAACCTTAAATTATTGAAATAAAATCAGATATTGAGACGAGATAAAATGTAAATCTTTTTTCCATATGTTTTGGTTATGTTTTGTTAGAGGAAAAATCTATTTTTATATTCGATTTCCAATTAATCATGGTGATAAACAATTATTTGCACCTTTCATTTCTGTTACACTGAATGACTTTATCTGGATTACATAACTGACTGTTGACGATGAACGATAAAGTTACGGTACATTAAATAACTATTTTAACGTACATTAAATTTCTTTCCAATTATTTTTAATTAGAATTGTAAATTCAATTCTCGGGTTAAGTCACGAAAAAAGAGTAAAAGCAATTTTAGCGATATTAATAACAGGAAATAAAACGTTTTCGTTATGTTTTAACGATTTTTCGTTACTATTAACAAAGTTAGTTATATAACTAATAATCTTGCGTTTTCTGATAAAAAAGAACCGAGGATAAAAGAAAGTAGAGGATTATTTAATTTTTTCCTGAGAATGCATACTGATCTCATCGCCATGTGACTAATCTTAACAAATACAAATATACATACTTGTAGAGAAAAATAAATTTAGACGTTCTTTGTACTCTGTCATTGAATATCAATTAGAATAATTTAATCGCAGTCTGATCAAATAGAGTTTCTAAATGGATGTCTGTCTTCAAGTACGTATCTGTGATATAAATTATAATTTTTCTGGGACAATAATAATTACCCAAATGATCGATTGACGTATTAAATTTATAAAAACGATATGTAACTTGGAAAAAATTATCGACCATAAGTGTATTTATAGATTTATGCTTCGTTTCTTTTGTGTAAATCACAAAGTGAGTCATTTCGATCGGGTTATCGATACGTGAACTGCTTTATCGTTATATTTTTTATTAAATATTTAACAATTTTCAATAAAATATTTCTCGACAACTTACACAACAACAACAAATGGAATAAAAATCAATTTGAATATAAAAATTAAATTTTTATCCTATATCCGTTCCGTTTAACTATAGTACATCTAGCTGTATCGATATTTTTTTTTATTTTTTATTTCCGGAATTAAATTCGAAATAACGGAATAAACAATAATTTGGATATTTATAAAGCTCCATTACGATTAAAATGGAAATTTGATTACTGGAAATTTGCATATTCACTCGTCTATACTAAATATTATCTTTTATAAGCGGGGTACATATCCTTACGTGCTATACAATTAGATTCTTTCGTATCCATTAGTTCCGCAAGTTCGTATTATTTAAAGACTCGAAATTAATGATTAATTCTATTAAAGGAGATATCAAAGGCTAGCTAAGGAGAATAGAGCTATTAAACAATGCCGCAAATTAAAAAAAAAAAAAATATTATTGAAACACTTTTTCTACACAATTTTATAGTGTCAAACTTCGTTCAAATTAAACAAATTAATGTTAAGAAATTGTAATTTTGAAAGAAAAGATATGTTAATAATAGTAGATATGTTTAATGAAAATGGAGTATTGCAGAGTTTCATCGATGATGCAATCTGCTCGTATCGTATTTCTCCCAGCGTAATTCATCAACTATTTTATTAGCATTCGTTAAATTATCAGAAAACTAATGTCGTGAGGCATATAATTAAAAAGAATTTAATTAGCTAATCAGCCAAAGATCGATGAGCATGGCTCGAATAATTCGTCTTAATCAACGAGTGATGAAGTTTCATAAATTGATTCGTCCACGTGAAATTATTCGTGGAATCACTGTCAAAACGATTCCTCCTCTTTCTCACGATTTGATCGCAAGCTGACCTCTTCGAAGAGATTACCGTAAATCCAAAGTGGTGTTACATTCCTAGGATGATTCAGGTGTATCTGTTGACTCCCTGCGATTCCATGGAAATCGAATATACGTGTTTGTTAACGAATTTTTAAATTATCTTATAATTTTACGGAGACACGTGTTATTAATAAAACGTGGAAATTGTATAAATCTACCTGTTTTTTATATATATATATAAAATGCAAAAAGAAAATTGCAAATAGAAAAATTACATCGATTGTAAATCAAAAGAATCGTGGATGATGGAAATTTGTTCATTAAATTCACTTTGTATAAACCTAAAATTTATCCAACTCAATTTATCGCCTCGAATCCTGCACAAAGTGGAATAATAATTATTACGCGCGTTATATTCAGAAAATTCAGACAATGCTGCGATTACCAGCAATAAAGAACGTTTTTCCACGAATATTTCTTTTACGCAATTCTCGAGAACCGGTAGCGTGAAATTGATAACGAAAACGAAAGTTGATCGAGTAAGTTAATTGCTTCGAGATTTGTATCGCAGATAAGAGGAAAAATCGGTTTAATAAAATATCTATTCACTTCTCCTCAACGGCATGTTATTACACTTATTCTATATTATCAAAACCTATTTCCCTATCTTTCTCTCGCGTGTATACACAAACCGGATACACCATGCAACTTCAAAGTGTAAAAGATAACTGGTTAATTGAAACCTGCAAGGAATAGATTCTTCTAGATACCAAAGCGGAATTTCGTGCTCGTCGTTATTCGTTTATTATTACTCACTGATCCGATATTCACCCATTTTCAATATGCTTCCGTTTCTCGGTTACAATATCTTGATTGTCGAAGATTATATGTATATGAATAATCGAATATTAGAGAGAGATCCTTATCAATTCCTGCCTCTCTATTCAAAAACACAGAAGTATACCATTTTCATTCTGGATTGAACGTTTCCTTTAACTAAAATATTCACGCGTCGCTACTGATCGAGTTGTTATCCAAGTAATTACATTGAAATTGGATAAAGATCGTTTCCCTCACGGAAGGATACCCAATTGAATTTATCCATCGTGAAAAATTACCATACTATATCTATAAGGAAACCGATCTTTCTTGCAATTCTTGCATTTACCCGCCGTACTCGTTCACCGTGAAAAAAACATGCAAAAAGTAAAGGTTTCCATAAGAATTAGAATGAATAAAAGTATAGAGAGGGGGGGAAAGATCGGAATTATGCCACCGCTTGCAGGATAGCATGGAAAATGCATCGTTCGTTCCATCCGCTCGCTTGAATAACGGACGATTCGGGTTTTCATATAATTTTCGGTTTATAAATCTTTCACAGGCCGAGGAGCACGATCGATGCGGATTTCACGCGGAAAAATTACAAGCGGTGGATCCGGAGCGCGAGCATTCGTTCGAACGGGATCATCGCGGGACGAGAGCTTTCGAGTGAAAGTACCTCTCCCTCGAGTAAAGTCCTCGTGGCACACAATGTGATTCGACGTGAAACGATCCCAGAGTCGCCGGAAGGAACCGGGTAAACTTGTCTCCGCTTTGTCCACGCTTGCTTAAAACAGAGCCCAGTGAGAGGAAGGGTATCCGTTTAAGTGGCGCATGGAGTGAAAGTCCGAATATAAATGAGTGCACGATACCCGTTTCGCATAATTAATGTTCTGCGCGCGCGTTCGATTCCTTCTTTGCAGGGTGAAAAGGCAAAAAGAAGCATGATCGGTAATCTCGATAGCTCGATGTTTTGAGCGAATTTTTCATGGAGAATCGATCTCTGAATCATCGATTTGATCAAAATTGGAAAATTGTTCTCTTGAAAAAATTGTTTGAAAATTTAATTTTCGTCTCGCGAGAAGAGATGTGATTTATAGGTTGCATGCAATGACGTATCTCTGGCTTTGATCGGAATTCGAAGGACGTTGTTGGGGCAGAAACGGAAAGGAAAATTTAAAATGCAATCTCTGAAAAGACACGCGATTGCGAAAACGCACGAATTGTATATCGACAGGAATATAAATTATTCGGGTATATGGTTGCTAGTGATGGGATCAAGATACGTGAATAAAAACGAACTCGCTTCGATTGTTAATCTCATTGTGAGATAATGTTATATATAATTAACAATTTTATATAACATTGATATTCAATTCGATCTAATCGCATAGTTTGAAACTCTAGATAGAGGGTTAAAAATAGGCCTCTTACTTTAACCAAACATCTGAGTTTAACCAAGGTTCCATCACATCGACGAATTTATTCAAATCTTACGTTCTCTTTTTTAAATAACTCGAATAAAAAACTTCTAAAAAGTTATCTCTTTTTCTTTTGCCATACACTCGACAGAAGTTTACTCGATCCCATCGCTAGATTCCCTATTTTTCCACACGCTCGGCCGGTAAAATCGTGGCTGTCCAAGCGGTGCTCGGGCGAGGGTACGGCTCGCATTCCACGGTTTCGCGTATTAACGTTTAAAGTTATCACGTTCGCAGGGACGCGGACCAGTTTCGTATCTCGAATTTTAATCGAACACCGTCACGGTAGAGCGAGCCTATATACGCGCGTATCACGCGTGTCATGGCGCCTCTCCGTCTCTCGGCCAAGCATACCCTTTCCATTCTCATGCTCTGATAGTAATCCGGCGGACAGATATCAGGGCAGCCTCGAGCCGACAGCCGGGAAGGCCGTCCACGGCCGGCCATATCGTTGGATTATTATTATGCATGAATTTCGTGAACCGGTCGCTCGTGTTTGCTGACGCCTTGCCGGTTACGTAATAGGCCGAGAAAGTTTTTTGAAGCGTGCTCTTCTGACGCGTGTCAACCCCGAAATCGGATATGCGAGGTGATGGCGCTGGCGAGGAGTTCGAATTATTTCCGGTGGTTTGCCAGGAAAACGCGAGCGGGTCGGTAGGTGAATTTTTTGAGGTTAGGTTCGTTTACGATTGAGGAGGAAAGAAGGAATTGATCGAACTGCAGGGAATTCGAGAGAAAATTATTGTGGAAGAAGAATGCGTGGCTCTATTTTCTCTCGATTTCATTTGTGATTATGTAACATAATGTATATCCAATTATTTTTTTGAAAAATGATGTTAATGTTATTTAACAGAGATGAATAATAAAAGTCAGTGTTAGATTTTTATTCATTGTTCACGACAAAATTTTTTATCTCTTATCTGCTGTGCAATATTAATCGTGTATGTTTATTTTGAAATAAAAACGTTGATGGCATACAGTTGTTCGAATGTAGAATACGCTGATAACTACAAAAAAAAAAAAAGAAAAGAGATTACTTCATTCGTTTATTACACTTATCAATTCAATTGAATTTTATGTTAAGAAAGATACCGTACGTACGTAAGTAGAGCAGCTATGATTTCTGTTCAAGAACAAATTGCTTATGTGTGAAATAGGTGGGAAAAGGATTTTATTAATTTTTAAATTTTTAATATAATTAATGGAATATTTAATGGAATAATTAATGGAATAATTAATGATTACTTGTGGAATGTTATTTGGAAATATAGAGGAATAATTTTCTTACTGACCTATTTCAACTAGGCTGATGTTTATCAAATTCATTATACCAGATATACTAATGTAACTTATCGAAACATCTATTTTAATACTGAAAACATCAAATATCGAATTAAATAATTTTCTTTTATTATGCGCAACATTATCATCGATGATCACTTACATTTGCACGTGACTATCATTTTGTTATTTAAACTTGATACATTTTGTTTTTGATAGTAGAGAAATGAGTCATAAATTGCATGAAAGTGAAAGAGGACCATTACCAAGCTAAACGACGATAAACTGAAGTTTATAAAATGCAACGTCATCTTGTTGAGCTGGCTACGAGTTACTCTCCTATTTCTTTGAACCCTTTTTCTTTTCGACGCATCCTCACGAAATTATACGTTGCTATTTTCACAGAAGTGAACTGTGAAATCGCGTGTCACACTGTGAATAATACAGTTAACTTTTTACACAAATTCATCTTACGGTTAAATGGAGAAATCTTATGAACAGCAATTTTGAAACTTACAATACGTTTTGCTATCAATTTGAATGTTACTTAATAATAATAATAGAAAAAAAAAATCATGCCAAAATACCAAGTAAATGTAATTCAGATTCAGAAGTTGAGATAACATTTAAGGATTATTTTAGGATACCATTTTCTTAAAATAATATCAGACTTGATTTCTCGTTTTCCGGATTTACGTGGTTAAAATAATAATTCGTATTCCGTTTGTATGTAACTTTCGAGAGAAGTTGTCCTTGTCCTTGAACAGCTATACGATGGCTCCGAGTTCAAGAAACGATGGCGCACGTGTTTTCAAGTGACCTCATGTAAAGTGCTAATCGCTCGATGCTATTTTTCGCATTTTAATATTTAATCTATGTAAATTACATTACACTTGGCTTCTTCAATCTCTTCAATCTCTTAAATTAAAAAATTAATATTAAACAATCTATTCTTATATTTGATTATCATTCATATTCAATCAGTTTCACGATCAAATCATCTCGTGTCAATTAACACGTATTTCAATTACAATAGAAATTATTTATTTACACTCAAACAGAATATAATCATCGTCCCTCCATAAAAACGATTTTAATTTCGAGCCACACAATTTAGCCTCGAAACATGTATTTACAGAAGATCTATGGAAGTGTAATTCCTTAAGCCGTTAATTCCTCCATAACAATACCATGGCAAAATTATTCAAACATCGGTTGGAGCGCGGACAGTTATCTTTACTGCACGACGACTACTTTTGCCTACTTTGCGTAACATTTTTCTTTCTTTCTTTCTTTCTTTCTTTCTTTCTTTCTTTTTCTTTCTTCTTCCTTTCTTTTTTTTTTTTTCGTGTTCCATCGAACGCTCATTTACATTCCTGTCTGTTCTCTATTCAACCAATCCATTTAACTGTGCATTTCACGCGGTAGCCTGCGGTTGGTTTTTAACCCGGTAAACCGGCGAGTTTTCATGATCTCCTTCATGACTCTCGTGTACGACCTCAATCGCTATCGGCCAGCATGGTCATTTCTACGGCCGACATTCGTCGCATTGATATTCAACGTCGTCGTCGAAGCTTGAAAAATCTTGTTTCGTATTCACGTATGATCGAGACTAGACACGCTGTTCGAAATATTGCGGTAGCTCGACAAAGAATACGCGTTGTAGTTGAATGCATCGTCACGGGTTACAATCGTCGTACGCGTCTTTCAATCTCAATGGGGCTATTTAACGCACGAGCTTATGCTCTGATTAAAGACAAAGGGAGCGAAATTTCTATCCTTGTGCCTTCGTAATACATTTGCTTATGAATCATTACGAATATTTCTTTATTGTTTGTACTTGAAATGGATTCTTTTCGTGTCTCTGTGAATTAGTTTATTGTATTATAGTTTATTCTATTTAATTACTTTTTAGAAGAGTCTTCCATTTTTTCCTAAAATTGTTTCCATGTATATAGAATTCGATCAAATCGATTATTGATTGAAAGAATGAAAAACGGATGTACATTGATTGATTATTGTTAAAATTTTCCAATCGATGGTATTTCGAATATTATCATCATTCTATTATAACCTATTCAAAAAAAAAAAAAAAACTTCTTATCGCCTTAATAAAAAAGCGTTATCGAACTTATCGAATCGTGAAATATGGCTCACATATAATCTATCTTAAAGTGGATCTTAAAGTATTTATATAAGATTGCTGCGTTTCAATATAATATTTAATAAGTAATTAAGGAAAGGTAAAAAATATTTGATAAAGTTCTTCATATCTTGTCATAATTTAGAAAATTGTGTCGATAAAACGCAATTTGTCTGAATTAAAAGTTTCCAATTCGATTTACACCAGGTTCGCATACACAACGATTTTCCATTGTAGATAGATTTTCCCCGATTGTCTCTAAGATTGAGTCATCCCAGTTATATAAGGATGAGATTACCGCGCTCGAGAATGAAAAATATATTAGAGACATCGACCGTATATATACGCGCAGGCCGAGGACAAGAGGACTGAAATTTCATATGAGATAACGCCAATCTCCTCGTTAATGAGGATAGTTACCGCGGGGAAGCAGTTTCATCTGTTCAATTGTAAGCGTTTAATTGCCACCTTGGAAATAATCGAAGTACTTCGTCGCTCTTTAACGAACAAAACTTCATTCATCTCTCGATGCAACAGAATTTAATTTGTCAAACGATGATTTTACGTGCATTTTTCTTTTTACCCAATTCGTATCGTGGAATCTTATCTTTCAACATTTTGCGATTATTAAAAAAAGATTTTAAGAACATTTCTGTATTCGAAACTTTTTATTAATTATGATGTTAAAGGATAAAAATGATACAAAAAGATATACTTTTTTTTTACTTGCCAATTGCTTCCTCTTCGTCTTTTTCTTTTTTTAAATTCAATAAACTTGTGCATACGACGTTTACATAAGCCAAGTATCATGCAAATCTCCACATTTATTCTCGAAATCATCCGCGAACAAAGAATAAAATTGAAGTTCCTCGGGTAAAAAATTCAGTCTGGCGACTGTCTGGCGCGAAGGAGCAAAGCGAAAGATTTATTTTCGTGAAAGTTGGGGGTTAAGATTCCGCGTCATCGTGTCGATGGCCCTTTTCAACGTCATCGTCTTGTGACTCACGAGAAGTGTGCTCCCTCGGCCATTCATAAAAATTCCCTGCCTGTCGATCCCTGTGGACGAGCGTTCCGATTCTCATAGTTGGATGAATGAAACTAGACACCGATTCAACAATTGACACCTCTTACGCCCAAGGATTCTCTTTCTGCCTCGTCCTATCTCTGGTTTCCCGATAGTTCATTCGATATATCGGATGACCGCGAGAAAAATCGTCGCTTCTTTCTCGCTCCATTCGTTACGGATTTGTAACATCGGTTGACGTAACTGTCTCGCTACACGTGGGAAACCGGGAATGGAGACATTGAGCAAAGCCGGTGAACCGTTGAATCGCGTTTCCAATTCGTGTGAAAACGTTACTGGATTGTATTAAGAAGTGGTTGTACCATCCACATTAATTAATTTATTGAAAAGGGACAAAGATTTAAAATTTAGGTCTGGAACGATTCTATATATTAATATCGTTCAAATTGTAACGATTCTTTGGAAATTTTTGGAAGATATATTTGAACATCTTACACTCAACTTGATAACAAAAAGTCATTGATAACATCTACAAATTCTTTTCTCCCATCTTCGCAACTATGCGTGCATTATACACTCATTTGTACACAATTTTCCATACATTATTTCCACGCGTATTGAGACATACAAGAATCTTCCTGCAATAACAGGATCCATCGTTCCTCCTTCATAATTATCGTACTCACAAATCGCATACCGTATACGGAATAACTGCTCAAAGGGTAGTGGAAACGCAAAGTGGAAACGCTGCAAGGTCGCATCCCTGCCAAGGATCTGTCGAATGCAATTTCCAACAAACCGAGGTGCGTGGACAAAACCAAGGACGAGGAGGGGGGCAGGATCGTTGGACAGGAAGAGGAGCGATTAGAAGAAGGAGCGGTTAAACCGGAAAATCGAGCGTGGTCGAGGGAGCCCTCGGGGCAAAACGATCCTCGAACAAGGCACGCAGGGGCCGTGATTACCGCGGTAATTGCCCGAGTCGTGAATAGAACTTCCGCTCGTGATCTCTTAAGAAGGATGCGTGAATTGGCGCGTGTCCTTGCGCGTGCCTCGAAACAACGTTGTTGTACCCCTTCTCGAATATCTCGCAAGGGCATCGCTTTAAGCAAGAAAATTGGATCACAAGTTTCCAATTAGGGAAGGCGAGTAATCTGAGCGAGAAAAAATTGTTTTGAACGATTAATGAGAAACCCTTTTTTCTTTTGTGGAACGAAGAGAGAGAGAGAGAGAGGGGAGAATTAAAATTACACGCAAGGAAATATTGGATATTTCTCCGGATTAGCTCGTCTTCTTTTTTATATTCAAAGGAAGTGTTCAATGCTCGTGGAGATTCTTAAGTAGTTTCGCTCGGTGCGAGTCAGACATTGATGGCATCTCCTGTTTCATTAAGAGTGGTTTCAGAAGATTTCAAAGAGAAAAAATTTTTTTAAATAGAAATATAATTACAAGTGTAATATAATTACAATATTATTACAATATCGTATTACTTACAATTATTACGAAAATGGATCGATAGTTTTATTAAAAAGTGGTATTCGTTTCAAATGTCCAATTTAAAAAAAAATTTGCACAAAATCCTCTATTATTTCGTAATAATTCGAAAGCGTGGTTTTAATCTCCATGAAATTTCCAAATAGACAATATTCTTTGTAAAATATTTGGGTATATATGATTGACGATCGAGCAAAAATAAATGATCAATAGTATCACACCACGAGGCAGTTGATACGTCCGTTTCCTTAATGGATGGTAAAAATATAGTAGACTGGTAACTACACGTACAGGACAGCATTCAGATATGTACCTATATCTCTTATAACCAGTTTCTCTGAGAAGATGCGATCGTTACACGTTGGATATCCGGTCGCTCTCCATGAACTCTTAGGAAAGTCAAGTACCAGAGGGGACGTGTCCTTGCACGCCTTCGACACGTGATATCGAACGAACCATTTTCTATGATCCAATTATCGTAAACGTAACGTAATAAGACGGACAAAAGAGAGAGAGAGAAAAAAAAACAATAATTATTTGCACGAATTGCAGATTTGATGAATTTCTAATTTCCAACCTCGTTTCGCTGCTTTATTTTCTAAAATAATTGGACTCTTAATCTCGTTGAATATTTAAAACTTTATAATTGTGAACAAATTTCACGAGCGAGAAATAGAATATTTTAAGTATTAAAACTCGAATAATAAAATTGAAAATCGCAATTAATTTTTAAAGAACACAGCATCGAGTTCCAGCATCGAAAGATCAAAAGATGTAAATTTTAAATTTGAAGGATAACTGAAAGTTTGCAACTTTCTTGTTGCAACTTTCTTCCCAACTTTCACTGCAAATATCTAACAACGTATTTAACATTCCGTTTATTATTTTCGAACTCCATTACGAAATACCATCCGCCCGTTAACTACTTAATAAAATATATATAATATCTTTTATTTAAAGATAAAAGAAAAAGGCGCATTGATGGTAAATTTCACACGACGAGCACATCCATTAGAAGGGGCGATTTCACAGTTTTTTCGCGTTATCAAACGTTCCCCGCTGCTTCGAAGAATCCTTTCTTAGGTTTCTTAGGAAACGTAATAAATCGTTATAATTACGGAACAAATCGATTATACGATACAAAAGTCGACGAAAACAAAAAAGGCATCCGCGTAATAGACGAGCGACGAAACTCCATCGTTCACCGGCCGGTTTCTTCTGGTTAATTCATTTTGAAAGCCCATCAATATTCTCGCGGCACTTCCACAACGTGTACACACGGGGAGAAACGAGTATTGGCCGTCGAACCGTAGAAAGCATTAAAACGAAAAGTCACGTACCGCGTAAACACGTTCGACGATCGAGAGGCGTACGTTTTCGATTCGATCGTGGTTCCGCCACGACCTCTCGTCACACGAACGCTCGATCGGGCAAATCGAATCGATCACGCCACGAGAGGATCAAGATCCTTTTCCCGATCGATGACGGGGAAAGTGAAATTCTTTTCGATCGTGAATGAGTTTGCCTCTGTCTGGAAGGAAGGGGATCGTGGGTAGAGCGAGATTAAAATCTTCTGACGGGAAGTCTTAATGTATGAAAGGTGGTCGTTAACGAGGGGGAGGGGGGGGGGCGCATTAGTCCCTGCCTTGTGATCCCGAAGAATTCCACAGGAAACGTTTGTAACTTTATATCACTCCCTGTACTTCCGCGTGAACTTCAACTGTGAATGAAATGAAATCTTTCCTTCCAGTGCATACATTTCGTAAGAAATGTTTCGTTGAAAGAATTTTAAACGTTAGAATTGTCAAATGTATTATCTTTCCCTAAAATTACAAATTAAAAATCGGTAATTTCAATGATAAGCGGAGGAAAGATTTTTCTTGTTTTTCTTCAGATAGATATTTCTCGTGTATTTCTTATAAACGAAAATGGAATTCAACTCGATTCGAATTTTATTATCATCTTCCAAACAAATATTTATTACGATCGACGTCCTACGCGCAACATCCAATGACCGACTGGTATCGAATGAATACAGATAACGCGAAACGTGTCAAAACGAGAACAAGAAATTGCACGCAATTTTATGACGATTATCTTCCTTTGAAATTCTCTTATCTAACACGAAACGACATTTGTAAATTGCGTTCAACAAAGCACGCTACGCGTCACGTGTGCCGGTTGAAATTCGCTTGTTCGAACAATCGTACGTTATCCCGTGTGTGAACAACCTACCATTGTCTCCGCTGCAACGCAATACCGTTTGATAAAGATATACCGCGTTCACGGTAACTCCACGAATTGTCTTTCCCCGCGTTCTTCGAGGCGGAGAAAGGGTTGGCCGACGATCGGCCTTGAGTCCCCGTCCTTTACTCACACGCATACCTCTATGCGTGCACACGTGTAACCAGATGCATAAATGTCAACTACCAGCTCCGTTTTAATATCACATCCACGCCTGTTCTTCGTTCCACACAAGCACACACCGAGAGAAAAGAATCGATAGTAATTTCCGAGTACTCGAACGTCGCCGTTCTTGATCGAGTGCTACGCGAGAGGAATAATCTCTTTCCTTTTTTCTTTTCTCCAAAAGAACGTAAGAAAATTGGAAAGTCGAGTTATGAGAAAGAACGGAGGAGAGAAAGTAAAATTGTGTGCCAAAATATGTGGAATAGCTGGAATACGTGGAATACGTGAGCAATTAGCATAATGAACGTATGCATGTAGAGTGAACCGCGAAAGGTTAGTTTAACAGCTCCACCACCGGGTCTCGTGCTATGAATATGCATGCACCTCGCCTATATATCCGTGTGGAAGAAAGCACGATAGACAGCATACGTGCAGCATACGTATCCATTCGTTAAGACTGAATTCTTTTTTTTAATTTAAACTGTAATTGCGTCCAGTTTCATCCGAAGAATACCACGCACTAGAAATCATTCAGGATTTTTGAAATTAATACGAATTTGCAAAATCGAGGGATTTCTCTTCTGCGCGTAAAAGATATATAATTATAAACACGCTTTTCCATGGGCAAGATATCGATTCGATATCGTTTGATCAATTTGAAAGCAAAAATCTTATAATTTTATATGCATAAGATCTTTGTGCACAACAATAATCTTTTCAATTATTCTGCAACGAAATTGATCAACATACACGTTGCCACCAAAATTTAACAATAAATAATTCGTTGGCGAGAGAAAAAAGGAATTCAAGAGGAACGGTGGAGTCTAACTTCGTACGATTTTCCATAAATCGTAGGATCTCGGACGTGAGATTTCCATTAGAACGGTTTCACGCGCCGGAATATCGGAATGTTCGGTTCTCTCTGGCTCACCCTGTATAAAGACGTACGTACACAGACGAGAGGGCGCGCACACTTGTACGCGGTTGAACACGCACGTAGGCCATGCCGAGGGCATAGTTACACGGCTATTCCAGCGTGGAATGCCTGGCATGTCGCTCTCGTCAAATGGCCAGAAAATAAAAGGACTTAGCTCGGCCGCGGCCTTGATAGAAGGTTTCCACCGGGTTCCCTACGGTCAACCGCCACGATCTCGAGGGGTCAGCTTCCTCGAAGATGACAAGATATGAAATACACCGACTGCCTCTGTGTCCTACTCGAATATACCATTGTGGCTAGATATGGAACAAGAATCGATCGATTATATCCTTATAAAGATAAATAAACGCTTCGATTTCATTGGTTTCGTCGATGACAATCGTTTTTATTCTCCGACTTGATTAAACTGATACGTGTGTAAGAGGAAAAATGGATTTATTGTTATTTTCTCTGTTATAAGATTCGATTGGTAATCATCGATATTGATAAAATATTTCTTTATTTTTTTCCTACGTTCCTCAACTTTGAAACGTTCGTTCTATTCGATTAATTTTTAAGATCGTTATCTCTTATTGCTCTTAAAAAATTTGAACCACCTATGTTCCCCATTATTCCGCCAACTCTCCATGCAAACACATCCCACGCCTTTCCAACTTCCACCGAAGAATGAGCATCCGAAGGTATGCAAGAGACGATATTAGCGCACGATTCCTACTCTCAATCAAATTTTCCTCGACGCTAATTGGCCGAAGGAAGGCTCGATCGTTGGAGGATCGCCTTGCGACGCGATACCAAGGCGACCCTGGTCTTGATAGCGCTTCCGACGGATTCCGTAGGATTCCGATCGACGAGAAGCAAGGGTCAGCTTTCTCGTGACACGAGGGAGAATCTCCACTTGGAAAGTTGGAGTTGGAGAAAATCCACACGTCCCTCTTTCGCACCTGCATTCCCCTTATCCGGTATCGGCGCCTCGAGGTCTCTCGCGATCAGAAACGAACTCGAAGAGGAGAATCGATACGGAGATCTTCTTCGTAGAAGGGATCGTAGGAGGGGAAGGTCGGTGCACTGGACGGACAACAGTGGCTAGAACTGGTACGATAGAAATCGTTTGGTATACAGCTGGCTTCCTTGTTTGGATAACGAGAGAAGCGTTTGTGCACGCTTGAATGGGGCATCGCTCGAACTTGCGGAGTATCGTTTAGTTGCTCATTGTTCGGCTGGGTTCAGAGAACCGCGGAAAAAAAGAATTATCTGCCAATTATCTTCCTCTCGAATGAATCCGATCCGAACGATGATATTTGTTTGATATTTGTTTGCTTTTCGCGAGGGTTTGTTGAATGAACGAATGGAGAGAGAGAAAGAGAGAGAGAGAGAGAGAGGGGCAAAAGAACGGGTGATCGGTAATATATCTATGGGATTTTATCGATTATTAGATATATGCTTTATGATCGAGGAAATATGGTATTTAATGGTTTGGTATTTAATGGAACGAGGCTTGTATTTGAGCATGTTTTATGATCGATGGATATTTTATTTGGAGGGATTGTATTGTTGGATTTAATTTTTGTCGTATTCCAGTGTATCGTGCAAGTTGATTAAGATTTGGAATGATTAGAAAATGGAGAAAAAGGGAAACGATTGGTGCAGCTAAATTTTCTGTATATTATTTATGTATCAATAATATTTTTTATAATTGAAAAAAGAAACGTGAAATGATTCTTTATAAGTGGTAATCAATTGATCTGTAATTATATATTTATGAATGATTTATTTATTGATGATAAAAATAAAAATTTTCCTCGTCTTTCGATTTTATTAATTAAGATACCAACAAGAAATTTCATTTGTCTCCCCATTACGTGTCTCGTTCGAATCATTAGCAATTCAATTCAGGAAAGCGAGACTCGAGACAATGATCGCCATTTGTATCGCGTATTTGTTATCTGACAAACAACGGTTCGACCGGTGGAGAGCAGGGCTGGTTGCAAATAGCCACGACCACGGTATGCCGAGATCGATTATATCCGTCTAACTTCGAATTCCGCGAATTAACTGTGTTCAGGTGAACCACAGCGCGCGAAAACGTTCAAGCCAGATCAAAGAGGCCCGAGGAATGCTGTTAGGTCTACGTCCAGGTTCATTCGTTACGTGTAATTACCGATATCATTGAACCGAGCCAACAGTCCAAATGGTATCGGGGTTTGTTCGCCAGACTACGATATAAATTAGGTATTCAAACGTTCCGTGTACACACAATCGTTCCTGTTACATAACAATCGGGCTTGGATCACGATCTAATCACGTTTTCACTGCCTGCCCATTTTATGCTTTTCAACGGTATCTAAACTGTAATTAAACTCGAGAGAGAGAGAGAGAAAGAGAGAGAGACTTGGCCATATTTTTGTCGAGGCGAAGGATTCCAAGCATGCATTTTTCGTAATATTTTTTAGTATTTAGCATGTGCGTGTGTGTGTCTAAGAGGACAGTATTGGTGGAGAGAGTATCGTATGGATCGGGTTAAAGAGAAATGTTGCATGGAATGCTTGTAATAAATAACAATTCTTTGCGAATAAATATTTCATTCACTTTTTTCCTTTTGGAATTTTATGAATTATATTTTAATTTATCGACAATAAAATATCGAATATCGTAAGTTTAAATCATAAAGGAATGGTATAGGAATAAGGTGGTAATATAATAATATAATAATTTGGGTAATGGAATTTGTTTACCACCAGATATAGATATAATATATTCTTGTTTATTATAAAACGAAGAAGCAGCGTGATAATCGAAAGATGTAATCGTAAACGCAATCGAATGCGAGGTAATAATATTTATCTTACTAAACACGTATGTGAAAGTGATTACTTTCTTAATCCATGTGACATAGGAAAGAAGTGTCACGTATCGCATTTCCTATTTGTCTTTCGTGATTTATGTAGAGAGCGTGATTAATTAGAAATATATTAAATATCTAGCTTTTAATTTTACGTGTTTATCGGACACGCGTGTATTACACATATTTTAGATTATGCAAAGAGTTTGAACTTCAAGTTTTCGCAATATTATTTCACTTTTCAATTTGATTAAATTCTTGTTGTATTATCCTTTTTAAAAAAACAATATCTGTGTGTGTATTTACGAATACATACACGTATACAGATGCATGCAAGTTTCCATACGATTTTTCCAGAGAGATTCACGCCAATAAAAACGAGAAAATATTAGCGAAAGAAAAATTATGCAGATATCTCGAATAGACACGCATATGCAGGTATCGTCGTTGAAATCACCAAGTCGTATGCCTTCGTAATGCTGTCGAAATACGCGTTGCACACGCGAATTACTATAAATTTCTCTTCCACTCGCTTCCTTCCTTTTAATCGTCACTTCTTATTTCTGGAATTGAACGCACAGTGCAAAAACGGAAGGCGTGCGTGGCCTCGACCCGCAAGATCGTTTCTCTTAAAGGAGCGTTTTTTAAAACTAAGGGGTGTTAAGAGGAGATAAAATCGCGAGTATGAGTTTTCGCTGGGCTCATATCTTCGTTCTTCGAGCTATTTCGTGGAAAACATTCTTACTCTTGGTGTAACGATGTAACAAAACGAGACGTGTTGTATAATTATGGAACGTTATAGATGCAATTCCACAATGGAATTTCTGGTGGAAACTAGAAGGAAGATTTTAGGCTCTCTTGATTGATTGTAATTATTTATAATTGATCGCATATTTATTTTGTTTATAATTTTATACCGTGCAGTTTTAGGTTAATGCGTGCTAATTTACAAGAATTTATGCGACTGATTTCTACTTTTTTTTTTCTTTCTTTTCATTAAAAATCAACATCGCTTTTTTCCTATTTCACGCTTCCTTAAGTTCAGCCAACTTTCTTATTCATTTTACTTCAATTTTGATTCAACTTATGCCTGCAAATCGAATCGTTACAAATTATTAAACATTTTTTAAAATATATTTGAAACGAAATTTTTCATATCCCCCGCAACTTTGGCATCAAACATTTGCCTATCGATTTTAGAAAACGATTCATCGAATATTTTAATATTCCAACTAATAAAAATTCGGGTATCGAGATGATTTCGTATTTTCACTTGGCCAAGGTATCCCCAATAGAAAATATTTTTTTAACTGGCGACTAAAACGGGCCATTCGGTTCGACGAGCGTCTGCCTTGTTTTAAAGTACCATTAAGAAATCCTCGTAAAATTTGCGATGCCGTTCGTAAGCTATCAAGGTAACGTTATTCCAAAGTCGTGAACAGTTTTTTTTTTATTGCAAACCAATTTTTTTAAACAGTGAATCATTAATTAATGAGCTATCCTTTATTGGGCGTAATGTTGTAACACGTCCCGACACAATACGTATTATTATTAGTTTCAATAACGGTAGACGATGAACGTGAATGGTTGTGGTAAGCGATATTAATGATAGATCGTGTGTGATTTAATTTCCTTGTCGTTTAATGAGCTCCTAATTTTCACATTGTAACGTGGAAACGGATATATTGTTTGCAGCAAGAATTTATAAGAAATAAAATTCTACACGCATAATGCAATAACGTGCAGAAACAGTGGAGTATCATGAATTATGTTAATGCGACCTTGATTTTAATATTACAACAGTTTCGACTTAATTTTCAAAGCGATATAAATTAATCGAGTTATAAAATTTCAAAATTGAAGTCACTTTTCACATTAACAGATATATTTCTTCAATCAATCATATTCTCTTCAATCATTTATCTTGAAAATTTCCAAAATTACAATGCATTCCCACATAAACGAAAATTTACGAAGAGGAATCACGTAGTCGTAGAAAATCGGTAGACAAATGCAATTCGAAAATTAAAATCTTTTAAACATCAACGAGAATTCTTTCCACTCATCCATATCGATCGAGAGCGCAAATTGCGTCGGTTGCATATTCCAGGCGAAAAGTGTCGCACGCTGATGCGCGCAATCGGCGATCGACGATTCCCCTGACAAGTCAAAGCCGATCGTGAAAGGTGCTATGTACGCGGGACGTTAATTGCTGACAGCGTGTATCCCCGAGTTTTAATAAAGTGACGGTCGTTAAGATCGCAACGGCCAGTTAACTTCTTGCCCTCGTCAACCGGTCTCGTTACGCCAAGTGGCTTAGTGAATTCTGGAATACCATACGGTTGGAAACGAGATCGGCTAATCCACTCGCACACAGACACCGTTCAACCTACCTACTTTTTCTCCACGGAATCTCAGCGGCTGTATAGTTCCGCGGTGAAATATGTCAATAGCCTAGGCGCTGCAACGTGAGTTCGACTTTATTATTCTTTTGCCACCTGAATACACGATCCAATCCAACGGCGTGGAAATAAGTTTTCCTTGGGCGTCGAGAGAGGTCAATGTTTCTCGTTGCATTTTTCTCGATCGAAGTTAGGCGTAAATTCTTGATGTGAAATTGTGAATTTCGTTGATGGTGAAGTGTTAATGTGAGGGTTTTTCTGTTTTTTTTTTTTTTTTTTTGTGATCGAAGATGAACGAATCTATGACATTTTTATAAAATCTTAGAAATAAATCTTAGAAGAACACGAATATATTTCGATTAAAATGTGGATGCTCGTTTAGAGTCGAACGCTTAATTATTTCATGGACGGATTTCTGAGATCTGCGAATTCGTGATTAGTTAATTCAGGAATTCTTTTTTTTTCTTTTTATTTTTAAAGAATGATTTTTTTGGGCAGAATGATTTAAGAGCTTTAGGAACGTGGAACGGTTCGAAAATGCGGAATAATCATCGTTTACGGTTGACGAACCAGGGTATTTTTATACGTATAATATTTCACGTCTTTCAGTCGAATGCTTTTATAACGTTTAACGTCACTGCTCGTTGTCCCTGTTGCACATTTGAGACGTTTCTTTCCATGTATTTAAAACCGTTGGAGTTTAATTGCGTCAAATAAATTACCGCCAGTTTATGAGCCGCTTTCAAGTTACAGTTAATCTGACATAGTTCCGGAAGTCGAAATCGAACGATTTTACGTAATTCATTTCTATGTCTTTATTTTGTTTCATTGCGCTCGTGGAAAAATGTGGAAAAAAATTTGCAAACACACTGCAATTATAATCGTATTCACGATTGAATTATTATTGGCGATTGCTCAATCGACAAACAGTGTTCTATATTTTTAAATTGTGCATTATTAAATTTGTTGCAAACGATTATCGATTATTAATCATTTGACTTGGGAAAATTTTTAACAAAACTATTTGACAATTGTTGAAATTAGATATAACGTTTACACAACATCGATCCTGTTAGTTCAAGTCAATCAAATTTTTGAACATGTAAATTTAACAGTTGAATGCATCTAAGTGAAATTAAATCAAAGATTTTAAATAGAAACTTTAAGGAGTTTTTTAAAATCATTGTTTAAAGAGGGTGGATAAAATAATAAAGAGGATAAGATGTAGCAACATTCAATTATCTCAGTGGAATTTATTTTTCGAAATAAACATCAAACTTCGAACAAAATACAAAGGTCTAGCATCCTAATTAGCTGCATTATGCTAGACAGACGCCACTAACAAATCTCAACAAAGCGAGTGTAACATAGAAGCCGCGTAATCCTCTCACCTGTTCATGGTCAAATACCTTCGATTTGTGCTTCCTTTCCTTCGAATATGTGTTTCAGATATAAGTATTCGTGCCTTTCCATCATATCTATTAGAATACTTTCCCCTTTCAATCTAACCAATGCTTTTTTATTTTATTCATCGATCTTATCCCGTTTCTTTTTAACAAAGATTAATCACTTCTGATAGGCCGTTATTGTTAGAAAAGATGATTCGAAAAACAATAGGATAAAATCAATTTGTTGTGAGAAAAGTTTAAATTTGATTTTCTTGAAAATGAGTTTGTAATCGGTTTGTAAGATATTTTTTTCTTAACTTACGAATTAACAAATTTGCAAAAAGATGAAATTTACAACTGGAGATGAAAATTTCCACGCGGAAACCCATCATCTTTCATTCTTCATTCAAATTTATTTCGTGAAACGATTTTGAAAAATTCGCATGTATCGAAGAAGTAAAAGTGCATCGACTTTAACGAAAAATTCCTCTGCGCTTCGAGAAATTTTTGCATGGTTACGGAACGGTGGTCTTGGCCGTCTAGCAGCATCAACCACATTGTTGTTCGTCTATAGCAGAAGTGGTGCGCAAGAAGTTGGTTGGAACGTTCCTTCCGTAGTCGCTTTGTACACGAGCCAAGATTCAAGAATCCTTCGGTAAGGCAACAATACCTAGGAAGCGGACCGAGTTACGACGCGGTAGCCATACGGTGGAGAATGCTTTATGAGCGCTCGAAGAATGTCATGCACACGAGTCACGTTTCATCTTACATTTCGACCGTGCATGCATCTATTATCAAACCTTCGAATTTTCGTGATTTATTCGTCCTCGGTCGAAACGATTGTACCGTCCATTTTATCTCCAATGTTGAAAACATTTCGTTGTAAATTCATTTCTAAAGGAATAGATGAGGTATACGAAGGAATTGAGAACTATCGTTTAAAGTTACAATAGTTTGCAACAGGATTTCTTGTATGACATATAATGCAACAGAATAAATCTAGACACGTTTGACACGCCAATTTTTCGAAAAGGTTTTTCTTTTTAACAATAAAAAAAAAAAAAAAAAGAAACGAAATAAGTTTAATTTCATTTGTACACTTGGAATTTCATTTTAGTAATAGGATCTTACGTTTCAATTTATAAGTTTCCAATGATATAAATAAATTGGAATCAAACAATTTTTGACACTCGCGTTAATTTTGTTAATGATAATATTCATGAAAACAGATTTTCAATGAAATCTTCGAAGCTTTCGATAATTATTATATAAGTTCAAGTTTTATAATTACAACGTTCATTTATCTTTATTCCAAATGTCTATCATGCTCGATGATTTATGGACGTATCATATTGTCCCGTTAGCCTCGAAAGCATTCGATATTAAATGCTTTTGTGAATTTCGAAACGATCGATCAAACTTAGAATTTGGAATCAATTTTGAATCTCTCTCTCTCTCTCTCTCTCTCTCTTTCTCTCCAACTATCAATTTATCGTACGATTTTTAATTTTTAATTCTCTTTCAGATCATACCCTTTCAAATTTCCCTCCATATTTTTTTAACGATATGCTTCCATCATCTCGATTATTTACAGTTCGATCTGTTTGATTTCAGATCTAGTATGCAAGGGAATCTTTTTTCTTTCTTTCTTTCTCTTCGAACACTTTTTTGCCTCGAAGAGATAAATGGTGTCCGGTAAAGAGTGAGCAAGTAGAGAATGATGAATATCTTACAGAGAGATGAACTCGTGGTATACAGTATTCAAAGATGCTTCCGCTCCTCGCGAGATCAGGGTACAACGGAATGAAAATAAAGCATTGGGCGATGAACGATAACACGTGCGATATTTTATCACTTGCACGTGATTTATCCACAGACATTTTCAATAGCCGTGATCGGAACAAAAGACTAACAGCCAATACTGTTCCTGTTATTCTTTTCACGAGCTATGTATTAAGTATATAATTTATAAAATTTACAAGTGTATTGAAATTTTTTGAAAATTTTGATGATCGATGTTTAAATAATTTTTGGGGATGGAAAGAAATATTAGATAATATAAAAAGTGGAAATGAAAGCACGTTGATTTGACTGTTATTAAAGATAGATTATATTTTAATATTATAATTATAAATTATAAATTATATTTCCTTCAAGCATCTGTCTTAATTTTTCATAAATTTGTATTCTTTTTTTTTCAATTATTTATTAATATTCTATCCTGAAATCTATGCATGAAATTTTGAAATAATGTTCAATTTTTCAACTTCTGTTATATCTGTTCTGTTATAAAATTTTCACACAACAGAGCAAAGTTACTTATATTAACGTATAATTAGTAATAAGTACACGGCTTGAATTCGTCACGGCTGTTGGTTGGTTATTTCATTGCAAAATTGTATTTCATTTCGATCGAAGAAAAAACGCGAAACATTTACTCAATTTCGAAAATCAACATTTTTAACTTTGTATGAACGATTTGAAATATACGTCGACCGATATAATCAATAATGGCGCGTCGTTAAAACAGCTAAAATTACTTAGACATTATAGATACACATAAATTGATTCTAAAACGGCAATTTATTTTATTTGTCGAAATTAATTGTGCATTATCTACAGCGTGTCGAGACACCGTCTTAGCAGCTATATTTACTTGTCACGTTTACATTGTTACGTGTTTAGCGTTATCAGCCTTGTGTGAATCATCCTTGTAAACGCACTTATCGCGTAATGCTGTTAGCTGCAATCCATGCTTCCTCCCTAACGCGGAAATAATAAATTTTTTAACTAATTTAATTTGTGAAATACCCGTATACTTTCCGAAATTTATTCACAGATCCATATCAACGTAAGTAACTTATCAACTCTTTCGATCCAGTTTCGCGTCTCTCTTCGTAACAGACTTTGCTTGAGAAACTGTTAGGAAAAACATTCTATTATTACATAAATCCATTGGAACGGTTCTTTCAAGATGTTATTGCTGTCACGTGGTAAGAGTGTGTCAAGTGATTGAGTGAAAAGATATGTTGTAAACTGCGTATCGTCCTCATTCGAGAAAAATCTTATCTGAAATTAAATTAAATATGTGTCGTCTATGTTTTTTTTTTTTTGTTTAAAATTGAAGTAGAGAAAAATTATATGAATTGAATTGAAATATCGTCCAGATTTGGGAAAATTCTATTTGAAACAACATCTTCAATATTAAAAACTATTATTTATCGAAGGAAACAATCGTTAAATCAGATTTTAAGTGTAATATCGTAGTTTCTACGTGTTTCGAATAATTTCGTTCCAAAAGTGTTTCAAAAGATATTAGAAATAATGTTTCAAATGACAACATTCCATAAGCCTGATATCACGCTATGTGGTGGTGCATAATTACGGCATAATCAATGGCATCATTTTGCCTGCGAGGTACACACATCAAGGTATGTACACACACGCACTGTTGAAATGCATTGAAACAGAGCGCATTCCCTTGTATTATAAACAATAACCATATCGCGTGCATTAATTTGTACGAGCAAATCGCGTGATATTAGCTGGGAGCAAGTCTGCAAAATATGGTATTCTACCAGTTATTATTTCTCCTTCTCGTTCTTCATGCATCGAATCGTGGGCGTTTAGTTTTCCATGAGTTTACATTATACGATGTCACGAGCTATTTGTAGCCCCTTGTACTTAAACATACGGGCAATGAAGGTAGAATAACCATTTCGAGGGAAGATGGATCGAGCTCCAACACCGATTATCTCCAATCTCCTGAACGAATTAACTTTATTTTAATTTGAATACGCTTTATTACGGATTCGAATTTAAGTAAAGTTTCTTTTCTCTTTTGGAGGAAGGGTATCGTTTGAAAGATAATGTAAAAATTGTTTTTAAATGTATTGTGCAATATATTTTTATAGGGGTTGAAAGTGTTTGATAAAAAATTACCTTTCTTGAACGTTCAGTAATTACACATTATTCTATTCTTATAATATTTATTTTTGTCTTTTATTTATCCTATTCTACTTCTTCAAAATTTTGTTACTTTCAGTTTAGTTTAAAGGTAATAAGATAAGGTTAAAAAGACGGAATACACATCTTACTTAGGAAGATCGAAACAGCTTTCCGGGCAAGATTACTCTCTGGCAGAAAATAGAATGTAATTCCGATAGAACAAGCATAAGGTTTAGTAAGAGTGGAAACAAGGCTGTAAGATATTCGAGTTTCAAGTTTCACATTTCTGGGATACATCTCACTTGGTTAGATTTTACCGCGTGATGTTACAAATGGCCGCAACGGCTTACAATAAGAAATCATAAGAAACGAGCAGTCGACGTCTCAATATATATTTCAACTGGATGTTACGAGATATAAATTCTACACGTACCCTACCTCGTTAAAATTTCAAATGCTATTAAAATACCTTTACGAAATTTTACTTCCACACTTTCTAACATTATTCTCTTATTCTCGAGTGTAAAAACAGCCGTAATCATTTCACAGTATTCAATCGGTGCATTTATTAATTACAATTTTCATTTGTACACATCTTCATTAATATTGATCCAAAATTAATATAAATTAAAATATAATTTATAAAGCACAAATCCAAAAGAAAAATTTCAAAATTCCTTCGATATATCATATAGGGAAAACGGTCTCTCGCTTCGAAGCATCGTATAATAATTCTAAAAGCCCAACGATTATCAGACCTCGTAAATACATTCGCATACTCCTCTCTCACACAGAGCCTGTCGCACGAGGTGTTGGGAATCGATTAAAAGGATTTTCACTGAACTTACGAGAAACAGCGCGGCACAAAGGGTAGGGTATTCACGACGTCTCGATCCGCCCCCACGTTCTCGTAAATAGTTCGGTGGGAGCCGTAATTTCCGCGGGCAGAAAAACCGCGCGGCGGATATTAAAGCTTCGGACAGTGGAGCCACCCCGCTGAACTCGAATACCGAATGCATCACGCGGGGAGTTATTTGTAACGAGGATAGGGATAAAGCTTCACCTACCCGTGGCGCTCGATCCCTTAAATGCGTATTTCGCGTGTCGCTCGCGCGGCCAATGACAAATCGCCGCGACCAACCCGCTGGAACAAGGTTTAATCGGCCGTATCGCATACCGAAGCCAGCGTGACGTTACGAGATTTGCATGCAGGGGGAGGGAAACTCTCTCTCGGATTAGACGAGGAGGGTGTTTTCCGATTTCTCTTTTCGGTCTTCTTTTTCCTTTTGTAAGGAAAAAATTTAAATTAACACGTCGAGTCGTCATGGAATCGTGATTATGGAATAGCGAATATTGGAATTTTAGATTAATTAAAGCACGATATATCCTTTTTTGAGTTGCGACTTCCTTTCTTTTTATTCAAATGTTACGCAGACGAAAATTGTGTTTGAATTAAATGATCATCCTGCACGGAATGTGGGTAATTATGTTAAATTTATGATAACTGATGAAAATTAGAAGAATGAAAAATAAGGATTTGATTTGTGAGTTTGAGGGACGTTGATGTTTCTCCTTTGATTTTCTATGGCGAATTACATCGTAATAATAAGACGCAGAACTGTCTTAATGATTTTGTTATATTGTACTTGATGGATCGTTTTTGAAGGGTCGATTGCGGTAAGGAGAACGTGATGATATCTCGATGCGGATGGAGAGGAGATCGATAAAAGTGGTTGTACGTGGAGAATGTTGATCGTAGAATGGCTTTTTAGGTATGCAAAAAGATCTTATTCAGCTTGAATATCTCTTTTTTGTTGCAATAATATCTGGTGTTTGATACTTGATAACGATCTCCTTGTTTGTTTAGTTCTATTTTGTATGTATAGAAGATAAATTTTAAATCGTGGATATATTTAATAATATTTGAATAAGTTAGACGATTCTTCGATTAAATATATGATCTATACAGCCAATTTAGAATATAAAAGTAATCAAATCTTGTCCTGTTAAAAATAAACTAGGTATTACGAAAAATTAAATTCCTTTTGATCCAGAATCTTCAACATTTACTTTAAAACGAATGTAACGAATCATCGAGCAATTATTCGAGACGTCCTCTTTAAATTAATTCCCCACGAAAATTCAAGAAACCAGATATTTCTCAACTAGAGAGAAACACCTGTTCCAACGATTCTCCATCCATTACACAACCATTCCTTACATAATTAACGTAAACTTGTGCAAACGACAATATTTCGTTGCCACGTCGCCTATACGTCAAAAACAATTAAGCACAATTAATTTTACCAATAAATTTTTCCCATGTTTCCGAATTTCTAATTAATTGCGACAATTCCAAATAATTAATTCTTCGGTTTGTACACGTTAATCCATCCTCACGCCATCGGTGCCAATTTATCAAACAGTGTTGTTCGTTAAGTCACGCGACTTCCGCGCTCGTATCGCGTTCGTTTCGAACGAAGATACGATCTCACGTTGGTAATTAGACCCGTGGAAATGTTAAAAATTTCGAGATCTTTGTAATACGGGAGAAATGTCATTGCCAAGCCGAGGTCGTGATCTCACACGTGAGCAGAATGGATGCTCGCGCGAGAATATTGTTTAAGAAGGTTTAATTATCACCACGATTCGTGTAATAGAAGTAAGTGCATGCTTGTACGTAAATGATACGTGTGTTTCTTGTGTTTCGAATAAATATTTTTTTTTTTCTGTAAAGAAATAATAAACATATTATTTTCAAATTGTTCGTTTAGGTATAATATTTTGCCACTATACCACTGTACGAAAGAGATAGATTTGGATCGTTGTTAGAATAGGATGTTTCATAAGTTATCGTTAATTTATTTATTTAATTTAATTTCATAAGATAAACACAGCGAGTTTAAAATTGCATTCATCTTAATTAGTATTTACACTCGTACGAAAGCGTGATGTAATAGCGCGCTGATATACAAATTCAACGAAGCTTGTTAATTACAAATAATTAAAAGTTCAATTAGAGATATATAAACGTTGTTAAAAGATGAATTATCATCGTGGATTATTATGAATTCACTTCATTAATTGAAATTTCGAGATCTAAATATCTGAGAATTACACCTCCAGACAGAGATTTTTCATGACTTATTAAATTCAAGAGAGAGAGAGAGAGAGAGAGAGAAATTAATTACATCGTGCAAGTGAAAGGATATACAGTTGAAATTTTGTCGATCATCGTAATAGAAGATAAAACTCGTACGATATGATTGAAAAATAAAAGAAGGATAATTTATGAAAAATTACCGTTACAAATTGTTACGATATCGTGCGAAATGATTTTCAGTTTTAACACTGAGAAGGGAACCACAGATCCACGCCATTACTCACGAAGGTGTTAAATCTTAAGCGAAGCTTCGAAGATAATTATCCATAGAAGACGAGGGTCTTCTAACGACACCACTTCATTGCCATTAGCGATTCGAGTAGTATGAATAATTACTCTTGTCGTTCGCCATAAAATCAGGAACTTGCATACTACCTATACCCCGTTTTATTTGACCCACTTTCTCATGCTACGCGTATGACTAATCGCTTAGTACCTCGCCACTTAAACCTGTGATATTATTTTGTATTTGCTGTGTCAACGATTGTTCGTTGTTAAATTTATTCTTTTTCTCCCTTCCCTTTTAATCTTTTGTTTGTATTGTTATAATCGTCGAGGAATATCGCCATCTTCGTTTCAAATAATTCTTTCAATTATAAAATTTTCCCTCGATTTTACCGCGAATTCGTTGAACCACGTTCTAAATTTAAAAAAACACAATCCCGACCGACAAAGTTCATCGAATCACCAAGCCATTGTTCAAAAAACAATTTATCCAAATTTTCACGAAATCTAACACGCGTCCCTTCATCAAACAACCTGTGCAACAATTTTCTTACCTTTATTAGCAACGCAAAATTTCATCCAGAACGAATCACGTGCCACTCTCTCTCTCTCTCTCTCTCGACGAGAAAAAAAAGGAACGAAAAAGAAAAAGAAACGCCCATGTCACGCCGACACTCGCGGCGGATTTATGGGTCACGGTCGAACGAAAGAGAAGCCCGAGTCGTATTTTGCATCGTCCTCGTAATTTCCGCGACTCGTGCACCCGCGAACTTGGCCGACACCTATAATTCCACCAGTTTGTCCCGCGACCCCTGCACGAACCGATGCACGTGCAGCCGTAACAAGATAGCCACCACCACTCCCCGCATCCCTTTTACACCGCAGAGATTGGAAAAATCAACGGGCAATTTAACCGTGGAGCGATAATTCGCACCTCGGTGCCAACCTTGAGGTGAGCCAAGGTTTACGACCATCCTCTCCGCCATGGAAATGCACTTACGCCGTGTATGCGATTTCCGTGAATGGAAAACGCGATAAGCCCTCGGCTCGGATACGACTTTCGACGTATGGCCTCTTACTATTTTTAGGATCACCGGCGAAAAGTTCAAGATACTCGCGAACCTGGCCTGCGACTGGTTATTTTTAAGGAGTCGCGTTTGTATATTTGCTCTGCTCGAGGTTCCTCCTCTCTCTCTCTCTCTCTCTCCCTCTCCCTCTTTTTCTTTCTGCGAACGTACAATCGAAGAAGAAGAGGAGAAGTTGGAATTCGAACGAGGGTATATAATTTTGGATAGCGAGAAAGCGATCGAGTTTCGTGGCCGGCGAGAAAGTTTCGCGGTCAAGGGGGAATGGACGAACGAATTTTAACCTCCGATGAGTGATAAAAAGACTAGTAGCAGGTAGAGGTAAATTTTGATACGTTTGATTTCCTTCGCTCGGTTTTAATTGCAAATGAAACATCGGTGATTTTGTTTTGCTTCGTGTTATTATTCGCGGTAAGTTATTCCTGGAGTAAAAGTTGTTGTTCGATGGAAAGTTGTGAAAGTATCTCTCTAGTGTGAAAATTTTTTTTTTTTTTTTTTTCTACAGGAAGTTGTGGAGTTATGTGGAGGAATTATTAATAGGTGTTTTTTTTTTCTTCTGGAGCGAACATGTGAATTAAAAAAGTGTGTAGATTTAGTAGATAAATTTTTCTTGTTGGTTGTTGTAGGATGTATAGGTGCAATGTACGTATATATTCTTTTTATTGAACAATTTTACACATCCTACATCCTCGTGTTTCTTCGCGACAAATATTTGCACAACTTCAAAAATTAGCATACGAGACACGTTTCGGTACTTCAGAAAAGTTTCAAACGCGTTGTGCAAATCGATATCGGTGCTGTTGCGTCTAACGTTCATGAATTTTAATCGAAATTTGAATGATCGGAAAATACAAAGGAAAATCAATTGGGATTCCAGGCGGATTACGATCGATTTCGCATTGCGCGTCTCGTCTTTTTCCCGTTGAAATTTTTATTTGACGCTGTCGAGATAACTCGTGCGATAAAAATTAATGAAATTGTATAATATATATAAGTGTATTACGTAATTAATACATAAGTGTCTTTTTTACAATTGAATTAATATTATTTGATAAAATTTGTTGAAAGTAACCAATAAATTATTTTACATACAATACTCAATATTTGTAATTTATTTTTTCAATATTAATTCTATATATATTATTATAATTAATACGTTTCTATGCTAATTTAAAAATTTTTCCTTCGATATTATTAAATTACTTTCTCTTTCATTATGCAGGAATGTTATACGGGAAATTTATTTATAACAATTTTCTAAATTGTTCGATAGATATTTTCAACTAATTATTAATTATCACAAAAGCAAAATGTGACTCGAATCAATCTTTCTTTTACCTGCTCCAACATACTCGAAACTACTTAAAATATCGTTCACCTTTAATTCCGCAGGCGATTTCAACATCGAATCTGAACGAGCAATAAACAGGTGCAGCTAAAGTTCTTCGAAAAAAAACTTGCCCGCTGTTAACCACGAACGAATAAACAGCTAACCCAGAAATTCTTGAAACGCATTTTCTTTTCACGTGCAATCGACTTCTATCGTTCGACATTTTGAAAGGCGAATAAAAACGGGAGCAGTACGCACAAGAACGTGCCGCAATGTGTTCGAGAGATAGCTAATTATGTAATTTTCAGATAAATCGGATAAATCTTGAAACGAATCTCCAGAATTGTGTGGACAGTTGTGTTCCTCAAAAGATTATCATTGGAGATTTAATTTTAAGGAAATTGATATAATTTGTAAGTAACGTAATTTCCATGATAAATTGGAGTGAACGATAATTTTTTGTCGAATAAAATATTATAATTGAATAATTAATTCTATTATACGTATGGATAATAATTAAGTATTCAATTTTTATTCTCAAATATTTTTCTTTTCAGCATTTCACGCGTAATTTTGCTGTGAAAATTATTATTACCATTGGACAATTATTAAAATACAAATTAGCTATGTTTAAATAGTATCTGAATACAATCTATGGTTTCGCATGGTATCTTTATTTCCGATATATCGTATCAGTAATATATTATCAAACTCGAATAAATTACCTGATAAAATCGGTCTCTTTGGTCTAAATTTATGCACCATAGATAACAGAGCTAGTTATATTTTATAGTGAACCGTTAACAGTTAGCTGTTGATCGTTATACGAATTATGGCCATTTTACGAATTGTGCCATTTTGAGATTATTATACGATTCTGCTTGTTTTCAAAAAATATGTAAGTACAAATGCATTTCTTTTATGAAAATAAACAAATAGATATAGATAGAAAAAGGTAAATATATCAAATTTCAATTTTTCTTTTTAATTCTAGAAAATATAACGTCATAAAGAGATAACTGTATAGAAGGTAAGTACAAACGAATAATGTGTTAATTATTATAACTAGAATTAAGTAAAATGATGAAAAAATGAAAAAACATTATTAATAAGTCAGCATAAACAGGTAAGTATAAAGGTAAGTATAAGGTAAGTATCAGGTCAGTACATTAAAATTTAAAATTTCACTTCTCCTGTATATACTTTTTTTTTTTTCTATAATCTCGATCCTGTATTTAACACTCCCGTTGATATCTCTTGGCATCCCCTATAAAAGAATATTAAGTCATATAACAAAAAACTAAGAGTTTATAAAATAAACAATTTTAATTAAATATCTTACAAATTAATGGTTTTTTGCAAAAAATGACTTAGTACTTTTTTATAGAAAATACTATGATACATCGATTGATGCTATAAAAAGTATACGGTGCCATTTAAAAAAATAAAGTTGAGCTTGAGAAGTTTTTTACGGGGCGACCTACGAAAAAAATAGGGTCAGCAGATTATAGCCCTTTCGAAACCATTCAACTCTTATTCCAAACTTTTTTTGATATTGTTAATAATAAACGAGATATTTAATAAAAAGGATGAATAACGAAATCCCCGGGATTGAAGAAAAATTTTTGTCCAAAAATGCGACTTTGTATTAGGAGAACATGACATGATAGGAGGTCGATCGAAAAATTTTTCCGAGAAATGACGTCAAATTCTCGGAATCCCTGAAATTCTTGGAAATGACGCCGAGTTCTCGGTTTATCTAAAATTCTTGGAATTTTAAGTGTTCTTGGAACTGACGTCAAATTCTTGGAAATTTCCAAGTGTTCGATCGACATTTTTCGATGTATCTCGCTTATTTTTCGAGATATTAAAAAATGTTTCGAATAAAAGTTACTTGGTTTCGAGGGCGGCACGTCCTGCTGCTGTTCATTTTTTTATAAATCGAAGCGTTAAGGAGTTATAAACTCGAATGTGGTTTTTTTAAATGGGACTGTACATTTTTTAATACACCAGCTGTTGTCCCTTAGTATTCTCTATAAAAAAGTACTAAGCCATATATGGCAAAAAACTTATAGTTTAAATATAGTTAAAAAGATAATTAATATCTTCTAAACTAATGGTTTTTTGCAAAAAATGACTTAGTACTTTTTTATAGAAAATACTATGATACATCGATTGATGCTATAAAAAGTATACGGTGCCATTTAAAAAAATAAAGTTGAGCTTGAGAAGTTTTTTACGGGGCGACCTACGAAAAAAATAGGGTCAGCAGATTATAGCCCTTTCGAAACCATTCAACTCTTATTCCAAACTTTTTTTGATATTGTTAATAATAAACGAGATATTTAATAAAAAGGATGAATAACGAAATCCCCGGGATTGAAGAAAAATTTTTGTCCAAAAATGCGACTTTGTATTAGGAGAACATGACATGATAGGAGGTCGATCGAAAAATTTTTCCGAGAAATGACGTCAAATTCTCGGAATCCCTGAAATTCTTGGAAATGACGCCGAGTTCTCGGTTTATCTAAAATTCTTGGAATTTTAAGTGTTCTTGGAACTGACGTCAAATTCTTGGAAATTTCCAAGTGTTCGATCGACATTTTTCGATGTATCTCGCTTATTTTTCGAGATATTAAAAAATGTTTCGAATAAAAGTTACTTGGTTTCGAGGGCGGCACGTCCTGCTGCTGTTCATTTTTTTATAAATCGAAGCGTTAAGGAGTTATAAACTCGAATGTGGTTTTTTTAAATGGGACTGTACATTTTTTAATACACCAGCTGTTGTCCCTTAGTATTCTCTATAAAAAAGTACTAAGCCATATATGGCAAAAAACTTATAGTTTAAATATAGTTAAAAGATAATTAATATCTTCTAAACTAATGGTTTTTTGCAAAAAATGACTTAGTACTTTTTTATAGAAAATACTATGATACATCGATTGATGCTATAAAAGGTATACGGTGCCATTTAAAAAAATAAAGTTGAGCTTGAGAAGTTTTTTACGGGGCGACCTACGAAAAAAATAGGGTCAGCAGATTATAGCCCTTTCGAAACCATTCAACTCTTATTCCAAACTTTTTTTGATATTGTTAATAATAAACGAGATATTTAATAAAAAGGATGAATAACGAAATCCCCGGGATTGAAGAAAAATTTTTGTCCAAAAATGCGACTTTGTATTAGGAGAACATGACATGATAGGAGGTCGATCGAAAAATTTTTCCGAGAAATGACGTCAAATTCTCGGAATCCCTGAAATTCTTGGAAATGACGCCGAGTTCTCGGTTTATCTAAAATTCTGTGGAATTTTAAGTGTTCTTGGAACTGACGTCAAATTCTTGGAAATTTCCAAGTGTTCGATCGACATTTTTCGATGTATCTCGCTTATTTTTCGAGATATTAAAAAATGTTTCGAATAAAAGTTACTTGGTTTCGAGGGGGGCACGTCCTGCTGCTGTTCATTTTTTTATAAATCGAAGCGTTAAGGAGTTATAAACTCGAATGTGGTTTTTTTAAATGGGACTGTACATTTTTTAATACACCAGCTGTTGTCCCTTAGTATTCTCTATAAAAAAGTACTAAGCCATATATGGCAAAAAACTTATAGTTTAAAAGATAATTAATATCTCCTAAACTAATGGTTTTTTGCTAAAAATGGCTTAGTACTTTTTTATAGAAAATACTATGATACATCGATTGATGCTATAAAAGGTATACGGTGCCATTTAAAAAAATAAAGTTGAGCTTGAGAAGTTTTTTATGGGGCCACCTACGAAAAAAATAGGGTCACCAGATTATAGCCCTTTCGAAACCATTCAACTCTTATTCCAAACTTTTTTTGATATTGTTAATAATAAACGAGATATTTAACAAAAAGTATGAATAACGAAATCCCCCGGATTGAAGAAAAATTTTTGTCCAAAAATGCGACTTTGTATTAGGAGAACATGACATGATAGGAGGTCGATCGAAAAATTTTTCCGAGAAATGACGTCAAATTCTCGGAATCCCTGAAATTCTTGGAAATGACGCCGAGTTCTCGGTTTATCTAAAATTCGTGGAATTTTAAATGTTCTTGGAAATGACGTCAAATTCTTGGAAATTTCCGAGTGTTCGAACAATCGATCGACATTTTTCGATGTATCTCGCTTATTTTTCGAGATATTAAAAAATGTTTCGAATAAAAGTTACTTGGTTTCGAGGGCGGCACGTCCTGCTGCTGTTCATTTTTTTATAAATCGAAGCGTTAAGGAGTTATAAACTCGAATGTGGTTTTTTTAAATGGGACTGTACATTTTTTAATACACCAGCTGTTGTCCCTTAGTATTCTCTATAAAAAAGTACTAAGCCATATATGGCAAAAAACTTATAGTTTAAGAGATAATTAATATCTCCTAAACTAATGGTTTTTTGCTAAAAATGGCTTAGTACTTTTTTATAGAAAATACTATGATACATCGATTGATGCTATAAAAGGTATACGGTGCCATTTAAAAAAATAAAGTTGAGCTTGAGAAGTTTTTTATGGGGCCACCTACGAAAAAAATAGGGTCACCAGATTATAGCCCTTTCGAAACCATTCAACTCTTATTCCAAACTTTTTTTGATATTGTTAATAATAAACGAGATATTTAACAAAAAGGATGAATAACGAAATCCCCGGGATTGAAGAAAAATTTTTGTCCAAAAATGCGACTTTGTATTAGGAGAACATGACATGATAGGAGGTCGATCGAAAAATTTTTCCGAGAAATGACGTCAAATTCTCGGAATCCCTGAAATTCTTGGAAATGACGCCGAGTTCTCGGTTTATCTAAAATTCGTGGAATTTTAAGTGTTCTTGGAACTGACGTCAAATTCTTGGAAATTTCCAAGTGTTCGATCGACATTTTTCGATGTATCTCGCTTATTTTTCGAGATATTAAAAAATGTTTCGAATAAAAGTTACTTGGTTTCGAGGGCGGCACGTCCTGCTGCTGTTCATTTTTTTATAAATCGAAGCGTTAAGGAGTTATAAACTCGAATGTGGTTTTTTTAAATGGGACTGTACATTTTTTAATACACCAGCTGTTGTCCCTTAGTATTCTCTATAAAAAAGTACTAAGCCATATATGGCAAAAAACTTATAGTTTAAAAGATAATTAATATCTCCTAAACTAATGGTTTTTTGCTAAAAATGGCTTAGTACTTTTTTATAGAAAATACTATGATACATCGATTGATGCTATAAAAGGTATACGGTGCCATTTAAAAAAATAAAGTTGAGCTTGAGAAGCTTTTTATGGGGCACCTACGAAAAAAATAGGGTCACCAGATTATAGCCCTTTCGAAACCATTCAACTCTTATTCCAAACTTTTTTTGATATTGTTAATAATAAACGAGATATTTAACAAAAAGGATGAATAACGAAATCCCCGGGATTGAAGAAAAATTTTTGTCCAAAAATGCGACTTTGTATTAGGAGAACATGACATGATAGGAGGTCGATCGAAAAATTTTTCCGAGAAATGACGTCAAATTCTCGGAATCCCTGAAATTCTTGGAAATGACGCCGAGTTCTCGGTTTATCTAAAATTCGTGGAATTTTAAGTGTTCTTGGAACTGACGTCAAATTCTTGGAAATTTCCAAGTGTTCGATCGACATTTTTCGATGTATCTCGCTTATTTTTCGAGATATTAAAAAATGTTTCGAATAAAAGTTACTTGGTTTCGAGGGCGGCACGTCCTGCTGCTGTTCATTTTTTTATAAATCGAAGCGTTAAGGAGTTATAAACTCGAATGTGGTTTTTTTAAATGGGACTGTACATTTTTTAATACACCAGCTGTTGTCCCTTAGTATTCTCTATAAAAAAGTACTAAGCCATATATGGCAAAAAACTTATAGTTTAAAAGATAATTAATATCTTCTAAACTAATGGTTTTTTGCAAAAAATGACTTAGTACTTTTTTATAGAAAATACTATGATACATCGATTGATGCTATAAAAAGTATACGGTGCCATTTAAAAAAATAAAGTTGAGCTTGAGAAGTTTTTTACGGGGTCACCTACGAAAAAAATAGGGTCAGCAGATTATAGCCCTTTCGAAACCATTCAACTCTTATTCCAAACTTTTTTTGATATTGTTAATAATAAACGAGATATTTAATAAAAAGGATGAATAACGAAATCCCCGGGATTGAAGAAAAATTTTTGTCCAAAAATGCGACTTTGTATTAGGAGAACATGACATGATAGGAGGTCGATCGAAAAATTTTTCCGAGAAATGACGTCAAATTCTCGGAATCCCTGAAATTCTTGGAAATGACGCCGAGTTCTCGGTTTATCTAAAATTCTTGGAATTTTAAGTGTTCTTGGAACTGACGTCAAATTCTTGGAAATTTCCAAGTGTTCGATCGACATTTTTCGATGTATCTCGCTTATTTTTCGAGATATTAAAAAATGTTTCGAATAAAAGTTACTTGGTTTCGAGGGGGGCACGTCCTGCTGCTGTTCATTTTTTTATAAATCGAAGCGTTAAGGAGTTATAAACTCGAATGTGGTTTTTTTAAATGGGACTGTACATTTTTTAATACACCAGCTGTTGTCCCTTAGTATTCTCTATAAAAAAGTACTAAGCCATATATGGCAAAAAACTTATAGTTTAAGAGATAATTAATATCTCCTAAACTAATGGTTTTTTGCTAAAAATGGCTTAGTACTTTTTTATAGAAAATACTATGATACATCGACTGATGCTGTAAAAGATATACGGTGCCATTTAAAAAAATAAAGTTGAGCTTGAGAAGTTTTTTATGGGGCCACCTACGAAAAAAATAGGGTCGCCAGATTATAGCCCTTTCGAAACCATTCAACTCTTATTCCAAACTTTTTTTGATATTGTTAATAATAAACGAGATATTTAACAAAAAGTATGAATAACGAAATCCCCGGGATTGAAGAAAAATTTTTGTCCAAAAATGCGACTTTGTATTAGGAGAACATGACATGATAGGAGGTCGATCGAAAAATTTTTCCGAGAAATGACGTCAAATTCTCGGAATCCCTGAAATTCTTGGAAATGACGCCGAGTTCTCGGTTTATCTAAAATTCGTGGAATTTTAAATGTTCTTGGAAATGACGTCAAATTCTTGGAAATTTCCGAGTGTTCGAACAATCGATCGACATTTTTCGATGTATCTCGCTTATTTTTCGAGATATTAAAAAATGTTTCGAATAAAAGTTACTTGGTTTCGAGGGCGGCACGTCCTGCTGCTGTTCATTTTTTTATAAATCGAAGCGTTAAGGAGTTATAAACTCGAATGTGGTTTTTTTAAATGGGACTGTACATTTTTTAATACACCAGCTGTTGTCCCTTAGTATTCTCTATAAAAAAGTACTAAGCCATATATGGCAAAAAACTTATAGTTTAAGAGATAATTAATATCTCCTAAACTAATGGTTTTTTGCTAAAAATGGCTTAGTACTTTTTTATAGAAAATACTATGATACATCGATTGATGCTATAAAAGATATACGGTGCCATTTAAAAAAATAAAGTTGAGCTTGAGAAGTTTTTTATGGGGCCACCTACGAAAAAAATAGGGTCACCAGATTATAGCCCTTTCGAAACCATTCAACTCTTATTCCAAACTTTTTTTGATATTGTTAATAATAAACGAGATATTTAACAAAAAGTATGAATAACGA